>NC_079912.1:8621555-8976555 GCF_024868665.1 Triplophysa rosa
GAGAGAGAGAGAGAGAGAGAGAGAGAGAGAGAGAGAGAGAGAGAGAGAGAGTGAGTGGATAAATGAATGAGAGACAGAGAGTGAGTGAGAAAGAAAGGCACATTTGCAAATGTAAATTTTGCTCTTCTGGTTTGAAACAATTAGCACTGTTGAAACTTTCTCGCCCAGATGTGGCAAGAAAGACATAAAGGTCACTGGAAATGAATTTAAGAGGCTAAAAGAAATCAGTCAAGGATGTAATTGTGAAGAAGGCCCGTGCATAATTAGTACAGTAACGTGACTTTTCTCGCATGCGTTTCTGTGGCCCACCACCTTCTGATAAAGACTGCATATTAAACACCTCCAACCAATGCACATTCAACTCTTTCAGGTACAATTAGACCCAAAGAGCCGAGAAAGAGGAAGAGATTAGATGAGACTTTTTAAGCACAGAAGGGAAGTGAGGAGAGAGAGAATGTCACACATCCTAAAGCACAGGTGACATGAAAATAACACCTCGTGCATACATATAAGAAATTTCCAACGGCAGTAAACGCACAAAGAAACTGAGGGAAAATGTGTTAGAAACAACTTGAGAGAGCATGTCTCATGCACTGTCTTACAATCTAATGATGTTGTATTATTTTTAGAATAATTATTTTCCTGGTTTCCATCAATTCTTATCAATCTGTCCTTTCAAATAAAGGTAAAGATGCGCTTGCATGATGTAAACAATTTGACTACAAAAGTTGAAATAACTTTATTATATATTTTTTAAAATGATGTGTTGAGTTGCGCAGCTCATATGCAGTGATGCTCTTGGCCGCTTCCTTTGTTAGACACAATGTCATTTATGTAAACTTCAATGTTTCTCTTTTATCAGGAAAAGATCATAAATAGTTTATGGGTAATCCAGTAATAATAAAAAGAAATGCAATACATAATTTATGGGTAGTTATGGATGTGACATTTTCAGTCAAAACTTGAAATATAAGTTCTCAGAGAATGAATTTATTACCAATATATTAATTGATTTGTTTATATTTTACTAAACTCCTGATTATAGTGGCCAGACATCAGAAAGATGTCAGTCTGTGCACAAGTTTTCTACTTCAAAAGCGAGAAACATTCATGTGTTATGGATGTGACAAAAAAGTATGCACGTTTTTGAGAGACGACATACTGTGTAGGATTTCTGTGAATTAAAATGCACAAACCAGAAGCATAATGATCAACAACTGGAGAAGGGATGACTCTTCATAGACCACCAAATAGTTCATTAATAATTTTATTTTAATGTGCCTATTTATGGACCGTGACAATTGTTGCGCATGTGACAATTCTGTTATGGATGTGACAATTCATTTACCTGACTATGGAAAACTATGCTTTAAAAAAATCTTTGAGACGTCACATGGGTATTTAAACCACCAAATATTGACATCTTGGCCTATCAGTATGGTGAAAAACTTTAGTAAAGACTTTTTATCTTAAGGTTGACATTTGCATGATATTGCCCGTAGGTCTGTCGACTGTAGATCTGGCCCATCTAGATTTTTCCCGTGATTGCTCTACAAGACCCCAGAAAACACAATTATTTGAAAATCTTACATCAACATTATTTTCTAACATTTTATCCGCACTGTTATCCATGAGAACGCACAATCTACAAGACCAACAGCGCGGTTGAGATCTAACTGTGCCTGACTACACCACATGCTCTCTAGAAGCCCTGCCTGTCCCGATAAAAAAACAGCTCTAAACTAGCTTGTTTATCATCCTCGTACAGCAGTATAACACTGTCCGCTTCGTATGAGCAGCCAGGCTAATTGCTGTCACAGCTGAAGAATAAAAGTGCTAAACAAAAACAGGTGGCAACTCCAAAGCGTTTGGTGACAATAACAACAACAACATGAAATAAGCTAGCAGAATGCTATTGTCTTCCGGTGCACTTTCCAACATTAGCTTTGAATATGGCAGTTCGTCTTGGGTCTGCTAATTTGGAGTGTGGCGCATTTAAACGCGGCCAATGAAAGCGCTATGACCGCTCATCTGCAAATTCTGAGGTAAAATGGTAAAGCAATGGAGAGAAAAAGGGGAGAAAACAAGGCAACGATTTCAGGGGAGTAAAATGGTTTTGAACAAGCAATTGAACTTAAGCGTGCCAGTCTGGCTAATGGAGACGCTGAGGTAATTTTCACAGTGGGGATGCCGGGCTTAGTGCTTTAAAAAGAGAGAGAGTGCATCACTTGACAATTGAGTATCCAAAAAACATATGGGCACTGAAGGAAGAAGAGACTGGGATGTGCCATAATGGATGTCACATTTGCCGTTTTGGAGCTTTCTGACCTGCTGTTGCAAGCGCAGCGTTTATGAGAACAACTCGACATGTGAATCACTGCTGAATTTGCTGTATTTCAACATTTACGATTGCATTTGAGCATTTGGAAATACTATTTAAGTTACAAAATATGTCACATTGGTTATTTGAATAGAAAAAAGTTTATTTTTCACCCAAAATAAAAATGTTAGCATTTTCTCACACTCAATTCTGTGTGACTTTCTTTCTTCATCAGAAAAAAAAGATATTCACAGAAGAAGATATTTTGAATTAACCAAACATCATTAACTCCCATCGACTTCCATTGCATGGACACAAAACCACATTTCTCAAAATATCTTTTTTTGTGTTCCATAGAAAAAAAGTCATACAGGTGAAAAATGACATGAGGGTGAATTATGATATTATATATTTATGTGAACAAAGCGTATTTAAGTATTAATACGTAGCTTGGGAAGTAGGTTTTAAATTCAAGAAGATTATTTATTTCACTTGAGACTCACAAAAAGTAATTAAATTAAGTATGTTGACTGTGTTTTGCTGTTACTTATGTCAAATCCTATACAAATCCTGTTAAAGACTCCAGTAGACTTCAATAGTTGTTCTCATTGAATAAAAACAGTACCACATTTTCCAGGCAGGTGTGAAGGAGTCAAGGTCCCAGTGAATATGATAATTCATTCGCTGCAAAAAAAAAGGACGCAAGACTGCCAAGTTACAAATAGATCCTGATAGCTATCTTGGCTCAGATACGACTCTTTTTCCCATGGTACTGAGCCCATTTTGCCGTCACGACATCTCAGATGAAACACTCTGCCTAACAGCTGCCAGGAAGGACAACGGTATGACTGGAGGTCTCATTTTTACACATTGTAAGCAGATGTTGTGCAGTATTACCTCATTGTACGAAGGCATAACTGATAATTACATTACAGACGCTTTGCCCCGGATAAAAATGTACTTCTTCATGGCTGCAGCCACCGGATGTTAAAGGGGTCATATGACACGGCTAAAACAAATATTATGGTTTGTTTTAGATGTAATGCAATGTGTATACACGATTTAAGGTTAAAAAACACTGTATTTTCCACATACCGTGCATGTTTGTATCTCCTCTTTGCTCCGCCTCTCTGAAACACGTGGATTTTTTACAAAGCTCATCACTCTGAAAAGCGAGGTGTGCTATGATTGGCCAGTTAACCAGTGCATAGTGATTGGTCGAATACTGCAAGCGTGTGACGGAAATGTAACGCCTCTTAACATATTTGGAACATCAGGTTCTGAAGCAATTGTACTGACAGGTACGCCCACCTTACTTGAGTATACATTTGGGCGGTCTTAGTCAAATCATACCACGAACTGCCGTAGATTTGTGGGTGTGTGGCTACACGAGGTGTTTCAGGCAGGTCTGGGTGAGCATTCGCTTTTAGATAGAATGCATCTTTTGTTCCGACACTTTAATATTTTTACGTGTCTATATATGCATGGGCAACTTATAACACACCAAAGACACATAAAAACACGTGTTCGTGCCACATGACCCCTTTAACTGAAAAGTTTTCTCTAAAGGTCTGGATATTAATTTGTCTGCGAGGGTTTGGTTGGGGCGGTGGAATACGGACGGACTGTGGTCAGAGTTATGACAGATGAAACACGCAGGCTATAATTTGGGACAAAACCGCAGACACACCCGTTAAATAAGAAAGGGGGTAATTATCTTAATCAACCGAGGTGCCCTCCTGCCCCTGCCTCCTGTGATTATGGTTAAAACTCTTCTTCAATCAGGACAAAAAGATGGTCTGCAATCAACACATCTCTCTCCAAAACGGGTTTAAAATCACTGCAAATCTGTCCCGAACTGTGTATAGGCCTACAACATACAGGACACTTGCGAAAACCCTCAATCAATAATGCAGCAATACAATGACTCTACAATACAGACTCTATACCCTACCATGTCTAAGATCTAAACAGTTTTTTAATACTAAAGTGTTTTATATTCAACAATAGGCTAGGCAATATGCAAAATTATTGTCACACTAAATGACATTATAAAGAATTCACAAAAACAAACTGGTTGTGTGTATATTTGAAGAGTTCATTTCCTAAATGAGATGTCAAAAATCATGTTTTTTTATTGTGCATTCCAATTGACCCTTCGCAAGCAGTTTGATTGACAAGCAATCTGATCAATCATAACGCAGAATTTATGTGCCCCCGTGACTGACCGCCATTTTGTCCGACAAACAAACCAGTCCCACAAACCTGGCGTAGTAGAACTTTGGTGATTAATATGAAAAAATAGCTTTTTAATTATTGTAATAGTAAACAGAGAGAGATATACCCAGCTTTAACGGACGTTCACACTATAACGATAAAGTTATAATTTAGTTTTAAATTTTAAATTAGCTTTTATTTTTGGGTTAATTTTAGTTAGTTTTAGCAATTTTGGTATATGCTTTTGTCATTTTATAATTCTATCATTTATTGGTTTATTTTTAATGTTGCTATATAAGATTAACACATTTTTATTTTAGTTTTAGTTTAGTTTTAGTTTATTATTATAATTTTACTGCTTTAAACTTAAGTTTTTCCCAAAAATGTTAGGTCAATATTTTATTTGATTTCAATGAACAGGCACGTTTTGAAAGTTTTAATTTTAGTAAACTAAAATAACCTTGCAAAGACATGTGAAATCTGTTTCTTTTTGAACTGATCCTAAAATACATAAAAATAGTATCATGTTGTTTAAACATTTCTATGAACTTGTTTTCTTTGCAGAATGATTCGCTTAATAGGACTAGGTGTTATAATCCCACTATTTCAGCACAGTTGAATTGCCCAATAGGACATTTCCCACGCCTTATGCATGACAAGGGAAGCAGTCAAGAATATGAATAGAGGAAAGGAGGTCGGAGGTTTCACTGGGTTCGTCGGGTAGGCATCCTCTGTGTTTGGGGGATAAATGATTATAGAAATACATCTACAAAACAGATCTGCAAACATTGCATCATTTTGTTATTTTGACCAGTTTGTCTGTTTCAATTTTCTGCAATCAAATGCAAATAAAAAACAATATTTTTAATTCGGAATTTGGCAGAAAGGTAGTCACTTGTTCACAGATACAACAGATTTATTAAGCATTTAGCATTTTTAACATTTAGCGTTTTTAGCATTAACTCTGTTAAAATATGTTAAAACTATGAAAAATTAATAGTTGAAATGCAAAACCCTCCAAATCCGTCAGACGAATTTTCGTTGAAATTCGATTTTACTTTCAGCATTAACAGATATTTCAGAGCAGGCAGAGTGGGGTATTTAGCAGGTTTTGAAGCAAAATTATTTAAGTAACTAATACTGCATGTGGGGAGCATTCACTCAAAATCCTAATCTCATATTTGACAGAGGTGGCTTTTAGAAGGTTTTGTATCTGAATTCTTCAAATATGTATAATAATATGATTCAACTGTATAGATTTAAATGATATTATATACAGTACATTTTGACCTAATCCTGTAGGTTATACAGCTATTTAATGCATACACAGAATTTTAAGACTACAGTTAGATTTGTCATTTCAAACATGCTCGAGCTTTCTCTGTATAAATGTTATGAATGATTGCTACAGCTCTCTGGCAATCACAGGCACTTCTGTTATATGAACAGACTTATTTCCAACATGCCCGTGCCTACAAAACAGCTCTCTCAACAATTCCCATCAAAACTTTCAGCAATCTCCAAGTTACCACCAAATCTCCAGTGTTCAAGTTACAAACTGATTTGATTTGTTTTGTCCCTCAATGAGTTCATCTTAAGTTTCCAACATCCAGTGAACAGATTCAAAACAAATATGGATGCCTGGGGCAACAAATGTCGAGTCCGGACCTTTCTGTTGGCTCTGGGAAAGACAAAGTGGGTGTGCACCGTATACAAAGTCATTCTTAGAAACTGAGATATTATCTGCTGTAAATAATTGTGACCATTTGAGAACAGCACTTTCAAAGGTCCGAAGCAATGGCGTGGAAAACAAAACAAAAGTTGGATTGTTTTTGTCAATTCCTAACCATTTAACATTCACGAAATCATTCCAAACCATCTGGGCTTTAAAAAAAGACACGAGACACTGGAACGAAAGGGACAAGGGCAAGTTCTGCATCTATCTGTCACGAAATAAAGCACTGCATATTTTGAAGATGACTGGCAAAATGGGCGTCACGGGATATCGAGCCAACTCATCAGCGGTTATTAAAATAGAACCTGTCACAGATTTGTCTGGATCTGGCCTCAATAGACACCATAAATCCAACTGTCAGTAGACATCAGCGTTCAAATTAATTGCGCAATTAAGATTCTCTTAGCTTGGCAGATTCAGCCTCTAATGGATCCATGAAAAGTCTGAACTGGTCATGAAGAGGAATTTAATGTAGTGTTTAATTACTGTTCAGCGCTCAGCTCAAATGACGTTCACGTACACCCTGTCATCCGCTCGGGGCTGTGAGGTTTCGCATCGAAAAGTTGCTGCCAGGAGCATTGAAGAGGTGCGTTTTGAATGTTTGAAGAAGACAATAGTTGGGAACATCAACTCCAACTTGGAGAGATCTCCAATTGTATCTCCAGAATACAAATACGCTCATTGTCATTCATGAGATTATTTCCAAAGAATTTGAGCCAGAACGTTATGGAACACAAAGATGTTTCAATAGTCCAACTCGACTCAAATTGCAAATGCAGATTTAGTTGTGCGTTTGTAGTTTTAAAAGTGAAGACTGTCCCAGTTATGACACTACAACAAATTCCAGTGGAAGTCAAGAGTTCCATTTGCAAGTCAAGTATTTGTCGTTTGCCATTATAAATCGCTCCCGTGATGCATTTTCAAGCACATTCCTACCCATTAGCCTCAACAGGTCCAAAAACTTGCTTGCAACTTGCTTATGTCCATCAACACAGCTTCATCTTCAGTCAAACTGCCGGAGGTAAATCTTCCTCATTTTTGTCCTTTTGTTTCTGCTCCTGAAGACTTCACAATGAGTTATTTACTCTACCGGAGAGGAGGTGATATACAATCTCTGCTTGTCACTGTGGCTTAGCAGCTGTCTCAAACGCACACGACTTCAGAGCGCTCGCGCCGGGAGATCAAAAGCGACGATAATTTACGCCCAACGCCGGCCAGACAGCCGCGAGGTGGGCTTTTTGTTTACACGGCGGAATTGCTTGTGTGTGTGTTGTGTTGTTTTAATGCCCTCGCGTCGCCGCTGGCCACATTAGTGTGGTGGGTAATTGTGTTTCTGACATGAATAATTCAGCAGAGGAGTGTCGGTCCTGGAGTGTGTTTGCAAGTCTGCGTCTTGCCACAAAACGGCAAAGCACGTCTGGTCCCTGGCCGCTGTGGTCAGTTTGCTTTGTTCATTCTTCTTCTCAGCGGTGGTTCTGTGATGGCACCCTGAGATGCCTATCACATCTTCATCATTCTCTCCATCTTCAGGCCCATCTGTCTCCTGCCGCGACCTCTCCACCCGGATCTTCCCACTTCCATCATTTCTCTTATTCTTTAACTCGTGCCTTGACTATCCATCTATGCTCTTCTGACATCCTTCTTTCACCCTCTCTTCATCTCTCGTTTCTGTTGCATTTCTCAGTAAACTGAAATGGTTGGTTTGCATGTAGGATTCTCTTCCGGTGCCAATAGAAATATCCTGTTTAAAGTCAGATGGAAGATTGCAAGATGTTGCATAGAGCCTTTAATGGCCCTGTTCCAGATTACAAATGGCAAAATTGAAATTGAATCAAAGAATTGCAAGCTCAAATCTAAATAGGCTTACTTTTATTGTAATAAAAGTCAAGACGTATAAATTAAATAAATGCAAAATATATAATTGAGAACATCTGCATATTACTCAGTCTTGGCTATTAATCTTGTATTGTGGGCGGCAAATTATATTGGTCAAAATAATATATTAAATAAATGAATTAATAATGATTAATAATGTATTTAATAATAATTCAATTAAATAATTATAATAAAATTGTAATAATATTGACTCAAATAAAATAGCATAATAAAGTGATAAAATAATAAAGAAATTAATTAAATGTTATAATTAAAATAAAAAAAACTGTGGTTGGTGTATTTTCTTAGTCATCTGGCCTGATAGAATATTTCTAACTGATAGGTCACCCAAAAATGAAAATTCTGTTTTCATTGACTCTCTTTCTTCTGCAGAACACAAAAGAAGATATTTTGAAGAATGTTGGTAACCGAACAGCGGCGGCACCCATCCACTTCTATTGTATGGACACAAAACAACAAAAAAATGGGTGAGTAAATGATGACAGAATTTTCATTTTTGGGTGAACTGTCCCTTTCAGTTGGTGTTTTTATTTCAGCTGTCAGAAGTAGCAACACCAAAACAAATAGTTGTTTAAAGATCAGAAATCTTATGCGTAATACATGACAATGACCATGAAAACCACTTTGAATGCCACATGACCTCAAGTATAAGAGAACTAAACTAACAGCATCCCCTCAGCCACACTCCAGAGCACCCCAAGGATAGCGCTTAATCGATTCCACCACAACAGCATCTTTGGAGCTCCCTGAACCTCCCCATGGTGCCGCCTCTTGCTTTCGATTCTCTTTCTCTTTTCCTCAAAAGGGCGAGGGCCAACCGGGGGCATCAAAGCTCATTTTTCTGCTCTTCCCTCGGGAACGGACTTCGGCTGTGAGCAAAGGTTAAAGCTGACGCCCCTATCAATAAGTCACTGCCTCTGCCAGCCTCCACGTTAGCGCGATTACGCTATCAGGAAATATCTGCATTTCCCTTGATGCCTGGAAGGTTAATCATATGAGTGCCGATAAATGACAACAAATGCGATCTTTAGCATTCTAGCTGTTAGCATCACTCGCTTTTTTACATTAGTTATTAGTCTTTAAAGGGACAGCTCATCCAAAAATGAAAATTCTTTCTTTCAAACCTCTATGACTTTTTTAATCTGCAGAACAAAAAAAGAAAATATTTTGAAGAATGTTGATAACCAAACAACATTGACTTCCATTGTACGGACACAAAACTATTGAGACATTTCTTAACATATTTTCTATTAAAGAAAGTGTCTTATACAGGTTTGAAATGACATGAGGGTGAATAAATGACAGAATTTACATTTTTGGGTGAACATCACTTTATTTTGCATTTGTGGTCATGCTGTATTGCACAATATATCATCATTTTGCCGCATGCCAACGCTAACACTGACATTTAGCCATAACTGTTTTCATAATATACCACAATCTGTTGTATATTACTGTATGTCCTAAACGACAATCAACAAATGTCTTAAATGAGATCCACAAATGAAATTCTTCTCTTTATAAAAGCTCTCTCACTACCTTACATACAGTCATTAAAGTAATGTGATTTTAATTATGTCCCATCATTAAACGCCATAAAGCATAAGTGGTGTTCTCGTACTCGGCCGTGTTGATTTATTAGACTGTAACCTGTGGCTGAGGGATGGCTTCATTGGTGTGTCACTCAGTCTTTTGATTTAGCTCTTCACAGATGATGCGTTAATGGTGTCACGCCGCGATTGGCTCACATGACAACATTCCCACATCATCATCCTCATCTCGGCTTATTAAACAACCGCATTCTCTCTCTCACACACACACACCAACAAAACAGCATCAATAACCCACCTCTGTCCTCTCTCGCTCCACTTTATTTGCAATAACTGTCAGCTGTGGAGTGATGCTTTTGTAATCGGATTTTTATGAACATACTTGTATGGATTATTGAGATCTTTTAATGCCTGAACAGGGTGCGGCGAAAAGTCAAAGCCTCCTGAATGTTAATGTGACAATAAGAGTAATGAAGCGTTCAAGGCTTTATCTCTTTCCTCTCTCGAGCTCTTTCCACCCAGATTTCAGAGAAGGGTGAGAGCCGACGAGAGATGGTGAGTTTGTGAATATGTGTCTTCATGATGGCGTCTTTAATCAAATCTTGCCTGAGCTGGAACGGGGAAGCCGAACCTCATCTCCGCCCACTTATGTGGGATGGAGAAGTCTTGCGTTCGCTACGAAATAAGACCGAAATCAATCAAACTGCGTTTGAACTCGCATCCAGAATCATGTTTTCCAAGCCTTCACAGAGTAGTCAGCCATGAAATGTGTGCAGGTCGATTTGCTTGGATGAGAACTTCAAATATGGTATTTTAAATTCGTGAAAAAAATGGTTTTAGCCACATTGGCATGCACAACTCAATGTTCAAAGCACTACAGCTAGGCCCAACTGAGACGTTTGGACTTCTAAATTGTGTTCTGACAGATTTCAAAACCCAATAAAGCATTAAATTGAGCTTGCATATCGCTGCTGTCCTTCTAAAACCTTGTATCTCCGCATTTTTTTATTTTTTTGTCAAAAATCATTATTATTAGTCACCCTTTATGTTTGTCAATGGGTTTTGCAAATATCTTAACAATAAACATGTTTTAAATAGTGCTTGTCAACTTTGACAACACAGTATTTCATCATTAAAAAACTACAGTGTTTTCTCCATTTCCTGAAAAACAGCGATTTTGGACATACAAGGTTTCAGAAGCACAGTGACAATATCTAAAAGCATAATTTTAAATGTTTTGGTCCTTATATGTCTATTGTCAAGAAGAAAAATAAAAGAAGAAAACCAAAAAACAGGCTAGTAAAACAACCACTAGAATAAATTAGTCATCTTTATAACATTTTTGTAACCACGAAAAAACCTCCATGATATGGAAATGCAGTCTCTGAAGGTAATTTTCACTTCTAAACTGTCTAGTATGAAAATAAAAATGACTCTATAATGAGTCTTTTTTTTATTGAAACGGGTGGCAGCTGCCTCTATGGCACACATGTGACCTAAATAGACCTGAGGCGGGAAAAGAGGCCATTTCATGGTGCTATATGAACTCTGTGTGATATCGAGAAACTGTTTTATAGTGGCCATTGTTAAGGCATTTTAGAAAGGTTGCACATTTACTGTGTTTGTGTGAGGCTTGTGTGTGAGAGAGAGAGAGAGAGAGAGAGAGAGAGAGAGAGACTCACTACTTCACGGGGCAGAAAAGCATCCTCTTGCCTGACGATGAGCAGACCTACAGTGCCACCCATGGGGGTCGAGCGCAACAGGGACACAACCTCTTCCTGAGTCTTTCCATTTAGATCCACTCTGTTGACCTACATGCATGCAATGAAAAAAATAATTTTAATCATCATGTAGCACTAATAAAATATTTATACACTTAAAGGAATAACTCATCCAAAAATGTTAATTCTCACATCATTTATTCACCCTCGTGTTGTTTAAAACCTGTATCTGACTCTTTTCTCTGTGGAACACAAAAGAAGATATTTCAAGAAATGTCTCAATGGTTTTTTGTTCATACAAAGGTCAATGTTGTTTGGTTACCAACATTCTTTAAAATATCTTTTGTGTTCTGTATAAGAAAGAAAGTCACACAGCTTTGAAATGATATGAGGGTGAATAAATGATGAAAGAATTTCATTTTTGGGTGAACTGTCTCTTTCAGTCTGTCCTGAAGCGACACACGACCCATCTTGAATGTCTCTCTCATCTATTGTATTTGTAGGTATATTTTTTGTGACCGCTGTATTCAGAGCACTCTGCAGAGCACCTGCACTAAACGAACTGTAATAAACCCAGACTAAAAGAAGGCTAAATAAAATATATTTTATGTAATTATACACAATTATACCTTACTATTCATTGCCCTCAAATTACTGCGACCATGACAACAGGAAGTACCCATCTGTTATATTTCTATGGCAACATAAAGGCCCGGGGTGAACCGACAACACTCTGAAAGGCCTCGGCTCCATTAAAATGATGAATCAGGGTTTGTTAAACCAAATGGATGACGTTCTGGCTCCACGGTCGCATCTGGCATGAGAGCTTGCAGGTGTCCTGTTCCATTTCGAAATGAAATGGCCATTGTTGATTGGCTGCCACTGTAAATCAGCCATCAGCTATAGTTATTTTTTGCTTTTTCATCCACTCTCCGTGTTATTATTATTTACTCTCAGAAGCTAAAAAGGCAAGTGCTTCTCACAGGAGAGAGCGAGTCAGACAATGGAAGCTTGCCTGCAATAGACTACGCAGAATGAACTCAAGACGGAAATCCTGCAGAAAACAAAGAGGTGTTGGCACCACTGCAGGACACAAGGAAAGCAAGATGTTTGTTGTAGTTCATTAAAACAATGAAAACGTTATTTGATGATGAAATGTCTCTGCAGGAAGTTGCAGTGTGACAGGAAGCTGCGAATAGGAAGTTAAAACTGCGTGATGTCACAAGGCATCCACATTTTCCAATAGGGGCTGGCTGCCGCTGATGGGGCGAGTGGAGCTCCACGTCACCTAAATCTGACCTCAACCCGGAAGTAATTTATGAAACGACGCTGTTTTAATGTCAATAAATACTTTGTACTAATGTTTTAATACTACAAAATTATTGTTTAAATGTTATTAAATACATTTCATATTACTAAATCCAGACATTGCTTTCAGGTTTGTATTTAGAAAGTAAACATTATAACAGTTAGCAGTGAACAATAAATGAAACATCAAATAAATTTAAATGTGAAAATAAAAAATGTGAACACAAATAATTTAGGAATTTTATATTTAAAGCAAAATAACATACAAAACAACCACAGTAAAATGTTGAATAATTTCCACAAATTAAGTTTGAATTGTTTTGAGTAAAAAACACAAACTATTTATAAAACACATCAACTGCAAGTAACGGTAAATAACGATCAACGAATGTTCTTCTCCTTCTTCTTCTTTCCTTTTAATGGCGGGTCGCAACCAACATGTTTAGGTGTATATCGCCACCTACGGTACCGGGGGGTGTAACATCAGGGTTTTCAGTACTTTGGTGGATTATATAAAAAAATCAGATTTTCTAAACCTGTATTTTAAAGAAATTCACGCAACATCAACTAACATTGGCGAGACATCAATATTGATCGTCAAAAATATATAAATCCATCGTGTTAATTCATCCTTTCTGCGTAATTTCACGGAAGCCATATGCGTTGTGCTTGCATTGCACGTTAAGACAGCGTCAGTCTGCACCTAGTGTAGGGATGCTGAGATAATACCCAAGTTAAAGTTCGAACTTCGGAGAGCTCAGCGGCGCCATTTTGCCCCTTCTTTATTATTGAGTGGAGGTGACTTATTTCCTGTTCGAGAGTTGAGCTCCACTCGCCCCATCGGCTGCAGCTAAACCCCTCTCACATTTTCTCACCTCTAGCAGCCGGTCTCCGGCTTTCAGACGTCCGTCCTGGATGGCGGCTCCACGGGGGAGAATATTTTTCACATATATGGGGGCGGAACTGCCAATTGGGACGTCTCTGGAAGTGATACTAAAACCCAGCCCCTCGGGACCTATAGAGCAAAAATAACAAACAATACAAGCATGAATGGACTCAACATAGACTAAACATTTCAATGTCGACAGTCCGTCGGGAATTGACTAGAAGTGAATAGCAGCCCCTGTTAGTGTTGTTGTATATTGTGTTATTAAACAAAAGGAATCGCACACATAAGTTAAAGGTCAAATGCGTAATCTTTTGTAGGATCTATTGACAGAAATGCAATGTAATATGCATAACTATGTGTTCAGAGGTGTATAAAGATCTTACCTAATGAAGCGTAATGTTTTTTATTACCTTAGAATGAGCTATTTCTAGCTACATACACCACGGGTCCCCTTGCATGGAATTCACCATGTTGTTTCTACAGTAGCCCTAAACGGACAAACTGTGTTTCCTAAATGTTATCTCCTTCAACAAAGAAGAGAAAACGTGATGAAATCTTAGTCCTGTGTCAGCCACTGTAGTACTGTGAAAGGGAGGGGTGGAGTGAGCCGCTGGTTGCAATTCACAACCTCACCACTAGATGCCGCTGAATTTCATACACTGAACCTTTAATGGCACAAATGTGCCCACAATATATTTCTTTCTATATTTGACCCTGTCACATCGCCCGCACTAAAATTACGGCCCTGCCTAAGCCTACTGTATCTAATAACTAATCTGATCGCCTCAGACGGGATATTTTTACGTCTTTTAGCGGGACGGAGGAAAGAAGCGTGTTCCACGACTGTATGCGCAAATATAAATTACACAGGAGAAACCCAAGCATATGGCAACACAGGCAACCCTAATTGAATGTTTGGAGCCCATCTGTGTGCACGGCATAACCACCCCGTGATTTTAAATTTAGACCCGGCACACGCTTTACAAATGTAGCGGGACAGTAACATTACGTGCTTGGGTTGCCATGCCAGGTCTGCACGACTGCAGGCTGAAGCGACTCGTCTTGCCTTATTGACAGGAGGTCTAAACTCTGGCTTTGAAAGGTCTTGATGTGCACATGAATCAGGCAAATTGAGCTTTACAGCTTGCCACAGACGTTACTAAATCCTGGTAAATTTAGTTAGGGGCTCAGACATACGGTATGCGCAGCAATTTGCTCCCTGTCCACAAAATGACCTTTTTGGGAGTAGCAAATGAATACGAATAGGCAGATGCACGAGAACTGGAGAGGAAAGAATAATGGCCGATACAGAAAGATCAGTAAGATTGACCTTATCATCCAACCAGGGCTGTGATGGGAGAAGAAGAGAGAATGGGTGAGACATAAAGACTGATAGGTGGAGATGCATGTTTTTGTTTAAAGATACATTTTGTAGTATAGGTCATTTGTCACTTCCGTAAAATATGACAAATAGGATTTACTAAATTAGCACCCCAGTGCCACAAAAACTTTTGTCTTAATGCATTTGTGGAGTTTGATCTGTGAGATTCCTGTTGCTCAATGTGTAGAGTATTGTGATAGCAGTGTCAATGTCATGTGTTCAATCCCACAAACATAATAATAAAATGTCTACTTTTAATCCACTGTAAATAACTTTAAAAGGGGTCTGCCCTTTTAAAATTTTGCTAATTTAATATTGAAAAAAAGGTGGACAAGGGACCATGTAAAAAGTCCACACATTGCTCGACAACAAACCCACATTTGATTGGTAGTGATGCTCAATATAATAGTCATTTTATGACACACACACACATCGTTGTCCTTTTCTTACGGCAGCTATCGTATGTCCAAATTCAAGTTTACTAAAACTTAAACTATTAAAACATTTAGGCCCGGTTTCATGAGCCAGGACTATGTCTTAGTTAATTTAGGCTATTTAAGTCGCTTTTATTCAAATGCATCTTGAGACAAAACAATGGCACTGACATATTTTAAGATATGTCCGGGCAAGTTATTTTCACTTAAGATAGATCAAAATTAATTTTAGTCTGGGACTAGTTTTAAGCCTTGTCTGTGAAACCGGGGCTTAATGTATGTAAATTTTTTGGTGAAAACATAGAGAGCCGATAGCCTTGTGGGTAGTGCTTTGACATTTTGGCGCTGTTGCGATCCGGGCGACCTGAGTTCCAGTCCCGGCTCGTGGTCCTTTCCTGATCCCACCCCCTCTGCTTCCTGTCCTTTCACTGTTACTGTACAAATAAAGGCAAAAAGCCAAAAATAAATCTTAAAAAAACTAAACTAGAATGGAAAAGTTGCCTCAGCAATAAACTGAATTATTAACTTAAAATCAATAAATAAATCAACTAAAAACTACACTGAAACTACAACTGAAATAAAAACCAAATAATCTTATAAATCTGAAAAATCCTATAAACTGATCTAAAAAATAAACAAACGCAAACGCAAATAACAAAATTGCTAAAAATGAAACCATGAAAAATATAAAAATAACTCAAAATATAACACTCTTACACACATTACGTGTCATTTTGATGTTGACTGTAAATTGGTAGTAACACACACGTTAAGTTAAAAGTAGCCTCATACAAAAAGTGTTAAAGTGTGTTGTCCCTTTTATTTTGTTTAACTTACTATCGATACAAATGACACATAATGTCTTAAAATGACACAATGTGTGTGAGCGTGTAATATTTTGAATGAACAAGACACTGAGATGTGTTAAAAGATAACAGATTGTGTTGTT
This sequence comes from Triplophysa rosa, assembly GCF_024868665.1. Classification (NCBI taxonomy): domain Eukaryota; kingdom Metazoa; phylum Chordata; class Actinopteri; order Cypriniformes; family Nemacheilidae; genus Triplophysa; species Triplophysa rosa. Next base: position 8,637,956 of record NC_079912.1, read on the forward strand.
GATTTTAACAGTTTTTAAAGAGCAATAAAACTACAATAATACGAAAAACAAAACTATAATATCTCAGTTGTAATAAGCTGCTTAAACAAATGACCTTTGGGTTGTTTTATATATACATAGGGTTGCGTGGTATACATGATGCTTCAATTAAATAAAAACCAATGAGTAAAGGCATGCAGTATGATCACAGATGTGTATACTAGGATATTACTAGTATTACAGCTGAGAAAGCATGTGATCAATAAACTTCTCATTTCTGTTTGCAATATCAACAAAATTAGACTACAATTGGATTAGATTTGATTACAGAGCAGTAATTATAAAATGAAAACTCACTATAATTTACATAACTTCTACTAAAGTGAAAGAACAAGACTGCCGCAGTATGACCCACTGTTCTTGGTTTAAGGGTCAGTGACTGAGCTCTTCTCTAAATGGTTTTTGTTTGTTATAGTGCTGGGCTAAATGTTCCAAGACGTACGACCAGAGCCAGAGGAACCACAGCCAGAGTCAATAATAAGCCTGCGAGGATATCAAAACGCCACCTGATGCCTCCTACAGGATAATTACTCAAATCAAAGTTTCGGCCAGCTGAACATTCAGTTGTTAATTGCTTACAATCAAGTAATTACAGAGATGGAAGCCTAATAGCCTCATAGTAATGAATCACGGATGGGGCTAGCTCTCCATTTAAGGTTTCAGATGAGAGGAAGATCATAAAAAATACTCTCTCTAGCTGTGCCAAAGTCTTGAATCTTAAAAAAAAAAAACACATGAAGCCAGTGTACGGCAGAACTGAAAATTACAGATTGAGCTGAAAATGAAGAAAATGTTCCAGTCAATCCATTAATTTATCAGGGAGAGAGGAGTAATGAGAGAGGACGGCCTCTCAAAATACTATTTTAAGATTTTCATAACAAAAAAGATGAATGGACTAATGGAGGAACTGCTGAGTGAAGCTCCAGTGGCGAAAAGAAACTCAAAAACATGTTTTTCTGTCTTTTTTTGTAACATTAAACATCCTTGAATCATGATTTATCGCTTAAGCAGTGTTGCACATAAAGATTTCAATTGAGGAAAAACAAATCTATAAATGTATTTTCTTTGTCTTGTTCTATTGGAAGATTTTGTCAATGATTTTATAACTATGTTACAACATTTGACAACAACAACAAAAATAATAATACAAATAAAATTCACAATTCTCAAAATATTTTTGCCGGTGCCAGGATGAAACTCCTAAAGCTGGCAAAGGAAATCCATTGCAGGAGGCAATGCTTTGGCAGACTAAACCGACTTTTAAGAAACCCTATACATAAAGGTTAACAATTCCATCACTGGATAGAAACAGGACGAAACGATCTTTTGTAAACACATCAGCTTCCAGGTGAACCTCTGGGCGAAGAGCGAGCCTATTGGTGTTTGTCAGAGCATGAGGTGGTAAAAGTTGAAAGCTCCCACAGAGCATGCTGCATTTAGCCAGGAACACGTCCTCAACGTTCTCTCTCTGAATTCCCCGCAGCTCAGTCAAACGCTCGTGCCAGCGCTACAGCATTCGACATCTTCTACATCAGGGCCAGACCAGCTAGCGGGCACTTTGCCCTGTGATTGTTCATTTCCTGTTTCTCTCTCTCTCACAGAAAGAAACGATGAAGATGATCTGATAGTGTAGAGGTGGTGTCCGCTCCTCAGCAAGTGTTTGCAGAGATCACACAAAGTCAGACCCGCACCGTGAGAAGCATTTCAGGTCCGCATAACTAGATTAAAGTAAAAGTCTCAGCTGAAAATATTATATCAGATGTGTCCGGATGGATTTTTCAAATATAAAATATGTAAAAAATTTTACAAATGCACTTTGCACATAAGTGACACTCAATAGGCACTCTAGCCTGTGAAACGCCTGCGTGTCCGACTCGAATCTCCCTTTGTCATCTGCGGTTCTCTTTTCAATTACAGACTACTGTGGCAACACACTAAATATTTCATATTTCACACCGCTCTGAAGCCCGGCCCATTTGTTGCCAGGTTTTAATCAGGTCTTTGATTGACCCTCAGCAAGCTAACAGAAGAAAAAACATCAAGGCCGCTAGCAGCCCTGTAGAAAAAACCAGCATATGCTGGTTTGGTATGTTTTGATACTGGTTTGTGCTGGGTTAAGATGGACATGTGCTGGTTTAAGCTGGTCAAACCAGCATCAAAACATACCTAACCCTGCATATGCTGTTTATTTCAACAGGGAAAGCTCATTTTCTTGCTCTTTCGTAGAAAAAGCATTGCTAAAATAAGGGCACGCTAAGAAAAGGGGAGGGAATTTAGATTAAACAAACAGACAAGTTTTGCAGTTCGACATTCGTGGCACAATTTTTCCCTCAGAACGTGTCTCTGGTGGAGATCATAGGCATTGCTGCCTAAGCACTACCAGATCTTTCAAGCACTTTGGCATGTGTTTTGGTTTATGCATGAACGCGTGTGTCTGTTTGGGTGTGTTTGTCGAATCTCTGATAGACATTTCTAGTTCTCCTGCAGTGTGAAATGCTGAGATGCAGCTGCCGTGCAGAACGAATGGGATTTGGACCCGTGTGCGAGTCTGAGAGGAAGAGCTGCATCCACACTTCCAAATAGACTCCTTTGAAGTGCTAACTGCATTACATACAGAATGCTAGTCGCTACAGCGAGAAAGATACACTGGCATTTAAACAGATAACATCATCTATTAAAACAGCAGAAAATAGAGCCAACTTCAGAGGAAGACAAGCAAATAAATAAATAAGATATATGTCGGGGGTATTCAATTAAAGTTCCAAGAGGTCCGGTCTTTATGTTTTCTTCCAAACGGAGGTCCGGACGATATGTTTTTTGAAAATGATATGATCTTTTATCAGGCCATTTACAAAGTATTTTATATTTTGACATCCACAGTATGTATGTATTGTAGGTTCTGTGGCTATAGGGGAATACCCTCTTAATAGAAGTCTGATAATTAATATTTGTAAATAAAAAACTACTGACAACATGCAAACAGCAAATGTAATAACAATTAAAATGCTCACATCATAAACAGAAAACAAAGTTACTTACTAAATTAGCCTTTCCATGCAATTCATACCAGAACTACTTCTATCTTTAAATAATTTCCCAATTAGAACGTTGTTCATTACTAAATGTGACCCTGCTTGTGAAAACCCAGCAAAAGTCCTTCACAAAATCACTCTGCAGGATATTCTGTGAAAATATAACAATATCTTCAATATTGACTGAATAATACCAAAATCTTAGTGAAATTAATGCTTGAAATGAATCTTTGATGCTTGTTATCTAATAATCAATTTGATTTATTTTAATTGGTTTTCACAGGGTCACAAATGTTTACATGCTGATCAATAATGCTAATGCGAAATGTAGATAAAAACGTTATGGTTCATAAAATATCACAAACCTGGTCGACAGGTTGGAGACATATAGCAAACATACTGACAGATACAAATACTTTTGCTGCATTTTGTTTACTGTTGTGTGTCCATTAACCTGCTCTGCGTGTCTGCACTACTGTTGTTGAAATAAGCACGTGTCTGCTGCTCTTCATGCGGCGCGTCTTTGGTGGGAGAGAAGCAGCACGCGCGGAGCGGAAAGGGTTCAAATGAAGCGCGTTTGGCGCTAGATAAAGATATAGCGGCAAAAGATCAATTATTGTACATAAATTTTCCTGAGAGCCCGTGTGATGTGATTCTCTGTTGTGTAGACGCGCGGTTCAATTTAAACAACCAAAATAGTCAAATGTTTGAAATGGTTTATTAGGCTGTCTCGCGGTCCGGATGGAACGAAGCAAAGGTCCGGATCCGGCCCGCGGTACGCCAATTGAGGATGACTGATATACAGTATGTTATCGACCATTATAGGGACATCTACATAAAAAATGTATATATAAAAAAGATTTGTGACATTTCCAAATGTACTTATTTCTCTTTAGTTATTCCAATTTGCATTCCTTTGTAGCAGTTAAAATCTTAAATGAAAGGAAGGCAACTACTTGTGATTTTTTTTTATTGATGGACTGTCCTCTCTTCTGTATTATGTGTGTAATTGTGTTTTATGAGAAGCTAAAGACAAATTTCCACAGTGTGGTGGACAATAATGTTTAAATTAACTAACTAACAATAACCGTACCTTTCCTCAGCAGCACGTTAAACTTGCGTCCTATCTTTTTGGAGAAACCCACAGAAGAGGCGGCGCTCGTAGGCCTGGCGGGATGGATGGGCCCCGGTGGGGTCCTTCTTGCCAGGTGCGGTAACGTGGGATACCCCAGGTTCGATTCTGCTTCAGACATCCTCCTTGGACTGTACTCCATAGCTCCTCCCACCACACTCCCTCTGTCACCAGGATCAGAACCAGACTGCAGGCCCAGTTCATTCTGAGACAGCACCTCATATTGAGGTTTCTTCACCGCTGGGACTACGTGGAACAGGATACGTGGAGAACGCATTGCTTGTCTGAACAAATTCTGGGCACTGGAAAAAAAACATTGCACACATACACACAAGTATATCAGAAGTCAGTATATCTCTTTAACACCGTGTCTACACCGGACGCGGCGCGACAAGACACACTGTTTATTTCAATGGGATTGTCGCGTCGAGCCGCATCCAGTGTGGATGAAATGAAAAATTATAATGGCTTCTAATGCTTTCTATTGTCTTATGTCCGGTGTAGACACGGTGTAAGAGCCCGGGTTCATTGTAAGTACCTGGATTGTTAAAACCAGAGCACATGGAGGGGTCAAAAGGTTGTCTTTCTTAATCGCTGGCTAATTGTTCTGGTACAGTTGGAAACAAGGTTAATTCACATTATCTGCCATTTCCATAATCGCAAAGCCTTGGGGAGGAAGCACTGAAACGTATTAGATGCAGGAAGCAGGATCTGTTTTCATGAGCATCCAGCAGTACTAAATGGAAGACAACGCCACTGTAAACGAAATAATACTACACGTATATACAAGATATATTCATGACAAAAAAAATAATTCTGTTAGATACAGATGTATCATTGGATGCACGCCTGGCCCCGAAGTTAAGGTCCAGTCTGTGTTTTGATGAACAATATATTTTATATTTAATTTATATTAATATTTTATTGTATATTACTTGTATTAAATTATATTAAAACTACTCGACCGTTCTTGATTCTTTGTGGAGGTCTACTGGAAGTTAAGTTTGGGCCACATGACGTTTATTTATGTTGTTGCCGCTGAAACTGTATATAGTCAGGTATGAATATGATGTTTATATTGTTGTGCAATAAAAATCATGGTCACGCTTTATTTTAAGGTCCAATTCTTGCTATTAGCGAACCATTAACTACGACTTTTGCCACAATAAACTCTTAATTTGGTGCTTATTAATAGTTAGTAAGATAGTTGTTAGGTTTAGGTATTGGGTAGGATTAGGGATGTAGAATATGGTCATGCAGAATATATGCTTTATAAGCGCTAATAAACAGCCAATATTCTAATAATATGCAAGCTAATTAGCAACTTGTTAATAGTGAGAATTGGTCCCTATCCTAAAGTGATACCATCATTGTAGACATTGTATGCAGTGTGCAATGAGTGGTAGAATATGATGTTAAATGGTTAAAAGAGAAGTTAAGTTAATAACATACAAATTCTGCCATTATTTACTTAAATAATGTTGTTTTAATAACTTACTGGAATGTATATCTTGCATGGAAAGAAAGCCTTTTGCGGAATGATCATGCTGTTTATTTACATACAATGTACAATTAGTAAATGGTACACAGGGCTCCAAAAAGGAACTGAAGTTCACAGAAAATCTTCCTTTGGATCATAATTCATGAATCTGAGTCAAACAAGGTACACTGTCAATGAAGATCTGAAACAGGACAAGAATCACCGTAATGTCACCTTAATGGCATCATATATGGGTAAGTCACATATACAGAGCCCCGCGCCCATTCACTTTCATCGCATGAAAAAAGAAAAAGTGAACACCCTCCCTGTCAAACAGGCTTGAACTAACATTAAGGTGAGTTCGTTATTATGGCCAAACTTTCATTTCTGCCTAAACTATTCCTTTAAAGAATACACAAAAATAAAACGAGCATCTTGAGATTACAGGTTAACTTGGCTATTTTGCATATAGATAGTTTGACCTGGGAAACCTAATCCAAACGCAAGAACAATTTTTAGAACAAAGTATAATTAAAAAAGTCGCAACACTTTGTTTCTTTCAAATCAGACTGCTGAAACCATCAGAGGGACTTAATGACAAGCTGTTTCCATCTCAATAAACTCCTCATTAGATCAATCTCTGTATCTAGACAGCAAATAGTGTCTCACTTTATGGACGCCCATCTATTTTTATGTAAATGTAGCCCCACCCACTGGCAAAACGGAGTGAACTGTGTGTCTGCGTGTGTGTGTCGAGCTGTGACACGCGGCTAATCATGCGGCTCCCCCTGTCTGATTGAATAATAAATGACTCCATCAGCGCATCATTACATTGCGTTTGATCAACCGCTGATAAATATTTACCCATGCAAACAATCCAATAAGATTAGAATATTATGAATTATAACTCCACAAGGAGCACAATCAAGAACCGGGGTGCGCGTGAGATGGAGCGGGAGGAGCGTAGATAAAGAAAATATGGGTCTGTATTCATCTCGGTAATTCCCGCAGCTGGCTGCTCATGTGTGCGCCTGAAATCGACATAGATTAAAATGTAACTCTCTCGTGAATTGACTTCACAAAGCGCTCGGAAGCTTAAGCCGCGAGCTAGTTCGAGGACGACTAGCGTAGCGTAACATCAAGTCAAACATCCCGGGGCCCGCAATATAGGAAGAACAAAAGGCCGTAATATTGAACGTGTATTACAATCGCTTTATTGACCCGATATGCATGTCACACACAAGGTTATATTTCTTAATCCGCAAAATTGGTGACCCTAACGCACTTGCGTGTTTGCACTCGAGTCGTGGTGTACATTAACAGATATATAAGGATCGCAGACAAAAGACAGCAAGCAATTAAAATGTAATAATGCTGCGGGACGCTGGGGAAATTAACTTGTGTTGTTGAACTTGTGTAAGCGGACTGAATGATGTATGTAAATGGGTTTTGGATTTGATTCTGACTTATCCCACAGCTGTGCCCTTTCAGTGCCCCGTGGTAGGGCTGGTCCAGCGTTTCGCTCGCTCTGTCTCTTTAAGTGGGCGTTATCCTGTTGCAGCTGAGTTTTCTATCACTTTGCCCTCTGAAAGCATCTGGACCAGGCCGAGATGTCCAAGCGAGGGCCAAAGGAAGCTCTTAATGGTAAATGTGGATGGAAACAGGATGTTCTCATGTTGTCGCTTTCCTAGAGGTCTTAAATCCAACAGGCGATGTGTGAGCTAATATTAGCTGAAGTTCATTGTATGGATTTCCATACAAAATGTTGCTAGGGTGATGATGTGGGTGGTTGCTATGGGCTTAATATGGATTAAGGATTACTAGCCCAAGTTTTTTTTTATCCTAAATTTATTATTATTATATTATTCGGAAATAATTTTCACTGATGAAATAAAGGTACAGACCATTTTGTAAGATGTAAACAAAACAAAACAAACATTAAACCATTCAATTTAATTTGACAGATATATTGCATCTGGAATCAGCTTTAAATGTTTAAATGCTAAACGATTGGTTGTAATTTGTTCTAACGTTTGTGTAGTGATACTGTAAACACTGCTAATGGACCATGTATTGTTTACGTTTTGATAAATGGTCTATAATAAAGTACACAAGATCGATGTCAGTGACTCAACCTTTCAGTAACCTCTACGGCTACGATTCAGCAACTTCTGCCAGCTTTGAACAGTGGCGTTTTGTTGTTAGTCTGAGAGATGAGATGAAAGAACACTGAGAAGACTGATAACTGAGGAGATTTTCTAAGCGCTGAGAAAGACTGACAGCTCATGAAAGTGTGAGAAGGACAGAGAAGTTGAAAGGATCACAGATATATTGAAGAAACAGAGGGCAGGAGCTAAAAGAGAGAAAGAGACGGGAGAACAAGATGGTGCCTCCATCTCCTCCAGCGAGGGGCTTACTGTTCAAATCGGATGTTGCGCAGGTCTGCGTTATTAATCCGGACGATACAGTCGTTCTCCTCGAACAGAGCTTCGCGCTCTGCCTTTCCGCCCCTCTCCAGCCTCTTGACTAACAAACCCAGCGTCCTGGAACAGTCACAGCACATATTACTGACATTCGACACAGTGACAGCGCTGTTCAGATCAGCTACACCACACATTACTGTCAGAGCCAGAGACACATGCACAGCTTCAACCAGCCGTGAGTTAACGGAGTACACACAGCTAGCTTCAGTTTAATGACACAAATGCAATTAAAAGCTATGAATTTAAAATGCAAGGTGTTTCAGGAATATTCTGAGAAATAAGAGAACCCTGCAAATCACAGAACTATACAAATGGTAACCACGAAACCATGGTAACAATACTCATAGCCAAAATACCACAGTACAGTTATCGAAAATCACAATAAATTAATTTGGCATCTCCTTTAAATGGTATAATAAATTATTATTAATATAAGAATTATAATAATTATTCGTATTATTTTTATTTATTATTATTGTTATTATTTTTTAATAAAATTATATTCAATTCAATTTTATTTTTATAGCACTTATATATAGCGCTTTGTTATGAATTGTATTCATTATTATTCATATAGTATTCATATATTATTAGTATACATATATTTTTATTATTATACATATAATACGAATAATAGCAATATTATAATAGGACTACTACTACCACTACTAATAATAATAATAATAATAGTAATAATAATAATAATTATTATTATTAGTAGTAGTAGTATTGATTATTATTTGTATCATAAAAATGATATGAAAAGTAATAATAGAATATAATTAATATAAAATGTAATAATAATAATAATAATACAGACATTGCACTGTACTAAAAATAAATAAATACATACATAAATGCACGTAGTATTTTAGTTGAAATTACTGTTACCATGGTAAACTTTTATAAACTATGCATAACTACAAACTCCATATTAAAAGCACAAAACAGCAAAACTGTGTCTCCACTGCATCCTTCTGGATAGAGAGAGAGAGTTATGTACAGAATATATATTTCACATCTGAAAGAGGATTAAAGCAGAGATTGAAGTTAGTGATACACCCCTTCATTTCACCTTTATCGAACCTAGAAAAGGGTAAAAAAAGAATGCACCGGCGGTTTATTGAACCTGCACTTTTGAAAAAGTTTACTGTTCCCAGTAGCTCTCTTTTAACTGAACACATCAGAAAAGAGTTTTTTTTTACTTAAGCTGGGTTTGGCCATATGGATTTTTTGGCAGTGCTCACAGGCCTGCTGTGGTTTTGTGAGAACCCTAATCTACAAACCCTGAGATGCGATCATGTGAAATGCACCGTCGCATTTGATGGGTTTAAAAAGCGCGCGGGAGATTTAGATATAAATAGGTCTTACAACGTCTCTCCCCCCTCTCTGCTGGGACTAAGTCTGTTGCTTCAAGGATTTTTAACACCAAACTTCAACTTCCATAGTAAAACAATAAATGACAAGGTTTAGAAAGCATGCATGGGTGTATTTGTGTACTGTGTGAAATACATTTAATGGGTACACCGACAGCAAAACATGTCTTGAATAAGAGTTATGAGTATTGTTAAGGAACATATTACTTGCAAATGACTTTCACGCTGCTCAATACATCATCTACGGAAACGGATGGTCATACAGATTATATAGATTGTGTGTTAGAGAGATGTGATTATGTTTTGTGGAGAGTCGCTGGTGGTCTTGTGGAATAATTACACAGTTTACACTTGTTTTCATAATCTTGATGTAAACCAGCTGTGGGGAAGAACGAGGATCAGCTAAACTCTACTGATCTAGAATCTGTAGCGGATCGTTACTCATTTACTTTAAAAAGTGTCACACTAGGCTTTACGCATGCGAGATTGGGCAACAGGATATGATGTCACACTCTAGAGATTCTATAGTTACTGAACAGTACATAATTAAATAACTAAAAATGATACATTTTAAATGTCATAAAAAGCACTTTTCCACAACCATGCATACTGTGCAAATTCAAAGATGCTGTGTATCATTTTTTTGGAGGATCTATTGCACAGAAATGCAATATAATATACATAACTGTGTCTTCAGAGAAAACTATATTGTTCTTTGTTAGTTCATGTTAGCTAATGCATTTATTCATGTTAACAAATACAACCGTATTGTAGTGTTACCACATAGTATATACTGAACAATCTATAGTAAATGTGCCACCACTTTTTCAATGGCTTCAGCATATCTAGAATCATCCCTGGCTTGAGTGACGGCCAACAAGAGGGAGACCACCTGTTCTCATCCACTGTCTTTAATTGAATAACAATGCAATCAGGATCCATTTACGCTGAGCAATTAGACCCCGGCTTGTTTGCCGTGAGCGTCGATCATGTGATGCAATCTTGTTACTGGAGTCATGTTTCCGCACGATTCTGTGTGCGTGTGATTTTACAAGACACACTTCTCAAGCTGTTGGCAGAGAGAAGACGTTGGTCATTTTAAGAGCTCACTCTCCGAGGCCTTGCGTTCACCTCCGCGCCCTCTATAAAGATGCTAATGAGTTTAACACCTTCCACCAATCACACCGCAGACGGGCTGATGAGGTCAGTACAGATGTGTCGCTGTGGAAGTGCGGCATGTCTGGATGAAGTGAAGTGACAGGTTGAGGTTAGCCATTAGCTAAAGTAGCAGGTGCGTAATAACGCAGAACTCTGAGATGCAATAGGGACAAGGACAAATTTATACAGAATAAAAGCAGGAAAAACTTTTGATAATGAATGGACAACACACACAAATTTTGACTAAAACACACATACTGCAGCATAAGGGGTGCCACTCTAAATTGTACATATCGTCAGCTAATTTTGCGTTATCTTTTTAAATGACATTGGATATTCAAAATAGATGTTTTTTGGGAATTGAAATAAAAACAATGTACTTTTTAAATGATTAAATACTGTGTTGTCAAACATAAAGGCTGACTAATAATAATGATTTATGGCAACAAAAAATAAATAAATATGGAGATACGCTAAATTATTGTGCAAAATTCGTTTGGACCACACAAATGCACAATATCTCTATAGGGCTTTGGTTTATGTTGTTTAAATGAATATAAACGAAAATATAATTGAAAACATGCTCACAACAAATATATTACATTTACTTCTAACAATACATAATGTTTATGTTTACATTTAAACGTACATATATTTATGTTTATATTTCATATTTATATTATAATTTTCCAAAACACTGCAAACCACATAGATTTGTGTATGGATTCCTATAATCCTACAGCATTTATTCATGTTTGTTCGTGTTAATTTGAGCATTTACTAATACATTTTTAAATCAAACGTTGTATCTGTTAACATTAGTTAGTGTTGTCCTTTCATCCTTTTTTTAAAAAATATTTCTATTGACTAAAAATCATACAAATATTTCCTCAATGTTTGATTTTCAGCCAAGAGTTCAATCTGTGATGTTCACCAAAACAGCACTTCTTTCCTTATACAGTGAGGGAAATAAGTATTTGATCCCCTGCTGATTTTGTAAGTTTGCCTACTTACAAACAAATGAAGGGTCTATAATTTTTATGGTGGGTTTATTTTAACTGATAGACACAGAATATTAAAAAAAATCAGGGGAAAAAAATGTTATATAAAGGTTATAAATTGATTTGCATTTCAGTCAGTGAAATAAGTATTTGATCCCCAAGCAAAACATAACTTTGTACTTTGTGGAGAAACCCTTGTTGGCAAGCACAGAGGTCAGACATTTCTGATAGTTGGTCACCAGGTTTGCACATGTGTCCGGATACATTTAGTCCACTCCTCTGTCAATCTTTAAGGTTTCTTGGCTGTCGCTCAGCAAATTGGAGTTTTAGCCTCCTTCACAGAGGTTCTATAGGACTAGGGTCTAGAGACTGGCTAGGACATTTAATGTGCTTCTCCTTAAGCCACTATTTGGTTGTCTTGGCAATATGTTTTGCGTCTTTGTCATGTTAAAGGCTCATCCATGACCCATCTTCAGTGACCTAGTTAAGGGGAGGAGGTTCTCGTCCAAGATTTTACGGTACATGGGCCCGTCCCTCAGCCCCTCAATGCGGTGAAGTCATCCTGTATACCTGTAGCAGAGAAAAAGCCCTAAAGCAGAATGTTTCCAACACTGTGCTTCTCTGTAGACATGATGTTCTTGGGCTCATAGTCAGCATTTCTCTCCCTCCAAACACAGGAGTCCATTTTGGTCTCACAGCAGTGCCAGCACTTTCGCCAAAGCCTTTTCTGAATCATTTTTATGTTCATTGTCAAACTTAAGACGAGCCAGGCGGGCCTTCTTGGGCAGGAGGACCTTGCGGGTGCTTCAGGATTTCAGTCTACTGTGGCATAGCGTGTTACCAATGTGTTACCAATGTTTTGCTTGCTAACTGTGTTCCCAACTGTCTTGAAATCATTAACAGGCTTCTTCCGTGTAGTTCTGGGCTGATCTTTAACATTTCTCATGATCATCTTTACCCCATTGGGGAAATATTGCAGGGAGCTCCAGAACAAGGGCATTTGATAGTTATTTTGTATATCTTCTATTTCCAAATAATCACACCAACAGTTGTCTCCTTCTCACCAAGCTTCTGTCTGTAGCCTATTCAAGGTTTGTGCAGGTCTCCAATCTTGTCGCTGACATCCTTTAAAACCTATTTGGTCTGGACCATGGTGTTGGAGAGGTTGAACTGGAAGATACAGATTCTGTTGGCAGGCATCTTTTATATACATAACAAGCTGATTTAGGAGTACTTTCTTAAAGTGACAGGACTAATCTGTGGTCCATATAGGCACATAACCAATCTGTGGAGCCAGAATTCTTGCTAGTTGGTAGGGGATCAAATACTTATTTCACTTCACAAATCAATTTATAACCTTTATATAACATTTTTTTCCCCTGATTTTTTTTAATATTCTGTGTCTATCAGTTAAAATAAACCCACCATAAAAATTATAGACCCTTCATTTGTTTGTAAGTAGGCAAACTTACAAAATCAGCAGGGGATCAAATACTTATTTCCCTCACTGTAAGTGTTATTGAAAGATACGGAAAACCAGTTTTGTCTCCCCTTCAACCACAATCCAACTAAAACTCAAAAAGAATAAAGACAGTCAAGCAGTCATACAGCGTTTCAGTTTTTGTTATCTTTGGCCTGACACAGATTTTATGTGCCATCGTCAATTTAAGCTTGGAAAGGTCACAGACACTCATAGCTTATAAACAGCTCTCAGAAAATCCCTTTATAGTCGCCATCCGCTAAATTTAAACTGCTTTCATTTATTTGCACCTTCCTTTTATCATTTTGCATTTCTTACAACAGCTGACCTTGGGTGAATGTTGTTCTATGAATGACCCACAATATGGATGAGCTTTTAGTCAGATTGGGTAGAGCAGTTTAGATGAATTGAGTTGGCCTCTCTGAGGCTTTCCCACTAGCAATAAAGTTGCCTAATTTATTCAGAGCCATGCCCCGTGTTCCTGTTGTCCTTCTGGAGGGGAGCAGGGTGTTTAGCGGTCCAACGTCTGTTCATTTCCGTGACCTTACACAAAGCCAGAGCTATCACAGCTTTGCTTTCATTTCAGAGAGAGAACTTAGAAATGGAGTTATAGAAAACTCCACATGTGGTCAAGAAGCCTCGTGCGACAGAGGCGTATGTGTCCTTGAGGTATGATGAAAAACTACCTAAAGTGGACCAAGGATGCTGGGGTTTGAAGAGATGGAAAAAGAAAAGTCATCGGCTGCACTGATGACCTGTGGAAAGCTTGGAGATGTATGAAAGAAGGATGCAGTGAACACAGCTGAGGATAACACCCAAACCAGAAGAAGAAATATTCTTGTAGGTCGGTGATTCTTAAACCTATGCTAAAGAAAACTTGGGGTGTTTCAGTAGATGAAATGTAGTGAGGGGTGCACCAGAACAGGTTTGAGAGGCACTGATGTGCAATATAAAAGATTCAGATCGTGGGGTGTAAACATTGTGGTTTTACCTTTTATCTTTAATGCTGAAAGGCACCACATGGATTCCTAGTGGCCCGCCGACGTTGGACACCTCAACCAGCTTTAACATTTCGCTGGAGACATTGAGAAATGAAGGAAATGTGAGGAGAAACCAAATACAGCAAATAGAATTCAATACACAGAAGGTTAAACCGGCTCCGCATGGATAGTTACATGACTGCTACTGTTTGAGTTACTTTGCTGCAAACAAAGACATGTTTAGATGCAGCCCGCTATAAAACCATCTATAACCCCAGGAATCATTCAAACATGTAAGTCAATGGAGACCCAAATAGACACTTCGACTAAGTGATTAGGATCAGATTGAGGCCTGCATTAGGCTTGTTGTGGGTATATATAACAAACGCGAGAGTATAACATGTGTGAAAAATATGGGATAAGGAGAGGACAACAAAAATGTTTACAAAGATAAGCACATGCACTGTGACAAAAGAATTGTGATGTCGCTCAAAAACATTTTGCCATCATCTACTCATGTTGTTCAAACCATGTGATCTTTGGAAAACAGGATATACAGTACAGCAAAACGGGCAGACTTTTGCCTCTCTATCGCCATCTCTGTTTGAAACGTATATGTACTTCTATTTATGTGGGTTCAAGTCAAATGACGTCAAACTGGCATCCACAAATTCTGACCTGACGGATCAAATTATAAATGATTTTTATAAGCTTACTATTTTGAATAGATGTAAGTGGACAATTTTAGATACATTTTCTTGTGGTCTCATTTTTTCTCAAGAATAGACTTTTCTCAAGAACTATTTTTTTTTTGTTTATTTTAAACTAATACTCTAATATTAGCATTGAAAATTATGACGAAGTGAACTATTTTCATATTAATGATGGCTTAACTTGCTTTGTTTGTTTTGGTAAAAGTATGAGTTTTAAAACATGTAAAATATAGTTATACAAACTTCTAGGGTTGTTATTAACTCTATAGACTTTTGTTGTATGTAAAAATATCTACAAATGCACTTCCAACTAAGACACTTTATGAACCAAGAAAAGTTCCAAAAAACATTTTTTAATCTGTGTGTTTCCAAAAGACACTTTGTAAAAAAAATAATTGATTCAAATGGAATCAGTCAGAATCCAACAGTTCTTCCTATGAGCACTTACTCAAGTGAGGCTGATTCTACGCAGGAATCTGCCCGTCCCACCGGCTCGATCCTTCCGTTCTTCCCTTTGTCTGTTCTCTCCACCTCTTCTTCATCCTCCTGTGAAACACCAAAGAAAATACCGTATGACAACCGATTCCTCACATCCTACATAAACCTGGCTCTGCTCCCCAGTCCTCTCGCTCTAATCTAATTTGGTGAAAGATGAGCGTAATGGGTGCTGTTTTAAATCAGAGTGACTCTGAGAAAACGGCCGTGACATCAAAGCATGCCTCGGAAAAGATGGCAGTAATCGATTCCTCATATTCAATCTATCAGCGTAGGGTCGGCAGGGCTCAGGTCTGAGGCTAATCGGATGAAGGAAGAGTTGAGTGGAGTCTCATTTGTTTCTTTGGCTTTCCTCGATCTAATTTGAATCGTTCCATTGCTCTCTATATCTCTAGCTCTTGACACGTCTGATATTTGCAGATGTCATTCACAATTTCTTCTTCAGAAAACAATAAGGTCACAATGTTAAGGCAAAAACCACAAAAAGCATTTTAGTTGCCGTTTAAAAACTTTTAACACCAATACATTTCTTAAAAAGCATCTTTGTGTTGACTTTGAATAAAATCATTCTAAACATAAAAAATAAGCACATTATCTTTCTATTCATTCATATATATATATATATATATACTGTATATATACTGTATTATATATGCTGTATATACCCTGTTATCATCTGAAATGTTGTTTCTCAAATAGGTCCAGTATAGGGATAAAAAAAGAAAAAAAGACAAATATTTGTTTGGTTTTTGTGTCAGTATACTCATTACGAAACAAAGTTTTAAACAAACCCCCTCAATCACTGACAACTAAAGACATCTGAAAACATTCTTCACTTTAATTCCACTCGAACCCTTCGCTGTGGATCATTTCCAAAGGCAAGTGAGTGTCTAGACATGAGGCGAGAGCCTGCAATGGTTTGTTAGTCACGGATATTAATATTCCAGCGATCTCACCCTTAACCTTCCCCTCTCACCGAAATGTCAAGCACATCTAAATAAGCGCTTCTCCGTCTTTATATGGAAATGCATTCAGGCTTTTCAGACAGTCACCCTCCAACAAATGCATTCATGAGCCTGAAGAGGATGACTGGAGCCCAATTCTCTCGGTCTGTGTTTTTTGTACATTGTTGTATAGGTTAAAGAACGAGTGGAGGTCATGAAAATTTTATTAGCACACCTCAGGAAAACCAGCAACGGGTGCGTTACAGTTTTCTGGTCAAAATAAGTCAATCACCTCTCTAAATGCAATTAACTAGAGCATTGATTTAGTGTTACATGTAGCCCAATATGAGCTATAAAAATATACTGAATATACTGACTCATCTTTGTATAGGGGAGATCTGCTAAATAATAATGCAAGAAATTTGAACCTTTTTACACACAATTATTTGGTTGTTGTTGTTGTTGTTGTTGTTTTGCACTATGTATGATACAGTTAAAATGACTTAAATTATTATTTGTAATAATAATAATTATTATTATTATTATAATTATTAGTAGTAGAAGTAGTATTAAACAAGATAATTTAATAACACTGTTATTATTATTAAACAAGATTATATACAGCAGAAAAACAATTCCCAGAAAGGGAAAGATGATTGAATTAATAAAAGAATAAATAAATTAAGGTGAATATTGAGAATGTCAAATTTCATCACTAAATAAACATAAGCCTGATAAACATAAGCATTTTTAGGCCACAATTTAAGATATTTTACATTATGATTTTCATTAACATATTGCAAATAAATAAATATTACGGCACAAAATAAATGAATAAAAATGACTTTATTATTAATTTATCAATTGTATTTATTATGCATTCTTTCTGTGAAAAATAATACATACACTCTTAAAAAAGTGTATGTATCAAATTATAGAACATGAATACCTCTTACCATGTAACGAATGAAGACTGATTTATAGAACACGCACATCTTAAATGTTATGTTTGTAATTTCCTATTACGAGTAAGTTAGAACATAATAGAGGTCATGCTTACAGCGTCTTCTTTATTTAACACTTAGAACAGCTGCTCACAACACAAAAAGGAAAATAATGAAATAAATGAAGTTGTAAGTTGAGTGAAAGTTTTATGTGACATGAATGCAGCCGCGCTGGACTGTCTCTATTCAGTTGTGAATCATGCTGTCTGCTGCCAGAGAATGAGCTTATTAGCAATAAGAGATAAATTGGAGAGGTAGGGGGGCTTAAAACGGGCACTGAGAGCCAGAATGGTCCTTGTCACAAAGTCACTCGTACAGAACACAAAGTGTCACTTTGCCTCTGGTAGCACAGGTAATGACAGAGAGCGAAAACACGGCTGGATGCCAGACCCTCCATTGTCTAGTTTTTTACATCTGCCAGGCATTTTACCATGGAGAGAGAGAGAGAGGTTAACTATTAAAAAACTCTTCCATCAGTCCACCACAAGTGGGAAACATTTGTATGGGCGTCCTAGAGGCGACGAACGGCTTTAAAGGAGTAGTTTAACCAAAAACTAAATTCTCAGTCATCATGTACTTACACACAATGAGGTCTGACTCACTAAGAAATCTCACCAGAGTTGCAAAAAAGTAGAGTTTACTCATGAATCCACTTCGCACTGCCATTAGTTTTTATAAGGGTCTGTTATAAGGGTCTGCCTATTTGTGGCAACTAAAAAACAAGGGTGCATTGTGCGTGTGTGTTTGGGTGAAGTCCAGAAGGCACTCAGTGCCGCAGTTACAGGAAGCCAGAGGTTACAAAGCTGGCGATTAGACAGACAGTGCATTAGATTATTGTTCCTGGCAGATACAGAAGGTCGGTCACATTGAGAGACTGCTGGCTCACGAGGAGGTGGAGTAAGCTTTCCAGAGGGAGGCTGGATTAGAACAGTAAAGACTTGATATCCAGATGTTGGATGAACTCCAGGAGACATGCTGAATAATCCAGCCGACGCCTGATGGAGGGCTTAAAGGTCAGGTTTGAAGAGAGAGGCCGTGCCTGACAACATGACGACCAAAGGAAATGAGGAAGGTTCGGTGTTGACAGTGGTGTGAGCTGTGTAACATGACAGCGAGGTTTAGCTGTATTCACGTTTACAACATTTTTCTGTTCACCAGGTCACGTACTGACACAGCGATGCAATTATCTGTAAATGATGGTCTATTATTTTGGTATTACTGTAATTACATCAGATAAACTTGTCAACCAAACAACTTTGGTTGAACTTTGGCTGGTCGCTTTATACATGTCGGTCATTTACAGGTCTTTTCTGTTTTAAGTGTGCAGCTTTTGGCCAGAATAAACTACAAAGTAGACCAGATTTTTTTGTTGATAACCCCATCTGGCAACACTACTTTAAAACAAATACAATTGTACTTTCTCCTCACTAATGTTCTCAGCTACTATGGTATTATCTGTGTAAAATCTCTGAGCAAACACACCTCTATATTTTTACCTCAGAAATGACTGAAGCACTAAAGTATATTTTTGTCAAAGTGCTGGAAAAAGTGTGTTAAAGAAAATACAAGGAAGTCACCAATTTGTAAAATATTCAAACAATGATTGACCAAATATTGCTTTAAAGCAACCTCCAGGGTTGCCAAGTCTGCTGTTTTCTCATGTAATTGTGCTACTATTTTAAACTATTAAGGGGCAGTTTACCCAAAAAAAATTCTGTCATTTACTGCCGTTACATTTCTTTGTTCTGATCAACACAGAGAAAGATATTTGGAAAAAAGCTCGTAACCAAACAGTTCTTGGCCATCATTGACTACCATAGTAGCATAGAAGTGCCAACTGTTTGCTGTCCTACATTCTTCAAAATATCTTCATGTGTGTTCAACAGAACAAAGAAATTTCAATTTTTCCTACTATGGGAGTCAATGGTGGCCTGGAACTGTTTGGTCACAAGCATTCTTCCAAATATCTTTCTCTGTGTTCATCAGAACAAAGACATTTATACAGATTGGAGCAAAAAACTAACATGGATAAATCCAAAAGCAACAAATCAGAGCAGCACAATAAAAAACAAAAAGTTGAGTAAATGTCAACGTCGAACAAGTGACTCTTCTGTGAACACAGTACAGTCAGTAACTGAAACATAACTGTGACTATGAGTTTGTCTGATGTTCAGTGGAAAAAAAACTGGATGAAATATTTAAGGATCGAGAACCACTCCCAAAAAGGAATGCAGGGTTGAACAGTTCCAAAACTCCCCCCAAAACTCACTGAGGCAAAGAAATGCCATACTGTAGGCGCCACAATGTGCCATTATAGCACTGCTGTCCCTCCAAGGCAACTCCTATTAGATGTTTAAAAGAATTAGACAGATTTAATTAGACATGACACAGATTCCTAACATCCTTGTCTCAAACACTGGGCTCATTTGAACCCACCGTTAAAAAGTTGCCATTAGAGCAGCAAATAGATCAGACTGCTCAGCATTTTCAAGACACTTATTTGTATTTGTGTTGTGGAAAAACATTAAAAGGAAGTAATTATTGGACATAAAGCTGACCCCACTACTGTAATCCACTTATACAAATACAATCCCACTTTGGTGCCCTAAACCGTTGTTTATTTGCACTGCCAGAGGATAATATATCACCCATTTTGTATAGACATTTCATGCACTTATCAGTCAGATGGGTTATTAACAGGCGACTGTAAAATCTATTAAATGCACGCCTGTAATCAAGCCCTGTAATATGTCTGTCAACTTGTGCATTGATTAAATCTCACACTAACTTATTTTTCATCAGAGTATTCTTCATCTCCTCAGCACAGAAGGAAATTCAACCCATCAATACAAACAAACATCAGCAACATGGAGACGCTATCATTGCAAAATTCAATTTTAGGATATTTACTTCATCCCAGTATTGTGGGAAGGCACAGTGATTGTATAATATGGTAATACCACGGTACTTTGATATACAGAAAGACATTGCGTATTTACATATAATTATATTTATATATCATGGTATTTAGATGATACTTCAAGGTACTTGAAAGACTAACATGGTATTACCACGGTACCATGTGGTTTTACTGTAGTAAAAAATGTGGTACTTCACTTTTGTAGTAAAATGTAGCACTTTTCTGTATATTTTAACTTTATTTTGTTTGTTTTTTGGCTGATTAATTACCATTTGTTTTACCATAGTTTTACTAGGTGGATAAACTAGTTCATTCTCATAAAACCACTCAAACAATCATGGGAGTAAAGATTTCAATTATAAACCATACTTCGGTAACACAAAAAAATGATCGTAATAAACATAACAAACCAATCGTGTTCTCTACCATGTCATTTAAAGCTACAATCCGTAACATTTTTGGGTAAACATAATCAGAAATCAATTATTTAGTAAATACATAGACAGATCAGTGTTCAAAACGATTGCCTTATCTTACCCTGATTCACAACGGTAAGCTTATATTAATGATTTATAATTTGCGCTGTCGGGTCGCCCCATGCAGGAAATTTGAATTCGGGGGAGTGCCTCTTTGCGTCATTACATCACATCCGTAAACAGAAATGAGAGGAACCGGTTAGTTTATCACGTGTGTGTGGATGGCAAAGACAAAACAGTGGAAACAAAGTGTGCATATTGATGCTCATTAAAGATAATTAGAATATTTTAAACTGCTGTACGCTTTTAGCATGGGCGTCGGAAGCAAGTAGGCCTATGTTTTAGAGTGTAAAAATGGCACTCACACACCTACAGCTTCAATGTTGTAGTGAGTAAGGCGTGTGACCAGTCATTTTGAAACTATCGCGTTTGCAGGTTCGAATCCACCATTTGCTTGTCTACATTTTCACACCACATATCATACAGGCATTTATTTTCAACAAAATGAAGAAACTATTAAAAAAATGCGTAACGTGTGTGGTAAGGTAAGGGGTAGTAGGGAGGTCTTTATTATCGACATATGCCAATAAATTGGCAATTATTATTTTCTATTTTAAAAGTCACATAACTATCTCATCTGCCCGAGCCAGATGTATAAATATTGCAAGATGAATAATATTTGTTATGTTATCTGTGAATAATTCAAAAATGTTATGACAACATCTGGCTGTGTTTGAAGCGATTGTCACACAGTATAAATGGCACATGGTTTAGTAGATATTTTGTTGGAGTTGCCCTTTTGCTGCAGAAATTAAAGCTTTAAAAAGCACATTTTAAATGATAAGAGGGTAACTTATAGTTTGCTATCTGTTAGTCTTTGTGCATGTTCGTGCATTCATTCAGTTTCGTGGATTCTTGTACACGTTTTGTTTAGATGATGTGGTATAATTTATGGTTCCATTACTTTGGAATGTTGTTGTTGTATGGCCAGAGGAAATTTTGCCATACCCTAGGTATTGGTGAAACACCGCCACTGGGGGAATGTCATGTTAACATCACAATTTATCAAGTTCTGACGCTGATAACATCTGGAGAATCACCTGTTGTTGATAACAAAGTAACCTCATACTATGGACAGCCTTGACAGCTCCGTGCTAAAGCAAAAGTTAATATCAAAAGGGATTTTGAGAGTTGGCTCCGACATCTGAAAGGATTGCATTAATGGCTTTATCTGCCGAACAGGTAAGACGTCACTATCGTGATTTCTTTCGTGAAATCTTTGTTTCATTTAGTCAGAACAAATGCAGCAGACATGGTATGTGTTCAGATGAATTTTTCAGATATATTACTTGTAGGATGTAAGGTAGGCGGTATTTTCCATGTTATTTAGAGTTTTTGTCTACATCAGGCGCGATGCGATATCAAACGCTACAACTGATTCTACATTAGTAATGTTTTTAAACGTTTCGCGTTGTATCTGGTACAGACACGGTCACATGTTACTGTCACGTTGATGTACAGATGTCGACTGATGCGGTGTGAGTAGTCAGTCAGCACAGAGTTCGGATGCAGCAGTGCCAAAGCACAACCCACGTAAAGAAAATAACTCCGCATATAACTGACATTTTATGTTTCAAACTGAGTTGGCGACAAAGAGGCCAAAGTTAAGGACTGCAGCTTTAAACAGAGTAATACTAAAATATTCTGAAAAAACAATTTCCATGTTCTGCTAAATGTTCTCAAATGACAAAAAAATCTTTGACAGAATGTTCACGGATAATAAAAAAGAAGTGTCCATGAGTAATATTCTCATCCTCCGTAACATTTTTAAAAGACTGTTTAAACACACAAAACGATATTTAAAATAAATAATTTTATGTGAAGAAACACATCTGCCAGTAATTTTCAAACGGCTAACAAGTTAACAGATAACTTTCCTAGTTAAAAAACGTAATATTCTCTAGTCACACTGTGTACACAACATTCTCATTACCATTCTCAACATTTTTCATTCTC
The DNA here is from genome assembly GCF_024868665.1 of Triplophysa rosa. NCBI lineage: Eukaryota > Metazoa > Chordata > Actinopteri > Cypriniformes > Nemacheilidae > Triplophysa > Triplophysa rosa. The sequence goes on from NC_079912.1 coordinate 8,660,685, forward strand.
ATTACCTATAAAGCTAGTTTTCTACATTTAAAAACATTTATTATTTTCTATTAAAATATAATAATTATAAGGAATCATGGCTTCACATGATTTTAGCAAAACACACTATGGGATTTGCAGTTGTAAATGGCTACGGTAATGAGATTTTTTAAAGCCTATTTGTGTAAAAAAAATTGTTAAAATAATGCTTTTAAACATGTCATACCTTGTTTTTAATTAATAATAAGGAAATTTGTTGATGCGAGTGTTTTTAAGAAAATCATGAAAGCAAGATTTTGTGAGAATCACCCAGTTACTGTAGTTTAGCTGGTTGAACAATAACCGTAAGGTACCATGTTTGAATACACCGCTACTTTCTTCGTATATATTTTCAACCTGGAAAAGACCTTTCTTTTTGTGTCACAACGGTGTGATTCTTTTCAAAAGCAACGCCCTGTGCAATACTGAGAAGCACGAGCTGCAACTTCTCTCCTGCCAAATATTACTGTACTCCCTTAAAGAAACTAATTTCATCTGTTTGGCATTCAGTCTATGTGCCGGGCTGATGGGTGTGCCTCTGGTGGGGAGTGGTGTCAGTAATATTTTCTAAGATCTGAACATATGTTCTGGTACTTTCATATTCAAGAATGATCTCTCAAGGTCAAGAAGCTGGCTTCAAAGAGTGACGTGCTTGTTCTCCGGCAGCAAAGCGCGAGTCAGCGTTTCAACTGCTTTTACTGCAGGCAAAGCAAACTTTCATATCCGACGAAACAATGATGCGTTCCCCTATTCCCTTTTTATTCATTTATTGATTTTTTTGCTGTTTTCAGCCGTTTTTAACAACTGTATGATGCTTGAGGCTCAGACTGAACTAGAATGCACAGAACTGGCATAACACCCAACATCAGCTTGTTCAATAAAGAACAATCAAATCTGTAACAACACTTTTAGAAATGCAAAACTTTGGTGAGGTTATTAACGTGTTGCTGTGTGGTAGCCATAGGGCATTCATGCTCAAGCATAGAATAGAACATAGCCATTGTGAAGTTTTAATAACTCTGAATGCTCATAAGAGCAGTACACACATTGCATCTTGTATTTCAATAAGCAAAAGTTCATTTTTACAACTGAATTTTAACATACATCAGCGTTTATATTAACCTGTCATAGCCTTTGTTTTTAAGACACTATTAATGTAAACAGGTTTGGCTCAGCCAAGGGTTACTTCAAGCCAAACAGGTTGTCAATGTTATTAAGCAAATGAAATCAGATACGTGAGCTAATTCACATTCGTCTAGATCAAAGAGAGAAGTTAACAAGAGTGACCTGCAGCGGGCCAAGGGACAAAATGTCAATCTCTCTTTCTCTCATTCTCTCTCGCTCAGTCATCAAAATGCATCTGCACCGAATACATCATCTGTCAGCTGTGATTTCATACACGCACAAGCATATCTATCAATGCCACAGCACGCTTGGGTAGGGCTGCAGTATCGTTAAATTGCACTTTTATTAAATTAGGTCGTCTAATTATGAGAGTTTAAATCAATCATTTAGTCAATAATAAAACCTAAAGCGGCCAATGGCTTTAACTGGCATGCCTTCATCAATAACCACAGGCAGAAATACTTTCTCATACCACACCGAGGTTTAAGAGCACATGAATTATTGAAAATCAAGTTATCACTGCTTGCTTTTGTCTGAGGTTACTTGTGAACTGGTTTCATGAGGGCACAGTGAGGGGACAGTGTCTAAAATGTGTCTAAAATGTTCTAATATTCTGAAAAATATAAATAATGGGGCGGTTTCCCAGACAAGAATAAGATTAAGCCAGGACTAGGCCTTAGTTAAACTAGGACATTCAGAGGTGGCGCTAGACTTTCCCGTCATAATCTATTTTTACCCGTTACTATGATGTAAGGTGATGTTACGTGCTAATTAGTATGTTTGTGACATCATTGCTATGTATGCGTTTACTCTCTGAACTTACTGTGTTTTAATACAACTGAGCAGCCAATAAAGTTGAAGTCATTTACATAGTTAATGTTCTGTTGTCAGACATAAAATAATAATTACAGACAAATGTTTATAAAATTATGTCCAGTCAGTAACGCTGTTTTGTAATCATTCACTTACTAGTAACTTTAAGCTGCTGTTTGGTTATGAATGTGCTTCTTCTGCCGCTCACTGAACGGAAAAGACGCAGAGAGACATTTTTCCACTTACTTAAAGTTAAGGTTTACCCAAAAGGACGCTTTTAAATTTAAGTTAGTCTGGGACTAGGCTTAAGCCCGGTCAGGAAAACCGCCCCAAAATATCACAACTTTTCTTCTATATAGAAGAATATAGGTCTTTATAAGAGATGCAAAATCTGTTAATTAAAAGAAAAGTTGGACCGAAACAGATTCTTGTCAATCTACTGTATGTGGATAGAAGCTGCAGTATTTCTTTTAGCTGAACATCATGCACACTCACAGCTGCTTTTCTATGATTAATCACAATTTAGAGGTGATTAAGGGGGAGGATCGTCTCTCTCTGACTCCATATGGAGCTATTAATCTACCTCTAATCCATGAAGGTCACTGAGCATATGTGTGATTACAAAAAGAAACAAAAACCTAGGATCATAAAGACATTAACAAAGATCAAATGAAAACAACATGGTAATTTCATGAATACTTCAGAGGATTGTGTCTGGCTGCAGAAACATATCAGCTATTTTCCTGAGCATGTCTGAAATTCCAAGTGAGTTATTAAATTGAGTTATTAAAAAAGTAAAGACACCCCAATTTTTTTTTTACTTGAGTTAAGTGTTCCAATCTCAAATACAAATCGAGGATTGCCTTAGTAATCGGCACTATATATCTCATTTGCAGGCCAGATAAGGACAAGCCAAAATTTTAGTCTCCAGCTGGTGATCCAAAAGAGAGTCACACTATCCGATGATTATCCTGCTGTACGATTCAACTCAACATGACATATGTTTCTGAAAGAAGATGAGTCATTTTGTCCTGGGAATAATTTGGTGGAAATTCAGTTTGACAAACGTCATCATCCCAATGGCCATTTATCAGATTAGTTAGATTGTTTGCAGTCGATTTTATTATGATTTACTGTATACATTTACAAAGCTAAAGGGTTTGTGTGTGGTCTGCGGTCTCATTAGCTTCTTACGGAGCTTTGGAATTAGGATCAGATTTTTCCGATATGTGTTTCCCAGTGAATGACAGCAAGGAAACGTGAACATTTGTAACGTGAATTGTAACAAATGAATAGCTCAACACAAAACAGTATTTTATTGAACTCATAAGATTGCTCATACTCCCTTCCTGTGTTTGTACTGTATCACAAAAGGTCAGCCAATATTAGCGTTTGCTATAACAAACAGTTTTCTGATATAACTTAGCAAAACACTGCAAGGATAATTATAACTATTATTTTCGGTATCGTTTCAACTGCCGTGTAAGGAAACTATGCTCGCTTTGCAAGCTTCCTCATACACAACCCCCATGATCCTTCTAACCTTCTTATCCAATTGTCTGCACCCACAATGCATCTCGGTTCACGAGCGGATATGGTCCTTCCTGTGCCACACGGTCTGTACAGGAAGTCTCCTCATTCATAAGTGTCAACACATTATAGGAAGAGTCTTGTAAGCGCTAAGTTCAGCAGATATATATATATAAAACAGGCCGATGACTGAAATAGGACAACTTTTCTATTCCACAACATTACGAATCTGCTCTTGCTATTTCCACTTGAAAAGTCCATATGCCAAAAAAGCAACACATACAACATTTCAGCAGAAATTTGAATGAAAGAACAAACACAGGAAAGCGGCGAGCCGAGAAGCCCGTCACCGCATACCGCATACCTTAACCTTTTTGTTTTATAGAAAAAAACATGGTTGTTCCTTTACCGCCCTTTTTCTGTTGCGAGACAGACGCATGATGTATTGACAGCCCGGGCTACCTGCTGTATTTTTAGACCAATCACTGAAGCACCAGTCTGGTTCAAAGATGCAACCATCCACAACATCCTCCGTCTCTAGTGTGTGTTCTACTAGGAAAGAACGGGGAAACGTCTTTGAAGCACACCAGAATTCATATGAAGCAGAAAGCTCAAAATTCTACGAAGAACTTTGACAGACTAGGAGAAAGAAAAATTATAATAATTCCCAATAATGTTCTGACTGCTCACTTACATTTGGAAAAGGGTAATAACATGAAGCACAACATGCTACGGTTAATAATTTCATATATTTTATAGCTTAAAATATATGAAATGCTTAAAAGACAGCTAAAGTACTTCTGTCAGGACTACCATGAGATATTACATGAAAAACAGAAGTGTGGATTGAGTTAACTAAATTCTTCAAATAAACCAGAGAATTTATTAAAACATGAAATTTGTATGTAAAGTTACTAATCATACATTATAAACGCAATTCAGGAGCAAGCCAACTTCACAAAAGTGTCAAAATCCTACACAAATTATGTCCACAAATCAAACCTTGCATTAGGCTTTCAGTCATTTCATTGCACCAAACACTGGAAAGGCCTCATACTGGTGGGAACACAGTCTCGAGTCATAAAAAACACTGAACGACGTTTGACGCGCGGTTTGCTCTCGAACAGTGTCTACAGATGCGTATTCATTCCTGAATTCATTACACTTCACCTGCGGACAGTTAGGTTATGGGACTAAGGGACTCCCCGCTCACCGTAGACAAGTAAGCCCACCATGGGGTCTCCGTCCTGCAGAGACCAATTTGTGAGCAATTTCATTTCCCACAGAAATAAATAGGCAGACGGAGCTTGAATTCTTCATTTCACGTCTTCCTGTCAAAGGGGAGAAGACCACCGCAGACCCGCATTCAACAACGGCCCCTCCTGCTTTTCTTCGCCACTCATGCAAATCAAATGCGTTTCTCTTTCCTCTAAATGGCCAGAATGACTCCTCTTGGTCTCCATTCACAGAAGAATAGCTATTTACAGTTCAGCCATATTCCTATGGCAACTCGAAAGCATTGAGCACTAATGGAAGCAATAAAAGGACGAAAGCCGCCTGTCTGTACGACGGACGTGGACGCTGTGGAGTGGACTCATTTGAGACAAATGACAGAGACACCGGCATTATAAAATGGTACAAAGAACGGAGAACGGCACAAAAATCTAATAAATAGAAATGAATTATTCAGCAAGGATGGGAAATCGGATACTGACAGTCTCCAAAGTCCATCTTCCACCTCATTGCTTAGCTGTCATCCTAATAAATGTGCTAAAGCATTTAGCTTAATAGATGAAGAATACGGCTTTCTTAGCTCTCAATATTGGTGGATTTTGGGGTTGTCGCCATTTGCATCCACCGTGACGCATCGTCTCTCTTCTTTAGCAATTTAATTGCATCCAGGTGTGGATCGCTTCGCTGACAGCGTGAAAAGAAGACGCTGCTTAACGCCAAAGTGGTCTTTCAAAGGATCTTGTCTGTTACAAAAGTGAAACCTTTGATGGATGTTAGTGGTTTTCAAGCATGGCTGACTCCTACAGTCTATCAACAACAGAGCTTGGATTGAGTCCAGTCTATTTTTTAGAGATCTTCCATCTTAGAAACTGCCTGACACAACTCAAATTGGACTTGTATTGTCCAGTTTTGTGCACCAAACGTATCATACGCATCAAAATAGTGAGAGCAAAATCATGACTTCATTTGCACCTTTAATACGACCCTTATGCGGAGTTCTCCCACCTTGGAAGTGCCCTTAGTGTAACAGCAGTTTTCACCACCGCAAGGTTCCAAATTCCCTAAAGTCATTATTGTCTCCTGCTTAGTTGCCCCAGCCTGCTATGATTTGTGGGTAATGAGCTGGCAACCGGGCCTGGGCTCAATTATTCTCACTGAGGGAGTGATTTCTCACTCTGTAGAGCGGAGCACAAAGTGCACTCACTAATTCTAATCAGGGCATAACACACTCATAATCACCCATGTGGAAAAAAGAGCGGGTGAAAAGAAAGAGACGGATGTAAATAAAGGAATGAAGTATGGGCAGGGTTGACATGTTGTGGAAGATGGAGGTTTTTTATTATAACAGGTATGGGTGAATATGCCATTGTGTGTTTTGTCAGCCTGACAGGTGCTAAGAGTTGCATGTCGTGTCAAAGACAGACAAGCATCCTTTATTGACCCCTCAGGGAATGTTCTACATGATTTTTGAGAGGGGCACGTCATCATAAAGACATGGTCTAATTACGTTGAGATAACTGTTGTTCTGTCAGAGTTTTGAAGACAGATCCAGAAGTTTGAATAAGAATCAAAACAACAGGATTGTTGAAAGTGACAGATTTACAAAGAAGGGCACTCTAAAAACAACACATCTCTGTGTCTAGTTACTCTGACAGCACAAATACATCTGGAAGACGTCTATTTGACGTCCGCATTTATTATTTTTTAATTGTTTGCTGATCTGGAATAAGCATCTGAGACGTTTCCGGTCTGATGTCTGTAAGATGTTTATGATTTAGCATGTATGTAAAACTGCCTTTTCTAAGACATTCATCAGATGTTCAGCAGATGTATTCCAGATCTTTAGCAGACATCTTACAGGCGTACCTGTGCTATCTGGGTAAGGACAACATTTTTTTTTTTACAAAATTCCATGAAATCTGAAAAGTGTTTGTGTTAAGAGAAGGAGAGAGTGAAGAAAGTGTAAAACAGAGGGAAAGAATAGAAGCCATTAATATGTTGGACTAAGATTTAAAATAATGGATGGACACATACTGTTTTACAAAAGGACGACAAAAGTAAAGCCATATCTTCAGACTCTCGCTTTCTCTCTCTGTTGCCATTCTTCACAGTAAAAGTAATGTCTTGTAAGAAACCCCAAAAAGGTTCTTTCTCGTGTGCAAATGAGATAAGAGAGGTGTGTCTGTATTTGCAACAGAGCTCGGCCCACTTCAAAGGGAGGGCAAGTTTAACTGAATTCGTCTGGACTGAGCGAAAAAGAAAATAAATTGTACTTCCATGGATTGCAGCAAACACAAAAGATACGAAATGTGAAGCAGATATCTGTAAAAGCTCGCGTCTCGATGTAGTTTCCGTTGGCTGTCCTATTCAGAGCCAAACAATTGTTCTGGGAGTTCAGACGGACCACAGAACTTTCCAGGCTGTTTTGATCTATTAGAAATGTGAATGTCAGAGAGAAAGTTCCCAGACAGTTCTGTCTGGCGGTCTGTTATGATGTAAGAAATTAATTCGAGCAAAGAGCCAGAATTAGGACACAAAAGAATATTTAAAAGGTAACTCTGAAAGGTAACTCAAAACCATCTAGATAAACTGGCATGGCACAGAACATGAAATTATTGGGTAGGACTAGGAATAGTGTGGTGCCATTTCAAGTACCATAATTAATATATCGCCCTGATTATATAGTTTATCTCTTATGTCATGTTTCTCCTCTTTTATGAATCACCAGTAACCAAATCCACTAACCTACAACAGAAATAGAAACAAAGCATCATGTGTTCAGACATAACCCCCAAACATCTGACATTATCCAAAAAATGTTTGGAACATGTCCTAAAGTGGTCTACCAACTCTAACCAGCCTAAGCAAGACTGTGTTCTACATCGCATAAACTAGTAGCCAACCTGTTCAACCACCTTGGATGAGCTAATGATGAGGTAGGAGGGATATTCCAAGAACCATATTCCGAAAATGTACTACCTTAAACTTGCTTTAACTGAATATCCCAACCAGGTCCTGTCAGTTTCCCTCAGTTGGCATAGCAAGAAAAGGTCAAGGTGTAAGTCAACCTATGGTGGTGGATTAATGGAGAAAAATGGTTTCAGGTCACCAAATGTCCTTTTAAGGAAAAGCTGGATGTGCTGTGAGCAAAACCTTTCAGAAAGGAATGGAAAGACATTGGATTATAGAGTTAAAGGTCAGACTACACGTTTACCTCATCTCCTGACCATGTCACTATGCTGATGCTAAACCTCCCCCTCAGAGATGATCTTAAATCTCTTTGACACCTAAAAGACAGACATGTACAGTGGTTTTTATGCTCAACAGTGAACAATGATGAAGAAGATGGGGGTGTGTTCGTGTCTAAATATAAAGTCTAAATGTGTTAGATAGACAGAAAGAGAAAAGAAAGGCCAATCAACAGGAGCTCAGTTCTCACCACTGAGCTAATTTGTTAGGATCTCTGAAGCGTTTTGTAACGCTTGACAATGAAACAGAGCAAAAGAAATGTATTTTATTTGTTTGAATGGATAAATGGAGGTCAAATGAGTGTGTAATATGAGGGAAGGAGCGGGGCAGATACTGCATTACGCTAGACTGAGCTTCGCAGCATCTCAGGTTGCTTTCTTTGTAGAAGCTGCTCTCTGGTGAGCTGCCATTTGCACTGTGAATAATCACGATGTGTGTATGTGTACGTGTGCGTGGTATGATGGGAGAGGCCTTTCAAAAGAGCCAAAAAGGGTTATTTTCTGCCTTCATTCCCCTTCGTCTCTGAATGAGGGTTCAAACAATGAGCGCAGAGCAGCACCTACAGGCCAGGTCTGTTGGTCGCTTGAATGCGCTAAGAATGTACTCGTGTACATACGTGTAGACGTAATAGAAAGGGGAAAAGTATCAACAAATGAAACAGAGATTCCAAGAGGCTGGAAGAGTTGCTCATTGGTTACAGAATTGGGAGAGAGGGAAGAGATGAATGAGGGGGGAACTGATTCATTTCTCCAACAAAAGCTGTGGAGAACCAGAAGAAAGCAAGACAGAGTGTGAGAAACTAGAATCTTCCAGCCACAAAAACCAATTCACTATTGCTCTGTCAGGAAGATGAAACACAGGGGATGTCTGCACTCTTTCATAAGGATGTGAGGTAAATCTATACCTCTGACTCTCTCTGGTACTCCCTGCATTCAGGGAATGAAGGGCTTTGCTGAAGGGTGGTTTGTTGTTTGGACATTAGATACAGGAATGAATTGGTTTGCGTAGACGTGGAATGAATAATGTCTCTTTTTGTTTGAACAAGACCTTAAGCCCGAGCATTAAAGTTTGGTATGCAACTTTACCTGCACCATTTGTGCTATAGACATTATTGGAACCTAAAATTACTTGGAGAAATATGGTATTACTTTAAGCATTCCAGCAGATTATAAAACAAAAAAATTAAATATATAAATCATATAATAAAACAGACAGTATATATGATAAAAATATATTATAATCTAATTTAAGAATATTCTAAACCTTCTGCCAGTGGACTTGTTAGCCGCCCTACTCTGTTCTTTTTGCTGCCTTAAATTTGTGGATAACATTTAACTGCTTCTAAATTTCAACTTTCTATTTGACATTTTATCCAGTGGTGAGTTTCTGCAACTTATTTTAAGGAGTTGAAGTGATGTAAAACATAAAACAAAATGTAAACAACTTGGCTGCAAAATAAATAAACTAAAAATTAAATAAATAAATAAATCTGCCTAGAACACTCAGCAATGTCCTGGCAGGGTGTTTGCCCAATTTTTTGCCACTTTGATAGTTTGCACTTTCAAACTTCTTGAAAAATCGATTGAATATAATTTTTCCATCTCAATGTGCACAGAACTGCTGCATTCTCTTATACTGTGTGTAAATGTACAGTACAGGATGTGATAAAACTCATTCCAGACAATAGAAATGTTGTGAAAACTTGTGTACTAACTGCACTACCATTTGGAAGTGACAATTCACTTCTAATCTTAAAACCCTTAAGTGTGAACAACAGTAAATACTGGTTTCCCTCTGGTGTGCAGTCACTTCTGTCCCTAGGACACATGTATTGGTTCTTTCAGAATGGAATACCCAATAACAACAATTACAATATACAATAAAATAGACTTTCATCTAAATATGGATTGATCACAAAGTCAATGGACAGCACAAGCTATGACTATGGAACTAGTATGAAACTGTGAATCCACTTAAAACAGTTCCAGCTGAAGAACCGTTTGGTATTCAATAAGTATAATACAAATATTCTCTTTCATGCAGTACATACAGAGCACAAACACTGTAAGTGTTTCCATATAAACATACAGTATAAACACACCACATACACCAAAACAAAAGTTAACCTATGCACTGCCCAAACACAACACTTCATTCTGATTTGTCATTATTCAGATGGGCCAAAAACACCTTTTGTCAGAACTTTTGCTCTCTTGCATAGAACTGAATGCAGACATACAGTATGCTGATGGAATACTCAAATACTCTTTTGTTCTTGGAGAAGGTGACCTCATGAACCTGCTTCACTCTGCATTACCCACAAATCCACCTGCTTGCAGTCACAGCAGAGTCCTCACACCACCCTCATCCTCCCCAGATGGGGAATTTCTAATTCATCACCGGGGAAAGGAATGTTTTATAAATGGAGGAGGAAATGCCACTTTAACAATTCCCAGTGGTAAGAGACACAAGCACCTCACTGTAAGGACGGCCATCAGTCAGCTGGGACAAAGGCCGAGAGTTGTCAGGATGCAATTAAAAACAACTGGAACTATCCATGGACACATTTAAAGGGTTCTGGGGTGATGTACATCATTACGTACAGGCCAGAGCAAAACAAGCGCTGATTTGTGATGAGCTGTAAAACAGGTTGGAAAGACAGCAAAGCTATAACCTATAAGCTCTTCATTGCTGTATTGTTACTGTGAGTATTTACATTTACGCATTTGGCAGACGCTTTTATCCCAAGCGACTTACATTGCATTGTATAATACATTTGTTTCTGACTATGTGCAATTCCTGGGATCAAACACATGACCTTGGCATTGCTAGTGCCATGCTCTTACCAGTGAGCCACAGGAAAGTCATTTCTATTTACGGTATTTGTTCCATTTTTTCAATGTCAATGAAAGAAAGAAAGAAAGAAAGAAAGAAAGAAAGAAAGAAAGAAAGAAAGAAAGAAAGAAAGAAAGAAAGAAAGAAAGAAAGAAAGAAAGAAAGAAAGAAAGAAAGAAAGAAAGAAAGAAAGAAAGAAAGAAAGAAAGAAAGAAAGAAAGAAAGAAAGACATGGTTAATAAAGTGAAATAGCCAGGCTTAATGAAGTATCTTACTCAAGGTCTATAAAAAAGCCACAACATTATGCAAATAGAATGAAGGCTATATTGAACGGAGGAGTTGTTGTGAAGGAAGGCAACTAAACACTTAGAGCCAATACAAGAAAAAGGGAAATGGAAGATTAAATGGATATTTAAGACGGCAATAAACACATAATTGCTTAGAAGTTTGTTATAAGCCGTGGAGACAGTCTGACTGAATGTGATGTATGTAACTTGGACTTACTTTTGTATATCTAGTAAGCTACACATTCCCACAATATGATTTGTAAAAAAGACAAAATTTGTATTAAAAAATATATATATTTATGAAAATGTGTAGTTATTCTCAAGCTGTAATTGACATTAAAAGGACAGATTAAAAAAGGTAAAAGAATGTAGAGGCGGGATAGAGGTGGAAAGCAGATAAAGAGAAATAAGAAAAAATGACAAAGGTCCTGTGACTGTAGCTTGGGCGAGGCAGAGAAAGAGTACAGGCGGGGTTGGCGGCAGATTGGTGGTGTTCAGGCTAAGCTGTAATAGAGTGAAGCTCAAATGAATGAGTCTGTCAGGTTAAGCCCAAGCCTTGACTGACTGCTCCTTTCAACCCGCCAACAGCCCAACATTCAACCCAGAGGCCCTTGCATGCAAGACGACTCCCTAATGATGATGCATGACTCCTGGTGCCACGGGCCCTTTGGGTGGAGGGGTGGTGGTGTTCCGTAAGCAAAGTCAAGCTGTTGGGAATGAGAAACCACGACCACCTGAATCGCAAACAAGCAGCCAAACCTCTGTCACAGTCTTTTGAGTGGAGCAAAGACAGAAAAGTGTGGGGAAAAGAGTGAAATGGATGCTGGCAGTTGAAGCAAATGGATTGTGAAAATTAATAAGTGAATTCCCCGCAGCACGGTGGGCACCACAGACATCTCAATCTTCTTCTCTCAACCTATCGCTTTTATTTCTCACTGAAATGCCTCCCGCACACCTTAAGATGGTTCCTTCGATTGCATTGACAAAAGAGATGAATTTAAAAACATTTAGTATCCACAACTACGGAAACAGCTAACCGTGTTTGTAAAGTTGGTGAAATCATTGTTTGAAAATGATGTACGTTTTTTAAAGGTCCAGTGTGTCATTTTTTTGAGGATCTATTGACAGAAATGTCTTCAGAGGTGTATAAAGACCTTACATAACGAAGCATTGTGTTTTTATTACCTTAGAATGAGCTATTTCCATCTACATACACAGTATGGCAATCATTGATTGCAATTCGCAACCTCACCACTAGATGCCGCTAAATTTCATACCCTGGACCAATACATTTACATACAGTATTGTATATGAACAAACAATAGAAAATAAAATAAAACAACATAAGAATCAAGAAGTCTATAGAGATCATAGGCAAATACTGCACTTAGCCAAAAAACATTCTTTGGCCTTGATCATGCACTTAATGTGTACTTGCGGTCATGCAACAGCCAGCGTGTGCACATATCTGAAGTTTACGAGTCCTCACTGGCTCCATTTCTCATTTCATGATTCAGAAGAGTGCCCGCGAGTGGCCCTTTGGGGATGTTATGTACCTTTTTGGAGAGCTCAAACTGACACAGACTACAACTAAACAGTTTATCTGTCATAGTAACAGTACCTGCTCTTGACGCTCAAGCCATCGGTCCACTAAAGGATGGTTGGCACTGAGAGAGGAGCGGGCGTTTTCCCTCTGAAACTGGGCGGCCCAGGCGCTGGAATCACGAGGAAGGCTGCGGTAAGTATCCAGACCCTTACCCTGAAAAACACAACGCACAGAATGAAACAGAACAGTTTACATAATGTCGTCTGAGGTGCATGCAAAGACAGTTATAAAAGAAAGATCTTCAAGCCTTCCATCACTATAAACCTCCATGTTTTCATAATGTCGTGCCAAAAGTTCTTTACATTTAACTAAATACAATCATAACTGAGAGATCTTATTCCCAGCACAGTAATATTATTAAAGTGATAGTTCACCCTAAAACAAAAAAATTCCTCATGTAATTAAACTTCCTCATTAAAAAACTAAACTAAATGCAAAAAAATATTATAATTGACATACAAGAGAAGCTTATCTTGGATCCAAGCCCCGCAATGATATCATTCAGGCCACCTATATTAGTTTCCTAATTTCATTTCTTACCAATAAAGAGCTCCATTACAAGCTAGTTATTCACACTGTGCCTCTAAAGTCACACCGCATGGTTTCACAAAGGTGAAATAAAACGCTCCTCCAGCTACAGAGCGCAAATCAAAACTCAATTTCAAGAGTTTTTAGAGCAAACCTAAAACAGGTTCTTTTGTGACACAGCGGGCCGTAGCCTAGAAAGCCCACAGAGCAAAGTTGCTCCTGGCTAAAGACCTTGTCTGACAAATGAGAAAAAAAACTGTTATAGTACAAGTAACATGAAAATAGACATAAAGAGATCTCTCGGTGTTAGAAGACAGAATCATTTTAATGTTCCTGCCTGGTGAAATGATCAATATACTGTAGACAACTCTAGCATCAAACAGCAGGTCTTATGAATTAGGACGTCGTGCGGTGTGTTTTGTAATGAATGCATTGGCCAAACTCAGCAAAGCCATCAAATACAGCAGGAGGTCTGTGTGTTCCTGAGTTCAGGGAGAGATACTGAGAGACAGATGCTGCAATTCATATGAGAAAATGTCCATAAAGACCTTACAATGATTTGGATAAAATGTGCATATTACTTCAAGGCAAAAAAATCTTAAAGGGTGTAGCGAGGAAGGCGGGGCGAGAGCAGTGGGGCGAGTGTCAGCTGTGCGAACGCCGGTCCCCGCATGCCTCACGGGAGAGCTCGGGAGCATAAGAGGACGAGCGACCGGACCATCTAGAGAGAGGACCCGGGCCCGGAAACTGTTAAGTTTGTTTATGTTTGTGTGGCCGGCAGTCGACCGTGAGGTGGCTGCCGGTCTTTTGTTCTTGGATTATTGTTTGTTTATTTTTCATTAAAGTTTGTTAAATGTTCGCCGGTTCCCGCCTCCTTCCTTCCCTACACTGAACGTTGTTACATTGGTGCCGAAACCCGGGAGGAAGGAGGCGGGAACCGGCGAACATTTAACAAACTTTAATGAAAAATAAACAAACAATAATCCAAGAACAAAAGACCGGCAGCCACCTCACGGTCGACTGCTAACAAACTTAACAGTTTCCGGGCCCGGGTCCTCTCTCTCGATGGTCTGGTCGCTCGTCCTCTTATGCTCCCGAGCTCCCCCGTGAGGCATGCGGGGACCGGCGTTCGCACAGCTGACACTCGCCCCACTGCTCTCGCCCCGCCTTCCTCGCTACAAAGGGATACCCACAAATAAAAATTCCGTCATCATTAAGGCCCAATCCCAATTCTACTTTCTACCCCTTCGCCTACACCTCGCCCCTTCCCCTTGCCCCTTGAAACAAAGTGGCTACAAATTTTCCGCTAAGAAATGGGACACCACTACTACACTGTTATACGTCATCATATACGTCGTTGCTAGCTCGTTACGTCAGAGGACATGCGCCGATGCGCCGGGTATATGACATCAAAATATATTTTCTAATATCGTGCAATCAGTGCTGTCCGCTAGCAAACTTTTGCATTTTTTTTGCAAACGTTAAAAGAACATCACCGTAAATACTAACACAAGATTGAATGTAACATACATAAAATGAAAAATTGTCATAAAAATCCTTACTAATGGCAAAAATAACTTACATTTATGGGTCTGCTTGCTCGAGTGAGCAGCCATGTTGGAAATTTCTCTTAGCTCTTTGTTTGAAGTGAGGTCCCGAAAAATCTTCATTTGAAGGGCTATCTGGCCCTTCCCCTTACCCCTACCCCTCCAACCAAAAGAGAATTGAGACACCCCTACCCCTTCACGTGTACGCTCCAAACGGAGGGGTAGGGGAAAGTGTAGGGTTAAGGGGTAGAATTGGGATTGGGCCTTACTCACCCTCAAGTTGTTCCAAATCTGTATTAACGTCTTTGCTCTGATAAACGCAAAAGATATTTTGAAGAATGTAGGAAAGCAAACTGTTCTGGGGCACCATTGACTACCATTGTAATTTTTCCTAGTAAAGTAGTCAATGGTGCCCCAGAACTGTTTGGTTACAAAACATTCTTCCAAATATATTTCTTAGTGTTCAGCAGAACAACAAAATGTATACAGGTTTGAACAACTTGAGGATGAGTAAATGATGCCAGAATTTTCATTTTTGCGTGAACTATCCCTTTAATGTGTGTTTTGTTAACAGGGCGCATTTTTATTCATCCCACTGACTATAGTCGTCTGACAGTATC
The DNA here is from genome assembly GCF_024868665.1 of Triplophysa rosa. NCBI lineage: Eukaryota > Metazoa > Chordata > Actinopteri > Cypriniformes > Nemacheilidae > Triplophysa > Triplophysa rosa. Next base: position 8,676,076 of record NC_079912.1, read on the forward strand.
GACCAAAAACAGACACTCCAAATACCTCAAGCTTTTGTCACTTCACCCCAAAAACAACAATGAAGAATGAAGTGATCCGGTGCAGAACGAAAGGTAAAAATAACAGCTTAATTCCTCCGCTCTGCCGAAATGAGAGTGCGGTGTCTGGATTATAGAGGAACCGACAAGCAAAGTGCTTTTAAACAGGATTACCAGTGAACGCAGTGAGACGCACTAATCTCATCGCGGGCTGCAGTGTCACATTCCGAGTACTCCATCTTTCACCCCCCTCCCTTTCTCCTCCGTTTTAATTTGGAATATTGCTGTTTCCAAAGCACTGAAGGCTTGTCATCGCTGCGAAAGAGCATCCATTTTGCGAAGATAATTGGCCTCTTTTTCATTGGCTGCCCGAGGGAAGCAAGAGAGGAAAACAGAGAATGGGACGCTCTTTGATTCATTTAAAGCCAAGGGCACTGACCGTCGAAATGAGGCCCGGAACATGAGGAAAGGTACAAACAAAGGAGGCAGACTCCATTCTTCTAACCACAAAGACATATGAGTCCATAACCAAGAAAGTTCCAGGTTGGTGACAGATAGTGGAGAGGGGCATCAAGGGCATCTGAGGAATGATTCAAGTAAAAGGAAGCAGGGCCAGACATTTTCTACAAATTGCCACAAAATTGCTTGATAGGATCATGAGGCCCAAAACCTTAAAGGGATAGTTCACCCAAAAATGAATAGTCTCTTATACAGTATATTCACCTTCATGTCATTCAAAATCTGTATCTGACCCTTTTTTTCTGTGGAGCACAAAAGAAGATATTTTGAGAAATGTCTCGGTAAATTTTGTGTTCATACAATGGAGGTCAATGAAGGTTTGTTGTTTGGTTGCCGACATTCTTCAAAATATCTTCTTTTGTGTTCTGCAGAAGAATGAAAGCCATATGATGAAGGAATTTTCATTTTTGGGTGAACTATTCCTTTAAGCTCATTGATTTCACAATGGACCTTGTTATACGTTTCTGGGTTTCTCAGTAGCGGAAGTCGGGTAGTTGGGTAAACTTCTATAGCAGTGAATGGGAGACTACCACAAATATATACATTTTTTTGCATTCTCATTTGCTTAAATAGCAAAAGAAAAACTCAACAATAGTGTTTTCACTAATTTCAACAAAATGAAAAAAATAGAGAGTCTGATAACGGCAGTCAAAGGAGAGAACGATGTCAAATTTACAAAGACTTCCATAGACGCTGTATAAGAAACACCCTCGCATTACCATTAACCATTTTTTTAATTTGATGCAAAGGTAATATAATACAAAGTAAAGTGTTATAAACATACATTAAAAAAAAAGGAAAATATTAAAAATCTTGGAGGATTCACGATGCTGATGACCACTGAATGCATCATCACAGGCTTGTGAATAAAAGTCCATAGTAAAGAATAGGAAAAGCTCACCTTTCGTTCTAAGCTATTGGTTCCGCTGTTGGCGTTGACTTTCAGAAACCCTGCAGTGGTGGACCAGCGTGTTGGGTTCTTGCGGGAAGGTTCCTCTGGTTGTAGCTGGGCATCAGGCAGGCCAGCCAGGGCCGGGTCACTGCTACGTCGTACACGCAAGGGCATGTCTGAAACAGAAAAGTGAGAAAAGACCATTCTTGTTATTACCAAATCTTCACCATGTGTCTCCCTCACAACTTGAGCATCTTCAACCACCCAACGTACACACAAATAGAAAACACAGCGCATCACACCAGTTTCCAATATTTCATACAGAAAGGCCCTTTTCAGTCACACACAAGTGTAAGAGAGACACAGCAGTGCATTTCTGTCTGACACAAAGCCAGTTCCTCTGAGCCTTGCAAAGAAAGGCAGTGGCAATGAGACAGTTTAAGCTGGGACTGTTCTCTGACACGCACACACACCACACACACACTCTTCTGAAACAATTGGGAGATGAGAGACACGGGTCTCCATGTGCTGCTGAGCTGTAATAGCTTTGAACTGCAGGGCAGGAGAGGGGATTAGTCAGATGCAGGTTCACACTTTCTGTCTGAGACAGCTCAGATCGGCAGACAGGATTGGAGTCTGAAGGTGCTATGGAGTCCACAATTCTATTCACACATTTGATGTATCAAATAGGGCTTTCACTAGAGACAACGACAAAACGGTTCATAGACTCAGAATACAATTCAGAAAATAGACAATACTGGGTTCACAATATTTATACAAATATCAATATGTATTACAAAACAGACCTTGTTATACAATTGACAATCAACTTATTTTTAACCTACTGTATGTAAATTAATAAAAAAATGAATAGGTCTGTCACTTAAAAATTCTAAATAAAATTTACAATAAAATTAAAGCTGCAATCCGTAATTTGCCTCTCTATCGCCATCTATGTTTGAAACATTACATTGCAGACTACTTGCAGATACGCATCTTAAACATATAACTACACAACAGTAAATATACACATAATTGGTGTAATGTACAGTGTTTGGTAAGTATTTGCAGTACTTACAGTAAAACAGAATTTACATCTGTCTGTCTGTAACTTTTTAGGCATGTTAAAAAACATTTCCCGAAAAAATCGAACCAAACGGCTGAAATTTTAAATTATTATTGTAAGTTTACCTTTGTGAATTTTTGTAAGGTAAATAGAGGGTTTTGAACCTTGTTTGTGTATGTTTTTGCTTAATAACAAAATAATGTCTATCTTTTACCACAAAAAAGTTACAAATTGCAGCTTTAAGAAACCACTTAAGTAAAATAAACCCTAAGAGAGAACTTTTTAAAGCAGTAAAAGCACAAAATAAAAAAACAAAAACATTTTATATGTTGACATAGATCACATGTTGGCAGCCCAACCAACCTCCCCCCAAAATCACTTTACAACACAAATCTTTCAATGACTGCACTGTACTGCATTGTACAAAATGTAATTTTACAGAATTTTACTGTTATTTTTAACAGGTTTTTCACGTATAATGTAAAAAAAAACATGTAATTTGACCAAATTTGACTGTTTTACAGGTTTTTCACATACTTTTGAAATACAGTAAAAAAGTTTGAAAAAGATTGGAAATTTACAAGACAACCGTGAAAACCTTATTTTACATGAAAAAAACGGTTATTTTACTGGCGCCCCAGCAGCCAGAAAATTGTAGGGTCTTTAACAAGACTCTTTTACAGTGTGAGTTCAAGAAAAGTTCACAAATAACTTTGCTTCAACTACAACATGCACACAGTTTTAACAGTAGAGTCTCACTGACTGTTCGAGGCTGAACACCTGCAGAAGCTCTGAGCACTTGAAAGTCCTCAGTTCTGTGGTCACCGGGTTTATGACTCGCTATGAGTGTACACGACACGGTACTTTCAGAATTATGCAAATGTCCCAGCAACCACCTGCCACCCCTCCGTGTCCTGCTACAGCATATGCCCATCTGAGACCGTGAGTCTGCATATGCAACTCAACACAAAATCCCACTCGAACAGTAATAAAATATCCGGTCAGACACATTCTACTTATAGAAAACTCAAACCCAAGAAAAAAGACAAACCTGCTCCACGGGAGGCCATGGAGGGGCGTCAGTAATGTTATTCTTTAATTATGACCAGAACTCAATAATGATTTTTAATACACTTCCTCTTGTTCACGGTCAGTTCACATTTGCTTCATGGCTCCAATGACGGGGCCCCTTAATAAGAGCGTAACCGTATAACTCCAACCCATGTCTGAGATTATATTCAGTATTGAGTCAGAGGCCAATGCAACACAGAGAGATGGTTTAGGAAAAAAATATAATGACATCTACATGCGTTGCTTTGGCCTTCACAAAATTAGATTTCAAATGACTAATGTCAAATGGGTAATAACAAGAACTGACAGGCAAATTGGATATAATGGTTTCAGGAACCTAATGTTGTGATTATTTTAAAGCTAAAAAAGGTTTTGCAGGTGGTGCAGCTGTTGAACTGGCAAGGTTTGCTTGAGAATTGTGTAGTTTGTATCACAGCAGAAAGAAGGAAAGGCCTAAAGGTATCTCTGGAATCCATTACAGACCGGGTCGAGACATCCAGTCTTGGACAGATACAGTATTCCAAATCATTTTAAAGATGAAGCCTGAGTAAACCCACATGAAACTTCTCGACAAACCTCATACATCATTTTCTCTTTTTGCAGTTCAAAATGCTTATTTTGACCAAATATGGAATTCACAAACCAGATTGCTTTGAATGCACTGTGTGAACAGGTGGTTGTTCATCTGATGCTTATGTTAATTCGCTTGTTTGATATAGTGAAGAATTTTTTTTATTCATACTAAATGTGAGCAAATAGATACAAGTCATGAATTCCAACTACTCAGGACATTCCCATCCAAAGAAAAACATTTGGGATTTCAGCCCAAAAGCTTATCAATAGATTTGAAAAAATGATTAAATGAACATGGCCAATAAGCACAAGATCGAATATGTCCACGTATTTCACAAAAACTGACCCGTTTTGCACAATGGCCGCATCCATTGCACAAATCATGTGATGCCGCTCTGACTATGGCTTTTGTCTTGCATCCAAGTGGTTTCTCCGTACACACCAGTTCCCCCCCTCCTCTTTCCCACTCCACTAACCAATATGTGTTCCTAATGTGTGATTGGATTAGCTTTCCTCACCCCGAAATTGGCTTCTCCTGCGTTTAATAACCAAGACGACCACTTAAAGGCCTGCACCCATCGATCTCAGGTGTGTTAGGGGTACGGCCAAAGCCTCTAATGAGGACCAAGGACCAATTTCACCCCTCCATGGAGGATTATGAATAGTGAGGGAGCATAAGTGGGAAACACAGGCCGGCAAACAACCTCCACACCGAAGATCGGGTTTAATCTCACCAAGGACTCCCTCTCAGACACTATATATACATCTCTAATCCACCGCCTCTCTTCGAGGGCCGTGCGTGGAGATTTGTGGATTAGTCTGTAATTAAAGCAGCACATTCACCGGTATCTCGGAACGATCCATAGCAAGGGCGGTATTGACCGTCATGGCCCCCCACTTTAATATCTGCACGGGATCTGATTCCAACCACTTATAACATAGATGAGAGTCTTCATCCTCCATGTGCTCCTTACTCTATAAAACTTGTGTTTTGTTTTGCTGAGTTGGCACTAATAACTCGCGATTTACTTCCGACTTTTCAAACGCAGTGCTTTCTAATATATTACGCACTTCTTCCAATCATTTAAATTGCTCGTGTCCATTTTGTCCTTGCGGGTGCGTTACCTGCCAAAGGAAAGTGTCCCTGACTGGCTGCCAGTAGTGGGTAATGGAGAGGACAGGGAGTGCTGAGGAATACTGATAAGCCAACACAGATGAACGGGAACGCCGGGAACCGATGCCCTTTCTAGATTTCCAAAAAGTGAGTGCCTAAATCAGGCATAATTTTATGGATAACACTCTTAAAAACAAAGGTGCTTAAAAGGTTCTTCACAGCTTTGCCATAGAAGAACCATTTTTGGTTCCACAAAGAACCATTCAGTCAAAGGTTCTTTAAAGAACCATCTCGTTCTTACTTTTTATAATCTAAAGAACCTTTTTTCACCACAAAGAACCTTTTGTGAAACATAAAGGTTCTTTAGATGTTCAATTCAATTCAATTTTATTTATAAAGCGCTTTTCCACAATGTGCATTGTTCCAAAGCAGCTTTACAGGAGAAAATAAGAAAATCTGAAAAACATAGAAAAGGTAAAACACAGCACAGTGCATGGTGTTTATAGAACAAGCAAGATTTTTCTAGTAAATAATATGTAATAAATGCAGTTTCCCGGTGGTTTATTTAGCATATTTCACACATAGATGTTAAAGGTTCTTTATGGAACCAAAAGGTTCTTCTATGGCATCAAATAACCTTTTGAAGCACCTGTATTTTAAAGAGTGTACTTTAGATATTATAAACATGACCTTGGTCTGAAGATTCTTGCACCGGCCAACGTTTGAACATTTAGAGGGCCGAGGAGTATAATTGAAGGGGCTGACTTAATAAAATATGAAATATTGTCTTCAGCGGAGCATTTTTTTAAAGAGCTAAGTGTCACCAGAGCATCCATATTGATATCTCTGGAGGGATTGGGCAGGAACCTCTTTCAACCGTATCTCAACCTACATTTGCATTTGCCACTGGGGTACAAAAATTCCTCTTCAAGGAGATATATAAGCCTTTAAAGTATTGGAAAAAGGCTTTGTATGCATGGGAGCAGCGGGAATCGTGAAAGGGCTTCCACATTAAATGAATATTTTGGAATGTGTTTAAAAAGGAGAGTAAACTAAGATGGCTAACTATCCAACAGATTTATAACTTCCCACTAGGTTAACTCTCAATTTAGTTCATCTTGACTAGATGTGATAGGTATACCCTGTGGAAATTTCTACCTCCTGGGATGTAAGGAGGTGGTCTGTAGTGACATGCTGTGGGGATTTTGAGGCGGATGTGGAGAAAGCGCTTCCTGCTTGACTGCTGAAGAGTGTGATGGGACAGCGTCCATTCGGTTTGACATGCTGGTAGGTGAAAGGTTTCAGATAAAATACAAGTGAGCGCCGTGATAAGGAATGAAAACTTAAAAACTGTCCGACTGTGAGTGTGAAAGACATGGGAATTCAAGGACAGAGCAAGAAAACAAAAGAAAAACAAAGAGAGACCGATTCAACATTCTCAGACAGCTAAAAACTTCAGATACAGACTGAATTATAATAAATTACACAATAAACAATTTGTATGAGCAATTCTGTCAGCTACAATTAAAGTTTTGTCATTTATCAGTTATTAATAATGGTTGGTTATAAATTAATTAAATTTTAATTTAATGAGACAACTTGAGAAAACAGATGTGTTTTATTAAACATATTGAGCAAAAGCAAAGCCAAAGACATAAATCAACTCTTACTGTAACCACATCCTTAGGGGAAAGAATACAAAACACAGCAATGTTTTCTCTGGCTCTCTAAAAGGTTAAAGGCACAGAATAAAAAATGAAAATGTGTGTGTCCAAAAAGACAAAAATCTATCCCTTTAAGAGCACACAAAGCAAGCAAAGAGCTGTTAGGGATATTGTATTACACAAAAATGTGTGGATTTTCAGGAGGAGCGTGACCTAACAAAGTGAGAAAGTGTAATAAGTATATATAACTATTAAATAAACATCCAGTTTGTATAAAACAAAGGGTTTAACAAAACAAAACCGGGAACTAACGGCCAGATTTCACCAAGTGAAACCTGACTCATCTGGGTCGACGTTTCCCACATGCTGGGGACAGCAATCAGTGTTACACCGGGGAGGGCAATTAACTCAACACCGAGTGGCAACACCCCAGCCAGCGTCACCACCAGGCTAGTGGAGTGGAATGAGAGCACAAGTCCCTGGAGGCAAGCCAATCAGCTAACCAAACATTTCTGCTGAGCTATAACCAGCCACAGCTCCTCTAATGTAAATACCATGGAGCCATTTTCCCAACAGGATATAGTGAACTTGTCCGACGAACTATATGGAAATGTAATACTCTAGGTACCACTGTCAGTCAAAATCAGAAATGTTAACTGTATTTTATAATAGTGTGAATTATTACATTTCAATGCTGCTGTAAGCATTTTTTACTACCATGCATAAAATATCCAGACAGCCTGACAGAAAACACTGAAACACTGGAGGTGTCCTGAGATTTATTTCAGATCTTAGAGAGCGTGATGGGTTGTAGTGTGGTAGAAGCTCTGTTATGTAGGTAGGGGCTAAACCGTTTAAGGCTTTATAAGTGATTAAAAGAACTTTAAAGTCAATATGATACTTAATGGGTAACCAGTGAAGGCTTGATAACATTGGGGTTATGTGATCGTATTTTCTGGACCTGGTTAGAACTCTGGCAGCTACATTCTGAACTAACTGTAGTTTGTTTATTGATGATGCAGGACAACCACTGAGCAGTGCATTACAGTAGTCAAGTCTTGAGGTCACAAATGCATGAATAAGATTCTCTGTGTCAGCCACACATAAAATATTTCGTAATTTGGCAACATTTCTAAGGTGGAAGAAGGCTGTTTTTGTGACATTTGAGATGTGATTTTGAAATGACAGGTTGCTGTCTAATATAACGCCGAGGTCTTTAACTGTATTTGTTGGAGTAACAGTGCAGCCTTCAACTTGCAGGTTATAATCCAAAATATTCTGCTCACGTGTCTTTGGTCCGATAAGTAATATTTCTGTTTTATTAGAATTTAATAGAAGGAAATTACAAGTCATCCAATGTTTTATATCTTCGATGCACTCTGCCAATTTGGATAGCTGGAAGGAATCATCTGGTCTTGATGAGATATATAGCTGAGTATCATCTGCAAAACAGTGGAAGCTAATTCCATGTTTTCTAATAATGTTTCCAAGGGGCAGCATGTATATGGAGAATAGCAAGGGTCCTAAAACCGATCCCTGAGGTAATCCATAATTTACTTGCGTTAGTTTTGATGATTCCCCATTTAAATGGACAAATTGATGTCTGTCTGATAAGTAAGATCTGAACCATTGTAGTGCCTGTCCCTGAATACTGGTATAATTGTGTAAGTGATCTAGAAGTATTTTATGGTCTACAGTATCGAACGCAGCACTAAGGTCGAGCAGGACTAGGAGTGAGATGTTAGCTTTATCTGATGCTATAAGCAGGTCGTTTGTCATTTTAACGAGCGCAGTTTCAGTACTATGATGCGGCCTAAAGCCTGACTGAAATTTTTCGTGTATGTCATTATTTTGTAAGAAAGAGCACAACTGAGTGGACACTACTTTTCCTAGTATTTTAGACAGGTAAGGGAGATTTGAAATCGGTCTATAGTTTCCTAGTTCATTGGGGAATAAGTCACATGGAAAGACAAAGAATTTGGACAAAGGGTCTGAAAAGATCATCTCTGGTCAGACGAATCTGGTAGGGTGCGAGTGTTTATCTGTGACAGAATTTACTTAATTTAAAACATCATTAAACATGAACTAAAGACACTCTGAGGTAAAGAATAATGATTCACTGATGCATGTGTGGTCAAGTAATGCATACCAGAAACACACAATGACATACTGAACTCCCACATAACATCAATCTAAACGTTTAGGCCATTCCCAACTTCCCCACTCCTTCATTGTGCTCCAGATGAAAGCTTAGTGTAGGGTCAGAAATCCTCAGCAGATATGGCCACGGGGTCTCACTGTTGATTGCTTATTGAATTGTCGACTGCATACCCAATTAGAATCATCTCTACCATTCTGTTAGACAAAAACCACATGTTTGGATGCAGGACATGGAACAGAGAAACAATGAAAGAAGAAAAGGACTGCTGGCAAAAACCAAATCCACAGAGGAAAAGTAGGAATACAAAGACAAATGTTTCGTTCAAACACAGACGTTAGTTTAATGAGCAGATGTTGTAATTTGGAAGGAGATAATGTTTCAATCTGTTCTGAGATTTTTACCCTTTAAGTTTCTATTACAAATGGTACCGCAGCCAACACACTGAGTGTGAAGGAATGCTGACAGGGAAAAGGGAATTATGGGTAATCTGACTTTCATGTTGCATTGATGCCAAGTTAAAAAATATCACATACACAGTTTGGCAGGAAGAAGTAGTTTTCTTACTCCATGTTGGTTAAATTAGTGTTCTGCGTTATTTTTTGCTTTTTATCAACACATGACATGCATGTAATGCTGTTGAAGAATAAATCGTACATGTGTCCTATATGGTGTGACACGCAAGATTTAGAAAACAAACTACCACTGCTTTTATCAATATTAATATTTATCATATAAAATAGCATAAGAGAGATTTATTCTTCATTTTTTGTTTCATTTTTCTAAATACTTGCTGTCACACCATAGGACAAATTTGCATATAAGTCTGTCAACTACCCTTGGTACAGTAATGCAATGCCTCACAGGCAAGCATGGCCGAAGATTTAAATGGAGAAACTTTTATTCTTGTCATTGGAGTTTCACAACTCTTGCGACCAATGCTGACCCCACAAAATTGTTAAAGGTGGGGTAAAAAGCTATTTCATGCATTCTGACTTCTTAACAATGTTAAACGTGCTGGCTTCTCAAACTCAACAAGGTCAGCTTGTCAAAAAACGAGTTGAACGTATGACGTAGTATTTCTGTGCTCGATTCACTTCGCTAGGGTTCGTACAGGCTTCGGAAAGTTTTTTTCGAACATGGATTCCTGTTTTGTAACATGGGTTCTTTGTCCCTTTTTGGACAATTCTCCAGTAAAAGCACGCCCACGCGTCATAAACCGAGCGAAAGAGCACGTCCACGCGTCAACCAGCCATCGTGACAAAGAGCACACCCATCAATGCCGCTTCACTCGGCTGATGGAAGTTCAGGTGTTTGTTTGTTCACTGCATTTCGGTGATGAATGTTTTATAAACGGTGGATATAACGCTGGATTTGGAGATTGTTTGAAAGTGATAGATGGCGCGGTCTCAGCGCTAAAAGATGCCGGACCTGAACCACACACGGTAAGTCAAACGAAGTCATATGTCTGTGTTTTGTTGGCAATCGCCACGTACGTGCATAATGTAAACACAAACTTATAGTGAATCAACAGTTATGCAGGGATAATGCGATGATGTATTGTGTGCTTGTGCCCCCTGCCCGCCTTCAGCAGCTCGTCTTTTTTTTTGGAAAAATCGTATACCTGTATCTCTCTTTTATAAATTTGATCAAACTAAATACTCTTTGAAGATACAAAGTATGCAAAACTACTGTATAGGTACTCAAGATTAATATGAGATTGGCAGAAACTGCGTGTGTTATCTCATCTTTAACCATTCTATTATATTTAACTCCTCCATTATATTTCACAAAAAGGTAAATAATAACATACTTAAAAAATAAAATAATAGGAAGCAGTCTTAAAGTAAATAAATATAAATCACTTTTATTCAAGTTTTTTTGTTAAATTTTCTAAAAAAAATTAAATCATCAGCATACCACAAATGTGGTGCATGTACTCTTTGACAATAACCTGATCTATTCTTTTAAAATTAAGACATAAAACAAGTACAAACAGCCCTAAACACTCTTTAGCTGCATATGATGTTGTTAGCAATCAAGTGAAAATACAGAATTTTGGAAAATTGCTTCTTGATTGAGGAGATCAGTCAAATGGATTTGTGTTATAATGTCACCAGCTGTCAAGAAACAACAAATCCTCTTGAGTATGAAACTGATGTGAGCCTAACAATGATGCCATCTGAGTCCGGTCAGTCCATCCAATCAATGAGGGTATAGTGCCTCACTAAAATATAAACTATATCCACATTTAAATGTTAAATATGATTCGTCAAAATAAGAATCTCACAATGTCAAGTCTTACATGCGTGCTTTTATCCAAAGCAACGTATAATGGGTGCTCCCTGGGAAACCAAACCCATGACAAATGCAATGTTTTACCAGTTAAGCAACAGGAACACATCAAAAAACAGTATTTCCAGGAGAGTTCATTTCCATATATCATTTCAACTGACAAATCCAAATTTTGCAACATTACATTCTCCTGCTTTCCAAGATCAAGAAACTGAAGCGGCGTGACTTGTTAAACCTCTGACTATTCTTGAATCAATTCATCTTAGGTCTGAATGCTTCCCACCTCAGAACCTTGTATGGCTATTTAAATTGAATGTCAAAAATAATAATCCCAGAACGGTCAAGGGGAACCCCAAGAAAAATACTTGAGATCAAAGTGGTAATTCATGAGCCAAAACAAGCACTTGCTTTAATGACCCCATTATTTTTTCTTAAACATATCAGTAAGCATCTGGTGAGTCCACCTATGATAAAGTGTTATAATAAAACGGGAGGGTTAGCACAAAGCTAAAACAAACAGCACTTAAGAGTTTCTCGGGCGAGACATCTACTCCCAGGAAATTCCAGTGGGGTCCGTATGGACTTTCTCATGTGAAGCGGGTGCTTCATCTTATGAGCTTGACATTGTGTGGGTGGAGTCATCCACTCTCTCTCTCTCTCTCTCTCTCTCTCTCTCTCTCTCTCTCTGTAAGTGATATAGAACATACCAATTAGTAAAACAGATTTCAAACACAAGGTCGATAATCTCTAGAGCGTAGTACTTCTGCTGAGTGCCTCTCTTTTGCCTTCATTCAACATAACTTCCCTACAGCACTTTTGGTGGAATCATGTGTTTAACACGTGACATTCCCTCAACCCTCATTGTTGCATGACTCCGTGTAGGAGGCGTGTGGTTAGCGAGGGAAACGCAGCCTCCAAAAGCATCATTCTCCAGACTTGACTCATCGATGCCAGGATGAGACTGAGGCTACAGTCACCCAGACTCAACCACGCATGCAAATCACCACTTCATTTTATCAACACTTCACAAACGAATCATGGTTAGGGATTGTTAGCCCACGCTAAAGACTCTTACACACTACAGTACGATCTGATGGAGTATGACGGATAAGAACGTTTGAGATTAGTTTCATAAAGTTACATTAGGCGTGTGCCATTATCTCCGATGTCCTTGCCATGCTCCAGGTTTTACTTTCGTGAAAGAATCTTCTTTTGTGTTCTGCAAAATAAAGAAAGTGATACAGGTTTGAAATGACATAAAATGATGACATACTTTTTATTTTTGGAAGAACTATTCCTTTAAGTGACTTTCTAGTGATGCCATCAGCCAATCAGAGCTGTCGTGACGTCATCTCCTTGCAGCTTCAGAGTGATTATGATTAAAAACTGCCAGAATTCGATTTCACAAACTTCCTTTGGGTCTTGCACAAGTCAAACAACTGCCAATGAGCTTTCTCCTGTCATTATAGATCTCCCCAGTAGGTAAGTCACCTTGCGCTGTTTGGTTCAATAGAAAATCAGGACACTTGCCTATCTCAGCAAAATCGCGGAAATACGTTCGAAGATGAGGCTGCCGGAATCAGACTTGGACACGGACCATTTCCAATTTAATCTGAGTGTGTTAAAAGCCTAATATGTCATTTTGATGGCAGGACTTTCGTTGGAAGGCACAGCGAGACAGAAACAAAGTTTGGAAGTTAGCGGAGGCAATTTCCTGTGACGCACAGAGCGAGAGTGAATAGGAAACGGAGTGTACGGCAATCTAATCACAGATCATTAGCAGATTAATGAGAGGTCTGATTAAGATGATCCCCAGTTCTGACCCTCATATGACGAAAAAAAGAGACAACTTTCAGCGAGCGCAAGAGACAAATTCACACAAACTCTAATGAACTCCGGAGTTTTGACTCCCGTGTTTTTTTTTCAAATGCGCAAGCACAAATTATGTGGGTGTTTCGCTCTGACAGCACCGTGGGGATTGGCAGAAAGGAAAGTGATCCCGTCTTAGTTTGTATTCACAAAGTTGATTCCACTGATGTGCACTTCTCTTTATGTCAGCCTTTGTATTAAAGGCTTGAAATGCAACGTTCCCCATGAATGCAGATGGCTGGGTGACATTGCTAATGATTTACCAAGTGTCTCCACCGAAAAGATGTGGCGGGTGGTTAACAGTGCACTGCGGGCTTTGAGCTGAATCTGAGTCTCTTTCAGACTTCTGCAGGAGTTGACTTAGCATGTTTGTGCTGAAGAGGACAAGGGGAAGAAGGCAGCAGGTGAAATGAAGGTAGATACATCCCATATCTCAATAATTTTGAGAAAAGTGCCAGCGAGACAAAAAATGGAAAGATGACAGTAGTGTGAGTGCAGAAAGTATCGCACTTAAAAATTGATTTCGTATTTTCTGAAAATAACAGTATGCAAAAAAAAAGTAGGTGAGAAATACCCGGATGGTCTACTGCTTCTGCCGAGATTTGTGAGTGTGCACTGGATGGACACTACTATTTCCCATGATGCCACGGGAGCTGAGCAACGGTCAATTTTCAAAAGTAAATCTAATAAAAATACCAGAAAACTTTAAGGCTTCAATGTCTACGTCAAAGTCTGTTTACGGAAGTCGTGCCACTCGGCGGCCATGTTTGCAATGCCTCTGGGCAGCTATTTACGGCATAGCAAGTCCACAGTCCTATCTACTTGAATGGGGGAAGGCAGATATTTCTAAAATCGCAGGCAATTAAACACCATATTTCCAATTAATAATTAAACATGACATGAACTGTGTCATAACTTTGGTTTGCTAAGCTTAAATTGCGCTAAAAAGCACTGTTTTCGAGGTCGCCTCATCTACTGCGCCTGCGCACAAGCTGTTAAGCGCCTCACGAGAGCCCCGCCCCAGAGAATCGTCAGTCTTTATTGATTAACGATTGGCTCGTTTTACTGGAAGGCGGGACTTCCTTCGCTAGAGCGGCCATATTGAGCGTTGCATTCCTCGCCATTCATTGTAACGGCAGTGGCGCATCTTGTTAATATCAATATCTTTGCCTATGTACAGGTTTTGTCAAAGTGATAGTTCACCCCCCAAAAATATTCTGTCATCATTTACATTTACCCTCTTGTCATTTCAGACCTGTATGACTTTCTTTCTTCCGCAGAACACAAAAGAAGATATTTTTAAAAATGTTGTTAACTGGACACCATCCACTTGCATTGGTTTTGTGTCCATACAATAGAAGTGAATGGGGCCCAGTGCTGCTCGGTTTACCAACTTCCTTCAAAATATTGTATCTATTTTGTGTTTTGCGGAAGAAAGAAAGTCATAAAGGTTTGAAATGACAAGTGGGTGAGTAAATGATGACAGAATTTTTGGGTGAACTATCACTTCAATACATCATAGGTCAAAAAGCCTACGGGGTCACGTGACAATAAAACATGGCGGATACCGTATGTTCGAAATGTATTTATACTACTCCCACTCATACTATATACTGTAGAACATACTGTTCTAATGGTTGATAGGTAGGTACTTATTCAAATGCAGTACGTACTGTTACACCGTGTCTACACGGACTCGACCAGCACGATACGCCACGACAACCGGCTTGTTCTTAATGGGGTTGTTGTGTCACATCGCACCGCATCCAGTATGGACAAAATTGGTTCTAATGCGTTTTATTGTCTTTTGTCGTGTCCGGTGTAGACATGGTGTCACATTATGCAATTTCAGACACAGCACCTTAGCAACCACCCTTAGCAACATAATAAAACATTTTGTTGCTGTTCACAGTTGATCAGGGAATATTTTCTGCAGCGTAAGGAAGACGAAGTGATTTTACTTCATGAAAGTTGCATTTATACATGTTTTTGGCTTAAATATTTGTATTGTGTGGTAACCGTTTTATAAAAGCATTAAGGTACTTAAGGCTATAGTGCTTTTATTGTCAATTAATCATGGCTGAAGGGGTGCTTACATATATCAACCACAGTATTACTACAGTTTTAGTCATCCTATCCGCAGCAAAAGTTTCCTTGTATCTCTACAGTCGTCATATGCCTCATTAAACAATTGTTTACCTTGTTTTATAGTTGAAATGGTTACAATTATCAGTTAATGACCTTTAGATTAAACTGAGACACTATTATAGTACTGACTAATAGTCTGAATTAGGCAAGTCTGCCACCCACACCAGTGTTAAAGCTACATTTGGGGTCTCAGTCCCTCCCTATTGTGTTCATTGTGTCACGGTTGCTAATGGAACAGGGAGGAATGATTAAGAGATGACAAAACTAATAAACCACGGCTCCTACACATACCCAAAAAATCAGTTCAATGACAAACTGCATAAAGTCACTTTGTGATCCATGCATACGGTGGTTGCATGGCATTTTAGTTTTAAGTTCTTTCTTTCTTTCTTTATCTATTTCTTTCATAACATTAAACAACATTGAATAAACTATAATAATCTCAACGTAAACCTTCAACTGCGTTCCACTTTCATTAAATGTGATACGCTACCCTTCACTGAGATGTCCCTTATATTATTGCCATTATGTCGAGTTGTCGTGTCCCTCCATGTCTACTTAATGACGTCTACTAGACCGCGGTTCAAGAGCGAGGCCGAGCAGGAGGTGTCCCAGCGGCCTGCCACAAAACAAATTGATTATATAAATGCTGGTCTGCCCGCAGGTGTCTGCACTTTTCCCTGCAGGCAATCTCCTAATGGCTGAGAATCTTGTGTGTCATCGACGCACAGGCGGGGAAGCCCCTGTTAACTGTCACCGCATTTATACCCCCTGTCCATCACATTGATGCCAACCATTGGGCTGGAACCGACCCCCTACAGTCTCTCTGGGGGGTGTAACGCTGGACAAACATCACGATACAGCAACAGCGGGGGTGACGTAGACCAGGTGGATCATATGTGGGCTTCATAAGAACAGCTGCATTTGGACTTGGGTTGTTTATTTCGGAGACGAGCGAACACCCAGGTGTGTTTTTAAAGGAACAGATCACCTACAAATAAAGATTCTGTCATCGTTTAAGTGTGTCGTTTCCGAACCTGTATGGCTTGCTGTCTTTCGTGGAACACAAAGAAAATGAAAACAGGTGCTGTAAAAGCTTCAAAGAAATCTACAAAAAGCACAAAAATTACTTATTTTCTAAATCGTTTAAAGCCATACAATAGCTTTGTGTGAGAAAATGATGAATACATTTGTTATTTAGAGACACTCTTGCCTTCCATCTCAAATCGCATTCGTACTTTCACGAATTAAAACACATTATAATTGATTGTAGCACTAAAAATGAAGCTAAATCGGAAATGCATGTCATCGTGCGTACGATTTGCAAGCTGAATTTTAGCTTTTGTACGGCTTTCTGTCATATGGACTGCTTTCGTCGTACTTCTTTGTCATTTTTGTAGCTCGACATTCCTCATTCAGTTTTAATGCATGGAAAAGCATAGAAAAATGTGAAGTAATTCCAGCTAATGCTTCCTTTTTGGTTTCTCAAATGAACGTCATGCATTCTCCATACAGTCTTATAAAATGTTAAGAACACCATGATGGACAGTAAATGACTGCTTTTCTATTTTCAGTTTTCACAAAAATTACAATTATTTTTGCATTTACTCCTCATGTCATTCCAAACCTATATGATACAAAAGAAGATATTTTGAAGAATGTTGGTACACAAACAACATGGACCCCCATTGACTTCCATTGTAAGGACTCAAAACTACTGAGACCCAAAATATCTTTTTTTGTGTTCCATTGAAGAAAGACTCATACACAAATCTGAACAATATGAGGGTGAATAAATGACGACATAATTTTTATTTTTGGGTGAACTCTTTAAAGGTCCAGTGTTTGAAATGTAGCGGCATCTAGTGGTGAGGTAGAGAATTGCAACCAATGGCTCACTTCACCCCTCCCTTTGAACCACTACGGTGGCTGACACAGGACTAAGATGTCATCATGTTTTCGCTTTTTTGCTGAAGGAGATGACGTATTTACGAAACACACTCTGTAGAGCAGTTTGTCCGTTTACGGCTACTGTAGAAACAACATGGTGAATTCCATGTAAGGGGACCCGCGATGTATGTAGATAGAAATACCTCATTCTAAGGTAATAAAAACATAACGCTTCATTATGTAAGGTCTTTACACACCTCTGAACACATAGTTATGTATATTATATTGCATTTCTGACAATAGAGCCTCCAAAAAAAATTACACACTGGACCTTTAAGTGAACTAATCCGTTTACAGTTACGGACCTGTAATGCGATGGTTAAATGAGCATCATAATAGTGGTCTATCCAGGTGCATCATGATATATAATATAATGATATGTGGTGTAAAGGCAGGAAAGGATGCTTGGTAATGAGGAGAAGTGAAGGAGGGAGATGTGCCGCAGCGAGTTACTGAGGCTAAGCTAAAGAGATCCAGTGCACTGGAGAGAGGCCGCGTGTCAGCAAGCGTGCCCCAGGCTATAGCACCTGAACGCAGCACACACCCTGCTAATGAGCCTGCCTCTCTGAACCCACCAGAGACCACCCCTGCTCAGCGCACGCTCCACATCTCCCCCTACACACTACCAACACTTTATAAACATCCGCCAGCACGCTACGACTACGCCGCACAACGCGGCAAAAATAAATCAGACAGTCTAAAGCCGGCTAACCTTCATTAAGATTCAACAACAGTCAAAAGTGTCATAAAGCTTTAAAGTTTTCTTTCTCCCCCTCTACTTTTCACGAGATTACGCCGCCGTGTCAGGCGAGTCCGACGAACGCGCGATCGTGTATAATTACAAGCAAATTACATTCATTACCATAATTTACATCTCATCACCAATCCAATTATTAGTTGCCCTGACCTCTGCAGAATGTTTTTTATATATATTTTTTTAATAATCAAACGTAAAAGAGGAGGTCTCATTTCCACTTTCCCACTTTGAAGAACAATCAATGCAAATTCCACAGACTCAAACTCTGAATATGCGTGATTATACACGTCATCAGACGGGCTCAAGGGCCATCGCCACACAACTGCAGCTGGGATTTTTTTTCACGTTATTGCTGTGAGTAACATGCTCATCTCCGTTCTCCTAGGGTTTTTAGTCTGTTTTTTTGTGGGAAGTTGTCACGAACAGCCTTGACTATTTATCTATCATCAATATAAGACGGGGAGAAAAACTGATGAGGAGAGGTAGCTATGTAATCAAGCTGGTCATCGAGGGCAAACTCTGTGATTCAGAGTCTTGTTCGAGATTGGAAATAGCCTATCAGCCCACTAGGCTTGAAAAAGATGAAAAGGCTTGAGAAAAAAATTAGAAATACTTTTGTAAATGTCTTGCAGTGTGACATGCATCTATAGTAAAGCTTTTTAAACAACAGTTTGCTTATTAATGTATAATGCACGCTGCTTTTATGACCTTTTTTATTCAATTTAGAGACTTTATATATATTTTAAACACAGTCTCAGGGTAATAGTGACGCAGTCAGTTAAATTAATTTATTTGGTTGATTTACTGTTTTCTACAAACAAACATCCTACATAATGTAAAGAACGTGCTGTATATAACATAAAATATCATCTTAAATTAATTCAATTTAAATCAGTTAAATTAATGGTTAAAATCAAACTTTGATGCTTGTTATTTCAAAATTAGGTTTTGAGGCTGGTTTTCACAGACTGGGTCACAATTCATAACTATTTAACGAGGTGGCTAATTTGTATATATCTTATTCATTGTGCACTCTCATTCGTATGATAAATAAGCTTTCCATTGGTGTATGGTTTGTTAGGAGAGGACAATATTTGGCCGAGATACAACTATTTGAAAATCTGGAATCTGAGGGTGCAAAAAAATCTAAATATTGAGAAAATCGCCTTTAAAGTTGTCAATCAAAGGCATAGTAGGGGGTTTGTTTTAACGTTCTCTATTTGGCTTACCGCTGTAATGACGTTGTAAAGAGTATATGAACCCAAAAGTAGAAATTCTAAGCTTTATATAGATACCAAACTTGAGTGGGTAATTCCCAAAGAGCGGGCAGCAGCGAGTGAAGTTTGTAGGCATGTTTCCGGCCATTTTGTTTCCCATTTTGCTGCATTCACTCACAAAAATCCATGAACATGATCTTTCCTAATATCCTAATGATTTTTGGCATAAATTTTAATTTATAATTTTGATCCACACAATGTTTTGTTGGCTATTGCTACAAATATACCCGCGCTACTTGTGATTGGTTTTGAGGTCCTGTGTCACATTCAGAATACTGAAATTGTATTTTTGTTCATATATTTTTAAATATTGAAATTATTGATTTTATTGATACTATGTTTTAATATTTTGCCCAAAAAAGCACAGGACGTTCAACGTTCAATGACATGGCCTTAGTAAGCATTACAGCTATCAAGATTCTCTTTACACAGAATGTTCTTTATGTTGTATTTTATGTAGAAAACAGTAAAACGTCTTCAGCGGAGTTTTCACCCAGGCAGGCGCATGTACACTTTCATATGTTTTTTTTTATCTCATTTAAAACAAATTTAGCCAAGAATCTAAATTTGAATAAAAAAATCATTTAAAATGTTCATTGCCAGCTCAACAACCACATAATAACTGACACGCTGGCCTGTGCAATATCAAAAATAAAAGAGTACATTTCTATAGAACAGACGGTGCATTACAGAAAAACTGTACATTGAATAAAACTAAGACAAATACAATATGACACAAAACACCAGTACATAGTACCTATGCAAAGTAATTGACTAGTCTAACTGTAAACTGTGTAGCAAATTAATAAAGTAAACAGATTTCAATATGGCTCATCCATCAGATTCAGAACAAGAACAATCCATTTACAAAGTGATATTTCTGCAAAACCACAATCTATCCGCATGAAAGGTATAGCTACTGAGATCACAAGAGGAACATATTTTGGATCGGTGTATTTTTGTGGTGAGTGATACACAACACACAAACACACACATGCACACACATATTTCGAGAAGAATAGACCTCACGCTGGCAGCATTCATGTGAAAGAGGGAATTCACACATTGGGTGTGCTCGACTCCAGCACTCCCTCTGTGCCAGCTTTGAGCCTACAACAATAAATAAAAGCAACGGTTCAAACCGAAAAGCCTGCTAACATGGGAACACATTCACCTCTATTACTTTCAGCGTGTGCTCGTATGTGTTCTTCAAAGAGATTAAGAGAGGCGACACATTGGTTTCTACACAAGCTTTATCAGAAAATTTGAAACTGATCCACGTTCTCCAAAGCTTTATTCTTTAGTCGAACACAAAATCAGGACTAACTAATATATATTCAAATGAGGTTGTGTGTGTGTGTGAAGCTCAGAGCGGTCTGAACTGTCACTGTTAATCATAGCTGTAGACTTTCTTCTCTCCACACCTGAACGAATGCGTCTCGCTGGTCAGTAGCTGAAGTTCCCCTGACAATTTCACCTGCCCACTTCAACCCGCCTTCCTGTCAAGGTCAGTCCCCGTACGTCCAGTGTCAAACACAACCTAACAGAGCACACGATGTGTTCTCAGAGCTGACAACTTCAGTGTAACTCTCTCTCTCTCTTTCCTGAAACATCAGATTTATGACTGAGCAAGAGATTCTCAAAGGAATTTCAAAAATAGATTTAGGAGAAGGCAAAGATTCAACATGACGTTTTTGACACGTTCTCACAACTTTTATACTATTAGTTGCTTTTAAATTAAACTAGATTTGAGTTGTTGGATATCAGAGTTCAGCTTGTTGGTTGGTGTGAAGCTGTTTGATGAATTTGGATGAAATATAGGAGTCTGGGAAGTAATACAGACATCGGCTTTAATAAAATAATCCCAGCATACACAGAACGTTCCCCTAACGTTATTTTTTGGCAGTGGAGGACTGACCGGTAGGACATTCTGTCAAAGTCCAGAAAGACCGTCACACCGATGGCCTACGGCCGTCACCAGGGACGGACTGCCCATCTGGAGTACCGGAACTTTTCCCGGTGGGCCGCTAATGTATGGGGCCGGAATGGACTTTGGCCGGATTTATTATTCCCCCCTCCACAGAAATGGTGGAGGGCCGATGTGGGCCGAATAATCCAGGGCCGATTTTGCTTCTTAGTCCACCCCTGGTTTTTGGTTCCCAGAACGTTCTGAGAAACCAAAACTAACGTTGTATTTCTGTAAAGAAAACGTTCCTGGAGAACCAAATAAACCTCAAGTGTGAAAGCATGTGCAAACGAATGAAAAGGTTTATTTGAGTTGTAACTCACTGCTTCTGAGGGCAGACGGGGTGACCTCGATCTCACTCGAGTTAAGTTCCCCAGCGCTGAAGAGCTCTGGACTCTGGGTTCCCGTGGAGCTGGCGCTGGTGCCGTCACCTCCATGATGGGGGTCCTGCTCCTCATAGACCGCCACCAGCTAATGACAGAACAAGACAGTTAGATTATTATACTTTTTATATTATATTTAATAAATGCTGCTTACATTTATTTATTGTGTTTTATAAAATGCTTTCTTGTCTTTCACTAAATGTGACTACGCATGAGAATTTTCCCCACTAAAATGCACTGTGGTGGTGCACCCCAGTGTGGTATAGTCCTAGTATCAGCTGGTAATACAACCTTATGGGGTTTTGATATATAAATACAAAAAAATGTTTTTCATACGTATACACCTGTACTGTGGTATTTACTGTACATGGTCCTCAAAAGTACGTCAAAGCTTAGCATCACTATAAAAACATGGTAATACCTACATTAATATTGATACAATGTTTGTTAAAATTTAAAATATATATATACAGTATATTTAGGAACTATGTAAATTATTAAATCAAATTTGAAGCAAATAAATTACATCTTGCACTATGGCACATGTACAAAGAAAGTCTAAATTAAAGGGTGAAAGCAGGCTTTTCAGAAAATAACTCACTGGCACACGCTCATGTACTATGTACTGCTGCCACGTTCTGAACAAAGGTACAAAATTGCACTGAAACTACCGGGGAGGTTAATTCATCAGCTTTTGTACTGATTTCTGCTGAAATTAACCGTAAAGCAAGGCAATACATGCATTCAGCCGGTCACATGCAGCACGCCAGACCCCGGCAAACACAGAGACGCTGTAAAAGCAGCATGAGTCTGTTTATTCGTAAATCACAGCCTCTCTGGATCGCTTCTGGGTATTTATGCTCAAAACTAGAAGCTAGCAGGCAGATGTGTGACCAGAGAAGTCCAAAGTGCTGGGGTGTACATTTTTCCTATTCTCTTTCTCGCTCTAAATATTGTTTACGATCAGTCATAATTCAAAGTGACTTCTCATTTGTTTATTTGGCCCAATGAAAGCGTGTCAAGTAAATGTTCTTAAAATGATTTGGCCACTGTGTTGACAGACTGCTTCATCACCATGACCACTGTTGGTCTTGCTGGAAAAACCATGTTATTAAAGTCCAAGTGAAATTAAAAATGACTATTCTTATTTTTTCATGAAATATTGCAGCGTTTATTGTAAATAGCTTATCAATGTGGGTTTTTCTTTTTAAAATTCATGTACCCTCATAATCTCCAGTTAAAATCTGAAAATGCACTTCCGCCCTAAAATGACTATCCATCTCAAATGACGTAAATTAAAGCTAAAATACACTACAAGACTTTTTGCTCAGATTTTGCCCAGATTTTCAGTCTGGACTTGTTGCAGAAAGACTGTGCCAGTCTGTAGATTTGATCAGTTAGTGTGTTTTTATCTGAAACTTTCAAAAAGTCTGCAAGTGTATGATGTCTAGTTTAAAAAAAATCTGTTCGGATTTTAAAAGTCTTGTAGTGTATTCCAGCCATTAGACGGCTTGGCCGGAGCATCCCTTTACTACTCCCCTTCAACTGTCAGTCTGCTGCCAGCTTCATTTCAAAATCAATGCAACAGCTGTTTTTACACATCCAATCAATTTGCAGTGAAAAACGCAAGCCACGCCCACTAATTTTCTCCTTTGAAATTCCTTTTTACTCAGAAATGTCAGAATACGGAAGTAAAATCGATCGCAACTTCCGGTTCACAGGGTCTAGGGGTGTAACGGTATGTGTATTCGTACGGAACCGTCACGGGTAACATTCCAAATATAGTAGGAATGATGACTTAATTTGGAATTTTCCCGTGACAGCTCGTGACGGTTCGGTACGAATACGCGTACTGTTACACCCCTAAAGGGGACTTTAAGATTCTCGTATCAATCTTCAAAACAGAAACAGAAGCTGATCAAAGAAAAACTTTGTGTTCATAATTTTCAATAAATACCCAAATGTTCAAAAACAACACAAAAGTTATACTGTATTATGTCTTTAAACCAAATCATTAATTGTAAGATGTCCAAAACAGGTACGTGACCTGATGCAACAGCTATAAAAAGACAAGGCTCATAAATGATGCCAATGATCAGATGTATAAAAGTGTAATTATTGGTCTTCATGATTCGACTCGTGTCTGTATGCTAATGGTGTATTCCACACACGCTCTTTTAACCCTCTTCAGCGTTAGAGAGGCGCCACACAAACATGCTCAGACTCACTTGAGCCTGCACTCGTAATCACACCGGGTATTTGTTTATAAATCACACAGTATTTACAGGGTCTTAAGAGGCTCATCTTTTGCCCTAAATGAACTGAAGCTTCATGAATAGCCTGTAAACAGCAGTTTTAGCGAGTAAATACAAGTGTGTGCTCTCGGAAGAATCCTCACAGGTCAAATCTCTCCTCGCTGGAGAGGAAAACAATGACAAAAACATGAATCATGAGAGGAGGAAATTCCCACTAATACTATTTCATTGAACAGAAGCTTAGGGTTAGCACTGGAAGAGGTGATAAAAGATTAGAATGAGTGAAAGATTAGCAATTTTACCATCCGAATCAAAATCACTAGATATTTTAGAGATCTGTGCACTAGTCTGAACCAGTGGATTAAAGACTGAAAATTAGATGAATTCGAATCATCATTAGAATTGATTAGTCACGATTATTATGTAAGGGATAATGTACAAGCAGCCGGTTGTTATTGCAGAAATAAGCCCGACAGTATTTCGCGATAACAGCCCGCTGCTTGTACATTATCCCGCTTATTACACGCAGGGCCGGCCCAGCCTCTGTTGGTGCCCTAGGCAAGATTTAAGATTGCGCCCCTCCTATACAAAATAAATAAATTAATAAATAAAGATGATTTTTTTTATTCATATTTATTTTAATATAAAATGAATTGTGATTAACATAAATAGAAAGTAAATAAATAACAACTACAAATATTTGTAATTTGTAAAACCGTTTCTAATTATCTTCTCATTGTTTGAAAATAATGTTGCAAATAAAATAAAATGAATGGTTTTCTCAATAATAGGCTACTATGTTTGAATATTAGAGCTCATAAAACAAACACGCGAAACGGGCTGCGAACGTACGTAAATTGCGACTTCCGTGCAAGTTGAAAAAATTCAACTCGGGCGAGAAATTTGCCTTGCGCGAAAATAACGAACTATTCCCGCAAGTAATAAAGAGCAAGGAATGCGACAATGTAAATTGTAGTCTGGGAGTGAGATTAGCTGCACGGATCACACTAGGTGACATAATTAATAACGCGCTAAAATTATGAATTATAATTAAAATCTTCACTCATTTTGGTGCCCCTAGGGATCGGCGGCGCCCCTAGTATTTGCCTACTCTGCCAATGCCCAGGGCCGGCCCTGATTACATGGCTACTTGCCACATGAGAAATAAACTGGACATGAAATGTGAATTTGAAATATTTTATTAGCTCATTTTTACCGAATGCAGACCTTTCACGAGGAAAAACCATTTACTTTCGGTTTTAAGATAACAAACTACGTTCAGATGTCACAAACAGGCAATTTGGTTTAATCATTTGTAAATATAATGTCATATATGTTGTTAAAAGATATATTTACATTTCATTTAAAAAAAACCTGTCAAAATGATTTGCTGCATATCCAGATTACCGTGTGTTATTAGTTTTGAGAGGTTGTTATCTGGAAATAACAAACCTGCAAATGTACAAAGTATATACACATATATTACACATATTTCTTAAATATATGTTTGTGTATTTATATACTGTATACATATACTATACACACACATATTATATAAACACAAATATTTATTTTGGAATCGATTAATCACGATTACTCGCTTTGACAGACATGTTAAACTCACTAGCATTATGTTCAACACACACAGTTAGTGTAAAAAAATGTGCAAAGGCATCAAAAATAAATGTTTTTGCAAAGGTTTAGCAGTTTATTTCATTCAATGTTTTAAACTACTGACTCGAGAGTGTAGGACTATTCATTTTTATTTCTATCTGGTATGGAAGAAAGTCTTCTTTCTCATTTAACCGAAAAGCAATAATAACATGTAAATGACAAATTTGTAATATAATACGTGTTTCTTGTATTTTTTCCCTTGCTCATATTTTTTGGTTTATGGACACAAGATAAGAATGTCCTGCCAGAAACTGTGACTGTTCAGCTGTACTGCTCAGAAATGCTAATGACGGTGAGAAATAAACTGGTGACAAATATTCCAGCAGTCTGATGGCTAATTGCAAAGTGGGATGATGAATAAGAACAAGAACACAGGACAGGACTTAAAAGGTCACGGAGTTGTGTAACACACTTGCAGCTGACAGACAAATGAACTTGAGCTTCCTGGTGAATTTAACTTGAAGCTGTGGTCAGGGTTAAAAATTACGTTTTTGCAGAACTTGCTGACGGACACGGTCACTATAGGAAGATACATGGTGATTTTCTTCCTTATATTTGTTTTGGTGGCGTAATGCTAGTAAAAGTCCACATGTGTGCTGTCACACTAGGAAAAATCTAGATGAACTACAGATGGTAAACCTTCCACTGAGGTAGAAGTCATGAAAAGTCGTTCCAAGAGCCTTGGCATCTGTTTATTGCGCCATAGCAATAAACTGAAATAAGTTTAGCTGAGGTGCTAAAACTATTAACTGGAAATAAATAAAACAAAACCCAAACTGAACTGAAATGAAATAAATGAATCATATACAGCAATAATAAAAAAATGCACATAACAAAATTGTTTCCATTTATTTAGTTTTCACATTAATTGTGATAATTAAACTTAAATTATGGTATTATTTCACATTAATTATGATAGTAAATAATTAAAAAACCAAAAGTACAAAACCTTTAGTACCTCTGGCATGAGCAAGGACTTTTGTTCCTTTTCTGCATTTGAAAACGTTTGTTTCTTTTCTGCGCATGTCAAAAATGCACTTCAAAAGAACATTATAGTACATTCTGAAGTGCATGAGTTGCTGTCTGTTATGAAGTGCAATATCAATATCACTTATTCATATGTTTTTTTTCCGTAAATATTCAAGGTAATTATCCTCATAACATAGTGTAACAAATTTAGCTCAAATTTTTTTTTTTGAGCTTATATCATTAATTACGATATATATCAGTATATTGCAGATAAACAAAAACTGTGCAAATTTTCACATATTTTAAAATTGATTTTCCAATTGCCACTGTCAGAAAATTCTAGACATTTCTGTAGCACAGGGAAGGTGGGATGAAGCAATGATGGGTGACTACGTCTGGGACTTGGTTCGTGAGGACAGTAATAGTCATAAAAGACAAAAACGATCAAATGTACACTTCTGAAGTTTTGGACGACTCATTTTTAGTAACTGTTAAGCTCAGTGTTCTTCCAGTACCTTGTAATTTTGTACCTTGTAATAATACCGTATAATGTATATACAGTATATATCAGAGGTGTGGACTCGAGTCACATGACTTGGACTCGAGTCAGACTCGAGTCATGAATTTGATGACTTTTGACTCGACTTGACAAAATGTAAAGATACTTGCAACTCGACTTGGACTTTAACATCAGTAACTCGTGACTTCACTTGGACTTGAGCCTTTTGACTTGCTACTTTCCCCAAAACCCAAAGATTAAAAAGTATGTTGACGTGGACCGCTCTATCTCTCTCTGTGTTTATGTGCATCTGTGTGTGCTGTCGGCACAACATCCAATCAATTTAGACCACGTTGTTTTGATCCGACAGTATCCATCCAATCAAATTGCAGGACAACCAATGAAGAAGAACTGTCAAACAACGCGCCAGTTGGCAAAAATGATACCAAAGATAGTTTCGTTCGGGTATAAAAACTACGAGGTGGTCAACAAAAAACGAACTGCAATATGCAAAACATGCGGGTCGAAGATTACAGATGGAGACGCAACAACTAACTTCGTTCGACATTTGAAGTTGCACAAAGAACGGTAAGTTTTGAATGACGCTAACGTTAGCTTATCGGCTAAGTAACTTTGCTAGCTGCATAGTTAAATCAATGAACTGTAAACTCACTGTTAACGTTACATTGCAAACACGTTAAAAGGATCCCTGGGTATAGAGCGATGTATGGCTTAATATATGAACAATGGCATTGACTTTATAATTGTGAAATAAAAAAAACAGTGTAACTGTCACAGTATTCATAAACTTTGAAAAAATATTTTTACTAGGAGGCCGCTATTTTTTGCGTCAGAATCCGTGATGTCAAATGGTTGCGACCTAAACCTGTTCTCTTTCGCAACAGCGAAGCACACACGTTTTCCATATATAACAGTAAAATATGACACGTAAAACATAAGATCAGATATAAAAACACAGGGACAGTAGGTGGCGGTATGTCCTCTTGACACAAGCCAGCCTGCCAGCCATAAAAGAACGCGTTCAGTATTGACGTCTGTTCAAGGTGAGCGTGCATTAAATCATAGCTTTAAACTACCGCCTTTGAGACATTTAAGACTATTTAAGACATCAGCATCCACCTAATCGTATACTTTATACATTATGAGAATATACTGATAAACACAATAATAATGCTTGCGGTTTGGTTATTTATTCTGTATTAGAGCACACGTGAATATTAGCCCCGTCATCTAATGACCGAGGGAGAGAAGACAATAACGTTAGGCTACTGATGTTGATAAATCAACATCAAAAAGTCAAATCTGGATAAAATGCATTGTATAATGGCTAAAACATCGTGTATATGATAAATTCGAAATGATTTTGGTTATTAATATGCATGTTTGTGTTGTTTCTGACAAACAATATTAAAATGTAGGAAAATACACCAAATAGCGTCTTTATTTTCTTTCTTTTTTCTAGCATTATATAAAAGCAGGAGCGACAACAGTAAAGGACGAGAGAGAACCAGGCCTGGACTTACGTTATGTTTTATTATGTGTGACCGGCAGTCGACCGTGAGGGAGCTGCGGCATTTTACTTTCGTTTTGTTGTTTGTTTATTTTATTAAAGTTTTGTTGTTCAACGTTCCGGTTCCCTCCTCCTTCTTCCTTGCTGTGAACATTGTTAACACACATATATATATATATATATTATCCTACAGACCTTATATTTACTGAAGAACTGATTAGTGTGTCGTGTTTAGTTTGGCTGCCTAGTGTGCGTGCAACCAGTTTACCTCATCGAAAAAGAACATGGCGGCCTCCTTAGGTTAAAATGAGTATTACATTTAGGTTTTTTTAAGACTGAAAATATTTGATGTGTTTCTAAGACAAATGCTAGTAGTGTAAGGTATTACAACGCATTAAGCCATACATCTCTCTAACACCGGGTTCCCTTTAAAGGGACTCGAAAGGACTCGAAACTCAAACTGTAGGACTTGGGACTTGACTTGAGACTTGTCGGTCTTGACTTGGGACTTGACTCGGGACTTGTCTGTCTTGACTTGGGACTTGACTCGGGACTTGAGGGCAAAGACTTGAGACTTACTTGTGACTTGCAATACAATGACTTGGTCCCACCTCTGGTATATATATATTAGGATTAACATTCACCGTGAGCCGTTAAAATCGGTTATAATGAGTGACGATTCAATCGGTTGAGGCTTGAACTGAATCGCAATACATTTTTGAACAGCAGGGGGCCGCTATTTTCACTGCAAACCTAAACGTGGATGCTGATATTTCTTAAATGCAAAAAAATCCAAGAAAAGCACAGACAGTATTAGTTTGTTTATATTAAAGAGACTTTTTCTATTATTAATTTGTTATAAAATTGCAGTTTAGTTTTGTTATTTGAAATAAAACATTATTTTATCATATGAAGAAACACGAACCATTTAAGAAATAATGCAAGGGAAGTTGTTCATTTCTGATTTGTTTCAACTCATTTTTTCAAAATAAATTGTGAGTAAATCGTGAATAAATCGCATCGTGAGATCAGAATCGTGACTCGCATCGCATCGTGAGCTGAGTGAATCGTTACATCCCTAATAAATGTGTTTTTTTTTATACCGATTGTTAAAAAAGAACGTGATATTCATTTTCAGCATGTTAAACAAACAGATTTTTTTTAAATGTCACATTGTGTAATCAAATATTATTTGGGCTCTTCTCAGGACCATTCAGTAAAAACAGTAAATGAACTTTAAATTCCACAAATATCAGATACATCCCTTATCCGAGTCGAGGCACTCATTAAACCTTTACACCCGAACTTGTGTGCGTCTCGGGATGGACATCGGGTTTTCCACCCAAGTGGAACCGTGAAGACCTCCGAGCAACTGCTTCATTCTGTTATCTTCGGATATTTCATTACTTGCAATACTTGTGAAATTAAAATGACAGTGAATTTTAATAAACTATCTGAATACTGTCTTTCTTTTTGGAGGGGACATGTGGAATACAAAACGTACAATTGTTTAGCAAAAATTCAGACAAGCAGCAAGAGTATACAGTTATAAAATGATGTGCATACCATGGCTCAGACGAACAGTTAGTCAAAGATTACACGAATTTTGGCAAATCTGAGCAGAGTTTGAGACCTTGCTGAGATCTGAAAATCAAGCGGAGACGCATGTAAACTGTATTTTTTTTCTCAAGAGATACATCTAAGACACAGTGACAGGAGACTTCCAGTCTCCATTTGCTCTCTATTTAATCTTATCGTCCAAAGCCAATTTTTTACTTATGGTGTTGACTGCACCCTGTGGTGGTCTACGCCGAGAACCCTTGGTCACACGCAACACTTCCTCTACCGCACACCGCAGGGTCAATCACTCATTATCACAGCGAACAGCAAAAGAAAACCCAAGGAAAGAAGCAGGCCAGATCTTCCCGATGCCTTTCATGTCTGTTCCCTTTGATCTCTTTTGCAGCGAATGAGTGTCGGGTGATTACAGCAAGACTTTGACACGAGGATCTGTTCCATTAACCGTGACGGCCGAGATACCTTGTGATCTTTCCAGGCACCACGTGAACATTGTGATCGGTGACTACAGGACGTATCAGACGTCCAGAATCATCACAGACTCGCATGACAGAGACAACGCTATCCATTAACATAAGCAGAACCCTGCCGTGGGCATCAAAAGACCTGCCGGAGCTGGAGGGACACCGTTCAATTGCTATCAAACAAGTCATTCCCACCTTAATGGCTACGACAGCGAACAAGATAAAACCAGAGGGGAGCGAGACATTCCTGCAGCCGTGCCCCCAATTACGGCATGGGCCTCGAAACCATTTGCCTGACAGGTCCAAGCGCCAATTTTCTCAGAGCGGACCTGCTTAGGATTAATAAAGTTTTATTCCTCATCAAATTCTCACCTCCAAACTACATTTCAATGGAAGCATGGCAAATTTCCGCCGTGAAAGCGGACCCGGCCAGCCCCGCCGGGTGCAAAACCAGCTCAAAGTAACTCACCTCAACTCGATTAGCCGCCCTGGCTCAATACACTGGCTCACAGCGAAACGTCCAATTGGCCGGATAAACGAGCGGTCAGTGTTTTAACGCGTCAGCAGGTTCTTTTTTACTTTGTAAGTGAATCCGCAGGGAGCTCAAGGCAAAGGGATTAAAAGTGAATCATTTGGTTGAACCTCTATTAAACTCCTTTGGGCTACGAGGAAAGTGCGAACAACTGCGTGAACTCCGAATAAGTAAAACAGCACTATGGAAGGCTACGGAGCAGAAAAATCCAAACCAAGCAACTAAAGTAAACAAACAACAAACACTGCAGAAAAAACCACTGCAACACAAGCACTGAGCCTCCAGCAACTCAATTAAAATAAGCCAATATTTGTCTAGAAGTGCATGGATGATCTAAGCGCTGTAAAGCTATATATTTGTTTTGTTTCAAGGATGGTGGAGTGTAAAAGTTTGATATTTTTCAAGTAGATAAATAGGTTATGTTCGTGAAATGTGTGCTGCAGTTATTCCGTATAGCTTCAAGTCTCCTATCTAAATGAATCGTTCAGCTACTTTGTGAGTTCCCTAGGATTCATTTACATCATTTATGCACCCTCATGTCATTTCAAATCTGTGTAACTTTTTTCTTCTGCAGAACACAAAAGAAGATATTTTGAAGAATGTTGATAACCAAACAACACTGAACCCCATTGACTTCTGTTGTATGAACACAAAACCACTGAGACATTTCTCAAAATATCTTCTTTTGTTTCACATATTAAAGAGTCACATACAGGTTTTGAACAACATGAGGGTGAATAGATAATGAAAGATTTGTTATTTTGTCAGTGAACTATCCCTTTAAGAACTTTGAGGTAACAGATGCAATGAAATAACATTTCAAAGACACGGTATAAAAAAGCAAGTTCACATCTGAGTGATTACCCCTGCTGTTCAGCTATCTTTGAACCTTTTGAATCTTTTGAACATGTTTTCAAAGCCTCAAACGGAATATGAAAAACTAGGTAAATGCATATTTAATAGAGTAAAGGAACTCACGTATAGCATTTATTTACATACAACAGAACACGTCTTGCGAAACAATCGTCCGCATAACATATTCATGCGGACCGATTCCTGAACTCAATAGGACTGCAACATGGCCGAATGCTTCAGATGTGCCAGGATTTCAAGGGTGGTTAATTTGACGGGCTTCTAATCAAACTGGTCCACAGGAAATGCAGTATAGTCCTGATGAAGGGTCATCACTGAACATATGGTGTGTGTACTGTTCAGCCAAAAAGAATCAGGTTAGTTCATCACATCTTATCACTAAACGATTGAACTGGGTCATATGTACATCAATCAAGGGAATCTAAAATCATTGGGCTTTTCTCACTTTTCCATAAGAAGAATCGCCGTCGCTATTTCATTGTTTCAATTATTTCTCCTAGACATTAATGAGGTCATAAGGAAAGCAAATGGTGACTTTTGCTTGAGTCTTATGCATCTTAGATATTTCTGCTCAAACAAAGACACCGAGTTTCAGAAGAGATCTCAAAAATGTTACTGAGCTCAGATTTCCAAGTTTGCGATCGAAAGTCAATCTTATTGAAGATGTCAATATGAACTCAAATAATCCTCAACAAATTCACCCAAAAGATTTTGTATGCGATTTAAAGTAATAATTCACCCAAAAATGAAAATGATGTTATCGTTCACTCACCCTCTTGTCATGTCAAAACTGTATAACTTTCTTTCTTCAGCAGAACACAAAAAAAGATATTTTGAAGAATGTTGTTAAAGGGGTCCTGTGACACAGCTAAAATGAATATTATGGTTTGTTTTAGATGTTATGCAATGTGTATGCAGGATTTAAGGTTCAAAAACGCTGTATTTTCCACATACCGTGCATGTTTGTATCTCCACTTTGCTCCGCCTCTCTGAAACGTGTGGATTTTTTTATAAAGCTCATCACTCTGAAAAGCGAGGTGTGCTATGATTGGCCAGTTAACCAGTGTGTAGTGATTGGTCAAACACTGCAAGCGTGTGACGGAAATGTAACGCCTCCTACGATATTTGGTACGTCAGGTTCCAGAGCAATTGTACTGACAGGTACGGCCACCTTACTTGCGTATACATTTGGGAGGTCTTAGTCGAATCATACCACGAACTGATGTAGATTTGTGGGGGTGTGGTTACACGAGGCGTTTCAGGCCGGTCTGGGTGAGCATTCGCTTTTAGATAGAATGCATCTTTTGTTCCGACACTTTAATTTTTGCAATTTTACGTGTCTAATACATGCATGGGCAACTTATAACACACCAAAGACACAGAAAAACATGTATTTGCGCCATATGACCCCTTTAACCAGCTCCCATGCACATTGTTTTTCTCTTGTTTCTCATTTACCCAAAATTCAAGAAACATCATACAGTACAGCGAATGACTTTTTGCTCTGTAAAGAACAAGTGCATTAACAAAATTTGATGCAATGAACTATAAATAAAAAATACAGCTTCCAACTGCTTCAGATCCTTCAGAACATTTCCTCACAAATTTTGTGTTATTTCACAGCAAGGAACCAGTGGAAATGTAACTCCAGGCCCTCCCTCACCTCATGTCTTACCATGAGGGGCTTGAGTTAATACAAGTTTAATAAGAGTGAAAGAACACGAGGAAAAAACCTTGACCAAGACTAGCCCTGTAGTCTAAAATGCTCTTGGACTGCATGAGACCAGCCCTGCAATGGAAAAATACACAGGACCATGTCTACGCTGCTAGGTTGTATTTTTTTTTTTTGTTGAGAAAAAATAATACCAAGGTATATTTTGATGCATATTTTATAATTCACATTCTCTCTCTCTCTCTCTCTCTCTCTCTCTCTCTCTCTCTCTCACTCACTGTCTCTCTCTGTGTGTTTGCTTTCACAGATGCTGAGCATTTGTCATCATTTTCTTGCAAGAACATCCATAAAAGACTGATATTTCATTTACTTTTCACCAAAGAAGAGTTACATACCAACCTGGCACATTTTCTTTTCATTTTAACAACACAATTTTCTATCTCTACCTCCTTTATCCTTCCATCAAATGTCCATCAAACCTTAAACAATCTGTCAATGACACTCAAAACATAAGATGACACAAATAAGCAATTCCATCTCTCTCAGTTATGACATCAATTCTGACGTTACGCAACGTACTCAAGCTACAAAGTCCAGAAAAGTAGAAACTTTAAAGTCACAGAAGTCTTCTCGGTTGAAGGTCTTCAGTGTGAGGCTGGGCATGGCTCTGTCACGCTTTACTGAACATTTCTCATCACACTTCAGCCTTTGAACATTTCATCGTTTTATCTAGCTATTATTCCCATCGCCCAGGACTTCCTCAAGCACGCCCATTGAGTGCTTAGGCCTGTCCTGCTTCTCATTAACATCGTCAAATATTCACACAATAGGCCCAATCCTCTCGCTCTTGTGTCTCACCTTAATACATATTTCACAAGTGCTGCCATAAGGGGAACATTTGTTCGGTGGTAGTGTCCGGGTAAGATAACTCCTACTTCTAGATAAGCGCGGAAAAAAGTTTGAAACGTTGCGCGAAGTGACAGCACGGTAATGTCTTAAAGGAAAACCGAAAAGTCTTAAAGGGATAGTTTGCCCAATAATAAAAAATTCTGTCATAATTATTCTCCCTGGCGTCACTCGAAACCTGCATGAAAAGAAGATATTTTCAGAAATGTCTTTTATGGTTTTATAACCATATAATGGAAGTCAATGAGAGCAACTGCTTATAGAATACTTTTATAATGTAATAATTCTGTCATCATTTACTAACTCATGTCATTTCAAGCTTCATATGGGTTCGAAAAAAACAAACAACAGTTATAGTAAGGGTAAAAATGACATCAGAACATTCATTTTTTAAAACCGCACAAAGTGAAATCTAATGTAAATCAATGGGAAATTAGTAAAATCTCATAGTTTTGAATAAAAATACATGATAAAAATACATGAAAAGGCGCAAATAAAGGTTCTTGCAGCTCAACTGGTAAAGTGTGGTGCTAACCGTGTGTAACTACCCTCTGTTTCACTGTAATTCAGTCTGAATAAAAGCATCTGCCAAATGTGTAAATTTACATAACAATGTTATGGTATAATGAGCCAGATTTCTATATAATAATGTATCATCAGTCGCCTGCTGATTCCTCTAATAGATATGGTGAGACAGGTACTATTTGCACCTGAAAGTGATTATGAAAAGAATAATAAGGGGTTCGCTGTGGTGGTGGGTAAGGCGGTGTGAAAACAGTCGGCGCAAGCAAAGTTTAAACAGATTAGAGACTCATCCTTTCAAATCCACTTGGCCGAGATTTTTAGCGCCAGTGCTGTGCCGAAATCTGTGACTTATCGAAATCTGCCTTTGAAGTTTCTCCCGAGCTGCGAGAGTCGGGGGAATGAATCCATTCGCCTTTCTATACCCGTGTATTGCCGCCCGCTACCTACACAGTGCTGACAGAACGTAAAAATTCCAATAAGCTTTCCTCCTCTCCGCTACATTAATGAAATAAACCCTTGGCCCTCTGTATTGCGCTTTATTTGGGCCAAAGGGAAAATATAGAGCAGCTGAAGACTTGTTAGACCTTTTGCTATAAAGTGAGGAGTCATGAAAGTCAGGAGGAAAAAGCATGAAGAAGTCAAAACAATTACAGGTTTGGATGAAGTGCACTTGAGATGTGATATGGATCGGGCTGAGGGTGCTAACCTCAATCCTGCATCTTTCAAACAAGTTTGAAAGAAAAGAGATTCGGCCAATATCATCAAGTGAATTTGATGAAGAACATGAAGAAGCTAGTTTTTAAATAGTCAGTCTGGACTACTTTAATACTGTGTTCACACCAAACGCGAGCAATCGCGTTCCACGCTCTTTATTACTCGTGGGAAAAGTTCGTTATTTTCGCGCGAGTGAAGCGAAAACTCTTCACGCGAATTCATAGCTCGAGTTGAAAGAACGCCTCAAACGCGCTGCCCGATTCGCATCATTCGCGCAGCCTGCTGCGAGTTCGCGTCTATGCGCGTCTTTGCATTGACTTTGTATGTAATTTACTCGCGCCAAACGCTTAATTCACGTTTGGTGAGAACACAGCATAAAACCACCTTAAGACCAATTACCAGCGCTGATACAGTATAGCACATACATCTGGCAAACATCTATCTGATCTCTGCATTTACGTTTTTTGATTGTTTGCTCATCTGCAATACGTTTCCTGTCAGATATCATATAGACATCTAGAAGACGTCTGTAAGATGTTCATGATTTAGAATGGATGTAAAACTGTAAAGATGTGTAGCATATGTTTTTACTGGGGCTGTGAAGCGATTGAAATTTTTTATCTAATTAATTAAAAGTCTCTAACATGAATTAATCTAATTAATCGAAACTTAATCACACATCACATTTGGGGCCAAAATATCACATAAAGCCATAATAAGACAACACAGAAAGTAGCTTAAGATGTTCAGAACCTAAAATGGCCATAATTGTTTTTTTTTCAGTTACTAACGTTCTTAAGAAATATCTTCCTTTTCCCCAAAGAAACAGTAATTCAAGTTTGAAATGACATAAGGGTACGTAAATGTAAATAAGCAAAAAAAATTGGGCAAACTATCACCAATTTATTAGTATTCTTAATATTTAAATATTTTATTTTAATACTGTTAAAATTCTATGAAGAATTAAACCTGCCAGTAGGTGGCGGTAAATGTCATTAGTTCGTTAGATTCACTGAATTCGTTCAGGAATGCAGTATATGACTCTTTATGAATGAGCCACGGATTAATTGATTCACCCAATTGATTCGCTCAAGAAACGTATTCATTTAGAAACGAAACCACGCTGTGTGTTCCACTTCTCCTGAGGCTTTCTAGGTCATGTTTTTCTAGAAAAATATATCTTAAAATTGATTACTTATTTAATTAACTGTTGTATTAAATCAACATGACATGCACTCCTAGTTTTCTGGACAAAAATAGCACTGCTATGATTGTGTGATTGCATAACTAAATAAATATGAGACAACCGCTCATTCAGGGTCATTTTTGCACAGATATCTTTCATTTTATGTTCTTTCTGACAGTATTCTATGTTATATCACGCAGTAAGTTGTTGCCAGCATCATATTTGTCACAAGTCAACTGTATGAAACGTAAGATGACCTACTTATGTCTGGGGCGGGTGTGTATAAATGCGTTAAAAATGTTAAATGCACAGCCTTAGTTTTCACACAGCAGATGTTTTCCACATCTCCAGCTCTTTAGCAGACATCTTAAAGACGTACCTGTGCTATCTGGGAGGTGAAGCCAGTTTTAGCTGGATTTTCCAACACAGTAATAAAAAACAAAAGCAAGCGCGTGATTCAATTCGCTATCCAGGTTCAGCGGATCCATACGAGACACGAATGTTATGTCTGAGCGAAAGTTTTTAATAACGCGACACTCTTGTTTACATGAAATGAATTAGCACAAGTGCCAACAGACTCTCTCTTAGGTAACCGAACTGTTGTTTATGATACCCTCTATCGATTCTCTCAGTGTTGTGATTCATCTTGCTGTCTAAATATAGTTTCCAAAAGCACTTCCAGGTGTCATTTGTGCCAAGCGCTTTCATGAAATGAAATAAATCAAATAAGTTTGCCTACATTGGGCTCCTCGGCATTCAATCGTTTCTGTTCTCTCCTTTATTCACATTCAAACGGCGCCGCCCGCGTCTGCCTTTCATACACACACACACACCCCTTCTATTGTGTGTATCAGTTCAAACACGGGCATTAGAAGAAGCAATATAAAAAAGTGCTTGTCAGAGGATGTGCCCTTCAATCCTTCATTGGTTATGCAAAAAATCCAAGAGAAAAGTAATTAAATGGCCGTCTGGGGACGAAAGAGCTACTGAGGGAGAAGAAAAAGAGGGAATGAGGAAAAAGAGAAAGAACTTCAAAAGGCTCAAGCCCCCTCGTGTGAGGGCTGAGTTTCTAACCGTCTGTCCTTGACACACAAGCGTGGATCGCTTGGCCTTGTACTGCGCAGGCTGACGGACTCTCGGTTGTGCGACTAGCTGCGTTTACATGTTCACATCGGATTGAATTTAATCAGATTGTGCAATCTGAATGTAGTGTTTACATGAAAGGTAAATTAAGTGATCTGATTGATGTGCGTGTTTACATGACAAGTTTATAATCTGATACAATCTTCTGATATACCCACTAAAACAGTGTTTTAAAGCACATTTATTTTATTTTACAAACGGCACGAAACTTTTTTACAGTTTATAAAGGCAGAGTAATGTCTCGTGCCAATGAAGCACGAGCACATCCGATGCGGTTTTACCATGGTAAACCCATGACAAAAGTACCAAGACCCACCAGAGCGTCTGCAGGCAAACAATAATTAAAATAAATGTTTAGCAACAGCTAATACCGAATTTTAGAAGTGATAATATGCAGATTCATATATCAGCATTAACGGTAAACAGAGACGGGCGCGGTGGACGCGGGTATCATTATAATATTCACAAAACGGCTACTCAAACAATGTTGTAAGCACAGATGTGTTTATTTTATGTCACAGACACCAGCATAATAATGTACAATTCATAAACGCAAAATAATGTCTACATATCAATGAAGCAAGGTCGTTACAGCGACTTAACATGGTAAAAACAGTTCATCCTTCCAAAGCACATGTAAGTAAACGATAAATAAAATAAATGTTCGGTAGCCTACTGATGAAATTTTATGATTAGATATTTTAGCCTACAGGATGTTTGTAGGCCTACATCTGCAAATGTATCATGTTTAAAAAAGGAACTGAGAAATTGCGGTTAAAAACTCACTCAAGGGAAACAGTTAAGACATTTTAAATGCATAGAAACATTAATATGTTCATTTAGAGATGACAAGCATATGGAAATTTGTACCGCTTTGTCAGATTTATGGTTTTTGGTTTCTTTAGCAACAGCTGCTCCGTTCCATGCGTCATACGCCTTTACGTCTGTACGAGCCAGCGTCGTCTTTGCACATGCGCAAAACTCCCTACTTTGGTTTTTAAGGTGTTTACATACATGTCCTATCAAGCGGATTACAAACGGCATAAACCACCCTTTACAATCCGACTGAAATTTCAATCGGCTTGGGCATTTTTAATCTGATTGACGTGTTTATATGAAGCGTTTTCATTCGGATTGGATTTTTAATCGGATTACATTGGTCCATTTAAACGCACCTAGTGATTCAGATTAGCGGTGGACCTGACCGCCCTGACAGTTTGACACAGTGTCCGGAAAACGTGCCATGTGTGAATGGTAGCAAACATGCGTTTTTGAATAAACAATGATGTTGAGTTCGGTAAAGTAGTAACTATGCCATTCAGCGGCCATTTCTGCAATGCCTCCAAGCAGTACTTCCAAGTCTAAAACGTTGTTCGTTTTTTTTTAGCTTTTCTTTTGTAAATTTACCCTATTGCCTTTCTCGAATTCAAGTTTTTTATTGTATGTTGAATGAACTTCATGACCTTGTTATATTCCATAAATAAGTTAACAATCTTAACAATCACTTGCTGAGATTACAAACAATTTTTAAATGAAACATATTTATGACTAAATATTAAACGTGACATCAACTGTTTGTCTAAGATATGGCCACTGACATATTGCGCCAGTGATGTCATTTGGTGCCAGAGTCTGCACAGTAGTGAGCGCGAGGTAGAGGCTCCGTATCAAGGTCCCGCCCATATTCCCCAACGATGTAAACGAAGTAATCATGTTACCACGTCACTTTTACATCAACATATATAACGTCCTGAGAAGTATCGTTGGCAAAAATATATTTGACGTTCAAGCGAATTTTTTAGTTTGTCGTGAATCCCATTCGTTTACATGGAGTGGGCGGGGCTTGTGACCTATACTGCAGCCACCAGGGGGCGATTGAATTGCTTTTGCTTGACTCTTCGCACGGGATTATTTTACTCAAATTTACTGATTTACTTCCCGGATGTGATGGCAAGGCTTTGCGTATAGTTTGTATAGCCTATAGTTGTATGGTGTTTAATGATATCCGTACCTGTGATCGCAAACCGGACAAAAGATCACCGCGATCGCAGGTCTCAAATGTTACGAGAGTTTCCATGATAAATAAACAAACGGGAGACTCCCGGTAATTTATGGATATGACCCAGCACCCGAAATAATACCAAAACACTTCAAAACAGCCTCCATTATTCGCAAA
Organism: Triplophysa rosa; assembly: GCF_024868665.1. NCBI lineage: Eukaryota > Metazoa > Chordata > Actinopteri > Cypriniformes > Nemacheilidae > Triplophysa > Triplophysa rosa. Next base: position 8,716,493 of record NC_079912.1, read on the forward strand.
CGGTGGATAAAACCTTGAAAAATGATATACAGTGCATCCGGAACATATTCACAGCGCTTCACTTTTTCCACATTTTGTTATGTTACAGCCTTATTCCAAAATGGATTCAATTCATTATTACAAATTGTGGTTTTAATTCATGGCACCTTTAATTACTTTATATACAGTTTCAGGCAATTATTCAGTTATTGATGCATGTTCACCTACTGTAGGCTGCACAGTTTACATTCATGTTTTAGAACTGTAACAAGCCATGTGGAAAATTACATACATTAAGCTACTGTACATTATTACTAGTATAAGTGGGATGTAGTGGGATTACATAAAACATCAAATCAAACTACAGAAAATTTAACAGGAGGCCAGGGTTTGTCCTGGCTCAAACTGAGGCTGAGGTTGTGCCATCCTGATCTTGTACACACACACACGCACACACACACACACACGCACACACACACACATGTAGGCCTACCGTACCTTTAAGTGGCTTAACCAAAGTGACTTTGACATATTAAAAGTTCTATTAAAATGAGATGAAAATGACAATTGTTAAGTTATATAAAACATTACTTTTATTCAATCAAACAGAAATGTTTTTTATCAAATAAAGCTTTTTTATCGTTTTCAACTAACTTTTCAGCCCACAATAGAGGGTATGCATTGACGTTACGTTCCCACGTGAACACGCTCCCTTGAGTGGTAAAACTAAGGCAAAATGGCTGCATTCAATAGGAGAAACAAAAACCGGGTCTAAAACACGCAATTATTTGCTGAAACTACAAGCAGCTGGACTCGACGGTGATCCTTACGACTACCTTATGACTTACAAAGGAATCAGGTGTTCTTAGACACTCAACTGTTGCGCGGAATTGCGTTTCCTGATATAGTAACCATTCATTTTGCCCAGTGTTTTACCACTCAAGCAGGCGCGTTCCGGCATGTTCACGTGGGAAAGTGACAACACGTGCATACCCTCTATAGCCAGCTAAATTAACCAGTCTTACTAAATGAACAAAGCTCATACACATCTTACATTCTCTGCGGTTCACTTTAAATGATTCAAGGATCTCTTATATTAGCTAGTGACTATAGTTTAAATGAATCGGTTCAAATGAGTCATTCGTGTGTGAGTTGTTCTAAACGCAATGTGCGTTCATACTGGCGAACTCGCTGTGTACAGTATACGCTGATTCAACGATCCAACTGCGCAGCTAAAGACATTACAATGATGTACGTCATGTTAATTTAATAAATTTCAAGAATTTAAACGTACTTGGATTCAAAACAAACAGCCGTGAAACACAGGCTGGCTCTTGTTCTGCAACTCTTTTTAGCGCCTCAGTGTGCTGATAACGAAACAGCGCCTCCACTGTGGCGTAATGTCGCAACTGCACGCAGCATTTCTTGTGAAGACAACCGACATAATTTTGCCGAGAATCTCCAATTTCTCTATGCAGTAAAAACCATGGAGGCAAGATTTAAGAAAAATAGTGTGAAACCAATAAGTAGTAGTATTAAATATATCTGAGTCTGACATAAGAATGTAAAAGTTTATCTACCTAGAGTATTGTTTTGCAAAAGCACTGGAGTAATGTAATCCTATACCAATAGCTTTACATGAAATGAAAAGCTCATTTACTGTATAGCAATGCCATCATTCATGTTATGTCATTCCTTATTATGTTTGTTTAGTTTATATAACCTTGAAGGAATGAATATCATTTCTCCCAGTGTCCCAAAAAATACCCAAACACTGCATCATACACAGGCAGACCGCCAAAAATACAGGCTCTGAATCAAATCCTCTTTAAATGTAATAAATTCAGACTGGGTCTTAGATCAGGTGTGTGTCCTGTTGCCAGCAGAACACAGACGACCGGCGTCGTTCAGTTCTGTGAATAGCAGGGATCTGAGGACAAGACCGAGACTTGGTTTCAAAATGGAAAGACTGGTGACTATTTGTATGACAAGAACTGTAAATGACAACAAAGAGATTTATGACATGAGGCTTTGATTGCTGGCTGATCTATTTCTTTAAGAGCAGAGAATTGCTGCTGGGGTAAAACGTGATCATCTTCAGGCCTCTATTACTGTGACTTGAATTTTGGGAGACGAGAGTCTGATCGTGCCGAGACACTGAAAATGACCATAATCATCAAAAACTCAAAAGTGCCGCAGGACATTCAATAACCAGTCCATCAAACTACCTCTTGACCGTCCCCTGACTGTAAAGAGCTGTAATAGCAGAAAAGGTTTATAACTAATGCTCGGTTCACACCGCACCAAAATCCGGTCATCATTCCTGTTTTAAACCGTTTGATGAAGTTCACAGCACAAGTTCAGGCATAAAACGCCCTTACAATTTCAGACCTCTAGTGAATTTTGAGAATGAGTGCATCAGTTGGACTTATTTGTGTGATAAAGTTCCAGTTATGATGTTCTTTTTTGTGTTTATGTTGTGTAGATGTCACCATATTTGATGTAACAGCCGTTATTCACATCATTCACAAGAATAGAAATGAGTAAAAACCCAGTTTGTAAGCTCTTATATATACAGCACAATGACATATTCACACCGGTAAGAAAATACAGTTTTCAATTTCACAGCTAAAGAGAAAAATACAGATTGTGGGAAAACGAAATGGAGAAGGAAAAATGTCTAAAGTGGCCATACTTTCTTCAGCCCTGGCAGATTGAGAGATGCTTGCTTATCTGTTTACCTGCTGCACCATTGCCCACGGTGGCCTATGAGCCACACACACACACACACACACACATACGGTAACAAAGAGGCAGGTCTGGTTGTCCGCACTGAGATGCCCTCGAGGAAAACCCCTGTCATTACCCGACATCTGCAGCCACAAACTCCACTGGGAGAAAATGTATGAAGAGAAAGGAGAAGAGAGAGAGAGAGAGCGCCTATCCATCCTTCACATTATACTTAAAAATGCTTAGGCCAGTTTGCCCGAACCTAGCCAATAAAAGGTTTTTATAAAGTAGTGGCTTTATTTCCTTCAGCAAGAAGGCATTTGTCGGTCCATACTGAAAGTAAAAATGCTGCACGATGAGGCACAAACACTACCATTTATTGTAAAATAAAGGGTCTTGGACTGATAGTATTTCACTCTGGGCTTGGCAACCCAGTACAACGTAGCAAAAATATTTGATGTTTGTCACAGCTGGTTAGGGTGTGATGTAATGTTGACAGGTTGGCAGGACCTCTCTCTCTGAAGAGAGATGCAGTGGGGCCTTAAAGGTCCAGTGTATGAAATTTAGCGGCATCTAGCGGTTATGTTTCGAATTGCAACCAATGGCTCACTCCATCCCTTCCTTTTGAAGCACTACGGTGGCTGACACAGAACTAAGATGTCGTCACGTTTTTGCTTCTTTGCCGAATGAGATAACGTATTTACGAAGCAAGCTAGAGCAGTTTGTCCATTAAGGGGACTCGCGGTGTATGTACAGTAGATAGAAATAGCTCATTCTAAGGTAATAAAAAATACGCTTCTAAAGTAAAGTCTATACACATATGATGACATACAGTAGGTATGTATATTATATTGCATTTCTGTCATTACACCCTCCCAAAAATGACACACTGCACCTTTAAACATGAAAATAAAAACGTTTTATTCTAATATTTGATAAGAAAATTTAAATGAATAAAATGGAGTCATTTACACAATCTGTAACTGTAGAATCAGTTATTAAGCAAGCAAGCAATTTTACATTTCAAACACAGATGGCGACAGAGAGCCAAAAGTTACAGATTGCGGCTTTAAAATTCTTCACAACTTGTAGGTCACTAATCAATTTTAAGTTTAATATAACTTTTCAATATAAAAAACATATAACTTTCTTACGGCAAAGCAAACATTGAATCAGTTTAGGAAGATGTGCGAAATATAGCCTGGAGGAATCAATTTGTTTAAGCGAGGCCACACAGGGACGAACAGCAGACAAGCAAAAACAATGAGATAAAACAAGTGACTTGGTGAAAACAGACAGCTCTGACAACAAACACAACACAACAGCCCGCATGCCACATGTTTTGATATAAAAAGCATTGAGGCAACAAGCAGATGAAAGGGAAGAAACATGGATAGGTGAAGTTTGTTTCTCATGTTGGTTATGTTGTTGGCATTGTCCGTATCATCAAGTGGCATAATAGATTACTTGGACATGTAAGCTATAGAAGATGTATTACCTAAAATGCCAAACCAAACAGCATCTGTAAACAAACCATGCAGAAATCATCCCTTCCAAGGCAACACCTCATCCTTTTTAATTAAATAGACGTTTTGTGAAATTGTGAAAAAAAATCCACTTGGTTTGAAATTTTGGTTATCAAATTAAAACCATTCCTACATTTTACGTGTGCCTTACATTTCAAATCCTTATTCCGGGCCACCTTTCCTTTCCATCACCCACCATCTAAGCACTGGCATCAGTAGATATGTAATGCTCTTTTCTGTTATGACTTTTAGGTTTGATAGGCATTGACTGTGAGCTTTCAGTGTCTCAGCAGTGGGTCTGTGGCCCTGCAGGCTGCAGTGATTGTGAACATGACTGTCACTGCCTCTTTCCTGCCACACGTGTCATAACAGCCCTGGATGTGTGTGCGACAGCGCCGCTGGCTCACCACCTCTGACACACTCCTAACATACTGCAGCCTCTCTGTCCTCCGCTGGCTGTCTGTCTGTCTGTCTGCCGTGACTGCTTGTGAGGGCTTTACTCTGAGGTTTGAAGTGCCACTAGTCATCTGTGTCGCACGCTTTCACCTCTGAGTGAAACAGTCTGTGTTGTTTTGGAAAGACAACTGTACAGTAAGACTCTTGACAAATCAGATATTTCTCTGAGTGGACATGGGATTTGAAGCCACTACGAAATCAAACATGTCAATACTTATATTTTATCCAATATTGCAGTGTGCAAGTTTTTTTTTCATTTGCCTTCATAATATTTATAATATAAATCAGAAATCTATTTGAGATGTTTTAGTTACAGCATAATTCCCACTGTACAACTGTCCTTCTGAAAGGTAGAAAAACCTAAATAAAGAAAAAGTGCAATCTTTTGACTGGTAATGTATACAGTAAACCATAGAAAACTATAGACTGAAATGATTCGCTTTGAAATTAATTGCTACACTTTGACTTTTTAAAAACATTTGTGACCCTGGACAACCAAACCAGTCTTAAGGGTCAAGCTGAATAAATAAATCCATTGGTGTATGGTTTATTAGAATAGGATGATATTTGGCCGAGATACAACTATTTGAAAATCTGGACTCTGAGGGCACGAAAAAAATCAAAATATTGAGAAAATCGCCTTTAAAGTTGTCCAAATGAAGTCCTTAGCATAGCATATTATTCACAAGAGTAAAGTTTTGATACATTTATGTTAGAAATGTAAAAAATATCTTCATGGATCATGATCTTTACTTAATATCCTAATGATTTTTGGCATAAAAGAAAAATCAATAATTTTGACACATACAATGTTTTTTGAATATTACTAAAAATGTTCCCGTGCTACTTAAGACTGGTTTTGTGGTACAGGGTCACATTGTTTCTTGGCTGATGAAATCCAGTCTCGTCCACAACTCTTTTTTATAAGCTCTTTGTGTTCTGCAAGAAAGGAGTTGTGTTGTATCTTGCAGGATTTTTCTCGCGCAGAAGTCTTTCACATGCATCTTGTGCCCTCTAGTGCCCCTCTAACACACAGTCTCGCTCCCTACATCTGAGTCCCACCCTGAACCCACCAATGCTGTACAGTATCACAAAAGCACAAAGAAATAAAGCGTCAGTCTGAGATAGCACTATCGTTGGCAGGTAAACAGGAAGTAGTCAGACGCAGAAGTGAGATCTCCCGCTGTAAGATCACACACACACACTGGATGTGCACGATCACACAGTGGAAAGTACAAGATGAAGAGTGGGGAAAAAAACAAAAGGAGTTTTTCAATCTTTAATTATCTGAATTTGCGGCATGTTGAGAAGGGAGGGGATAGACTCAAGGAGACCTCGCTCGTGCGATAGGGAATTCACTCAGGGCGCATGACAGCACTGTAATAACCTCAATTATTCAGAATTAGGCCAGTATTGATTTACTGCTGGATCGGCTTACTAAATCTCAGCTCTCAGATTGCGGAAGGTGGTGGGAGAGGGAGGGTGGGAGGTTTGGGGCTCCGTGTCCCAGGGAGGGAGAGCTTGTCGGGCAGGGAGGTGGAGGAGGGCCTGTGACTCAATGTGGAGCCTTTGGACCGTGGGGTGAAGACGTGTAATTAAAGACTCTCCTTATCAAGACTGTGATGGATGAAGCAGTCTGAGACTGCAGGTCTGGAGCTGTCTTTCTCTCACACGGTCACTCAAATGACCTTCAGAGGGGTACTGAGTCTGGTTTGAAGAAGAATCAGTCAAATAACTGCTATCGAAACTACTTTGACCTAAGTGATGGTGGTCCAGAGGGTTTCTGGAGAATAGTAGCTAGTTTAGGCCTGGTCTACTACCTGTAGATTTACACCAAAACATATAATTTTACGAAAACGTACTGTTTTATTTTACAGAATTTTCATGTAGTTTTGAAATGAGATGTAAACAACGTGTCAACAAAAAACCCTAAAATATTTTTTTTTGTAAAGTGCAAACATAAAATGAAAAAGTGTACACAAAAAAAAACATAAAATAACATTTTTGTAAAGTGATTTTCTGTAATTTAACACAGGAAAAAAAATCTATTTTACTGAATTTTACTGTTTTATTTTACAGAATGTTCACGTATTTTTAAAATTAGATGGAAACAAAGTGCAAACAAAAAAACTAAAATATCTTTTAGTAAAGTGCAAACATAATATGAAAAAGTGTACAAAAATATATATATAAAATAACATTTTTGTAATTTGATTTTCTGTAATTTAACACTGGAAAAATCTAATTTTACGGAATTGTATTGTTTTATTTTACAGAATGTTCACGTATTTTTGAAATGTGATGTAAACAAAGTGTAAACGAAAAAAACTAATATAAAAAAGTGTAAACATACAATGAAAACAAAGTGTAAACAAGAAAAACAAATTAACATTTCTGCAAAGTGTACTTCTCTAATTTCACACTAAAAAACTGAATTTAACTGTTTTATTTTACAGGATTTTCATGTATTTTTTAAATGTGATAAATGCTTTTACTTTCCAAAATGTTATTTCATTTTTAAAACAAATCCAAAAACCTGGATTTTCCAGCCAAGGTTTGGAGGTTAAAAGCTACAGGGTTCCCATGACCAGACCCCCAAATCTGACAAAAAATAATGTTTGTTTTGCTCACAGACCGCAGAGTTGCCAAGCAAGAAATGAAAACACAATGACAATTTATGTTACTCATGTCTAGGTTAAGGGGCACTTGTTCTGGATATATTGCTGCATTCTGCCCTGTTGAGACCCAAACGTCATCTGATAAGATGCTAAAAAAACACCCGTCCCTGAGACGCAATCCATTTACTACCCTCAGTGTATTTGTTTCCATGAGAACAACAACAGTGAAATGGATGCATGTGCGCGTTTCACAATAGCAAGCATTTTGGCTGATCTAATTAGTTTGGAAATGAATCCAAAATGGCACTGGAGGACCCCAATGAGATCAATGAATGAGCTCATGTTTAAGCTTCCACTATCCCTCTGTACACAAGGCTCTGTGAGATGACAAAATTATATTATTGTGCAATTAACGCAATATTAAGACCGCCTCGTCTGTAAAAACGTATTGAAGTGGTAAACACAGCCAACTTTAGCATCTACTGAACACACATGAGAGATTTATTTCCCATATTTAAGCCCAACATCAATGCAGTTGATGGAGTGGGAAGCTTCAAACTTCCATTTTGTGAAACGATTATTCCAAAAGCATGAGAATACGTGACCCTGGAAAACCTGGAGTGTTAGTAAATGTCTCATGTTGTCTTCTTAGAGATGTCTCCTTGGCTCGACCTTGTGAGGAAAGCTGAGCAGGACCGCTCGGCCCCGTGGCAGGGAAGGGGTGGGGGGACGGGGGGCAGTAAGAGCTTGGCATCGCGCAGCTGTCGGCTGCCTGCACAACGCCTCCTAATCAGAGCTAATTGGCAACGCTGATGACAGGCTTGGGTCGGTGCCGACAAAGGGGAGAAAGTATTGCTGTCGGTACGTCTGCAAGAACACCGCTCACGGGCCAAGGTTCAACCGGTTGGATGCTACGATTTATTGTGCATTCACGCATTTTGTGTGTGCGCAGCTGGCTGTTTGTATGTTGAAAGTCTTCACATCACTCAAAGTTTATAGAAATGTGAAGTATAGTATCTCTTCACATTAGGGTGTTATGTGCCTGGAGACTTGGCATTACTCAATAAAGATTAAAAACGAGGTGTTTGAGACTATAAACCTGTTGGTACTTTGTCATTTCAGAGTGTATCAATTACAGCAACACTTGACTTCAGAGTCATTCAATCTTTTGATGAGGTTGTTAAGACGTGTACATATTTTTATTGAGATTTTCCAAAGCCTTTCAAGAGAGAATCCTTGAAATGACATTTTCGTTTGATGATATGTAGTGAAGGACAGTCAAGCATCACAGAACACTGACTACCACAAAGCAACTATCATTCTACTTTGATCATCAAAACAGATAAACAGTTACATAGGCTTCAACTCAAGGTGTAAATTATACAATAAATTAGACTTTTTAAAATGGTTTTCTATAGTATATTATAATACACAGCAGTACTTTCATACAGGATGTTAATGTTGGTTTTGTGCCTCTGACACAAAACACATCTTCTTTCCTTCAGTATAGCTTTTTGTGCAAATGAAAAGTTCATTTTATTCACCGCTTACTAACACAATAAAACTCAATAAAACATGCTCACATAATAAACAACATGAATTTTGAAATTTTTGCCAATAAACCCTTCAAATATGAGACTGCGATTTTATCCACGAAAATAGCTTTTTGAAGGTATATAAATATTGTAGACTTTCTCACTTTATTTACTGTATTTATTATACTTTGTTTATTATTTTACAGCCTTATTAAACTCTATTTGTTTTGTTACGATTCCCATTCAAAACAACTCCTCTTCATTCCTCAGTCAATCTATAAAGAAACTTCATGGTTTACCTCTAAATTTCCCCAACATTTTAAAGATGTAGAACGCAAGTATCCCCCCTGACATAAATGAGGCTTTTATACAATGCTAGTTTTGTGTTATTTTAAATAGTTTTAAGTTATCTTGAGGCCCCTTTAAAAGTACGTTGAGACCTCCAAGTGTACCCCGGCCCTCAGGTAGACAAACACTGTTTTGGATTCAAATTTCTGTAATTTGACATTTTTACTGCATTTAAAAAATATCTAAAACATTTAAAAAATATGTGAAAATTCTGTAAAATTTCAAAATTATGTGAAAATTCTATACAATTACATGGTAACATTTTGTAAAATGACAGTTTTAGTGTACAATTTCCAGAGAAACTACATACACTTTCAGAAAGAAGATTATTAAAAGCAGTGCTTTAAAGAAATCAGAAAGTTCCCTCACTGAATGCCGAAAAAATGTAGATTACATAATCATGCTAATGCTCTTAAAGGGATACTTCACCCAAAAATGTTAATTCTGTCATCATTTACTCACCATCGGGTTGTTCCGAATCTGTATAAATGTCTTTGTTCTGATGAACACAGACAGATTTTGCCCCCCATCGACTACCATAGTAGGAAAAAAATACAAAGTCAAAAGTGCCCCAGAACTGTTTGCTGTCGTACATTCTTCAAAGTATCTTCTTTTGTTTTCAACTGAACAAAAAAAATTATCAAGTAATTTTTCCTACTATTGGAGTCAATGGCGGGCAAAATCTGTCTGGTTACACGCATTCTTCCAAATATCTTTCTCTGTTTATACAAATTTATACAGATTTGGAACAACTCAAAGGTGAGTTAATTTTCATTTTTGGGTGGAGTATTGCTTTAAAGGGTGTCCATATTTCACGACCATCAATTGCAGTCACATTTCTCAATCCACCCTGGCGCCAGAGACGGTACAGGCTCCTCACGCTTTCAGCTCCATTAAAGCCTTGAGAGACACGCGGGCCCTTTAAACCACCTGACAGAGTACTCCAGGTGCCAAAAACCAGCATCTCACGCTAGCGTTAGGAGTTGGGAAACTTTACACAAAGCTTGTGCGAGTCAATTGTGCGAGCATTGTGTCTGTAATGAGCTCCACTGCCGAAATCGCATCGTTCATCTCGTATGCAATCACACACAGCTGGCGAGGAATCAAATTGGGAAGTGCAAAAAACAATCACGAGATAAAGGTGCAGGGAATAATGGAGTTTGCCAGTCCGTGACGAGCGAGATAAGGGGAGAGACGCCTGGTGCTCGGACCGCAGCCTACGCCGCATGCCAACCAGCGCCGCGGGAGGATGAGGCGTGGGCACCGTTGGCCCACACAGCTGCAACTCCTCCATGCGAAACACGGTATTCCCTTTTGCAGATGAACCGCATGGAGGGAGCCAAAATGTCAGCTCTGCGGCAGGTGGACGCTGATCCCTTTTTGCAACACGCCTTGGCAGCGAAGAAGGAGGAGAGGTGCTGCACAAAGACGATAATCTCCTCCTTCGAATGGCATGTAAGCGCAACGCTTATGAAACGTAATCGACGGATTTTTGCCCGAATTGAAATGGTTGGCATGTCTTGTTCAACAAAATAACGCCGTTTGTGGAAAGTTAAAGACAAGTTTTAGAAACACAATCGAAAACACGATAGTTCTTCCGAAGTTGACTTTGAGCGCCGTTCCCTATAATCAGTTTCACCTTACAGCCCAATTTTAAGGGGCACGGTGAAGATAGCTCACGATTAAAGATGTGGCGGTGAATCTCTGGCCTGTCGTTTCATAGTAATTGTACGGTCAAGTATCGATTCGAGTGGGCCGACTGAAAGCAGCAGTAGTCGGAGGGCTAAAAATGGTCTTTGAAGAAGTGGAAGCTGACGGCCTTCAAGCATCGCTCTTTAAAGGCGGAACGATGACTGACACACGATCCCAAAGACCTTCTTAAAGCCGGCACTTTCAGTGAGACTCTGAGACCTTCAGCGCTCTCGTCTGACAGTGAGCTAGTCCAGAGCATCATCTCCTCCAGGAGAGAAACCAGAACTTCCGTTAAAACACAGAACCTGACACTCTAATACCCTCATTTTCTCAAAAACACCCTCTTAAGATCAAAAGCTCTTCAAAACAGCAAACACCTCGCTAAAGAGCGCTGATGGTCTCTGAGGGAATGGTTTGTGTAACTTCAGACTTGTACGTTGTTAGTTATTCATGATTTGTAAGATGTGTCTGTCACAGAAACATCTGCAAGCGTTATCTTCCAGAAAACATTAATGGAAGCTCGCGTTCATTGTTAATGGGATGTTTGAAGTAAGTAAATTTGACCTTGAAAGTAAACTTGACTGACTTAACCTGACTGACTAAAAGATGACCACAAAGAAACCTCTTTGATATCTTAAATATCTGTCTTATTGAAAGGTTTGAATTAGATTTTTTCTCCTGAGAAACGTAACATTATAATATCACATTTAAAGTTTCTCAAAACTGTCTCAAGATATGCTAAGATGCTCAAGACACCAACATGCTATTCATTATGAACTAATAATAACTTAAAGGGATAGTTTCTTCCAAAATGTATTTCATTATCTTCTTTCTTCTGCAGAACACAAATGAAGATATTTTGAAGAACGTTGGTAACCGAACAACATTGAACCCCACTGACTTCCATTGTATAAACACAAAACCACTGAAACATTTCTTAAAATATCTTCTTTTGTGTTCCACATAAGAAAGAGTCATATACAGGTTTTAATGACATGAGGGAGAATAAATGACGACAGAATTTTTATTTTTGGTGAACTATCCCTTTAAATTTCAACCAATCCTTTATAGACTCAGACTCAGTGAGTGATCCACAGCAATTTTATTTATTTATGTTTACTTTAATTTCCTATTTGGAAACGATGATGATGATAGTGAAGTAAAACATAACTGAGAATTTAATTAAGTTCACAAGATCAACCTCTGAGAAGTTCTTCTGTGCTGACTTCTCACAACATTTACTGACCATTTTTTAATGTTATGCCAATATGTAAATCTGCCTTTTAACATTTTTTTCTTAATTGTTTAGAAAAAGTTAAACTACGCATAATTTAACCAACAAAAAAAGGTGATTTCTGGCATTATGGCATAACACCTGCATGTGTTTAGAATTTGACAAGACAATAGGAGGAATTTAAAATCTTGAACAATGAAACTCTTTGAAATACATTACCAGTACTGTAATTCATGGACTAGTTTAATCATTTCTGTCAAGTCTTACACTACATTCCCTCAACATTGTATCAGTCTGTGGATGATCGTCTGATTTCCCCTCTATATTCCAGATTCTGCAAAATATCCTTTCCATAAGGCAACTGGAGAACACAGAGACCACTGTTTTCTTTCACTGTTGAAACATTACATGACTGCCATTGGCTTGTGATTTATGAATGGACTGTTATGAATTAATTGTGGGCCTGGGGTCTACATCGGTGAAGTCTGTCAGGTCCCAGGGGAACACAAACAGGATGTTCACCCCGCTGGAGGCTGGGGCTTAGAGCCACCTGATGGACAATGTAAGTCAAATGAAGGCAAATAGGCTCCGACAGCTCCTTGCCGTTTTATGGAAAACATGAAGCAAGCTAACTGTCCTGGTCTACAGTCTGTCCCCATTAGCAGTCTTTCAAACCAATTAACACCTAAGAAACCATTCACAAACGTTTCCAGATATATGCTACCAATTACAGACAGAGAGAACGCCAAACCGGACAAGAATAAGTTACAAAATTTGACTTAAAAGTCTAGCTACAGGAAAGCTTTGACAAAAGGGTGAATAGATTCATAATCTTCTATTTAAAGAAAAAAGTCGCGAGTTCAAAAATGAAAGAAGGAACGCCGACTATAGATTCTTGTCATGGCCAGATGTAAAACCATTTGCAGATTTTTTATGTGGGCGGCTTAATGTGTGCTGTTTACATGACGTCTGCCGTTAGGTGATTAGCGTTTGTTTTGTTTGGTTAAGGGTCCCATGAGAAAAGTGCGGCACGGTCACGTTCTGATTCATCGGCCCGCCTCGACCAGATTGTCGCGGCATGTGGTTGGCGCCAGCGGTTTGGCTTAAAGCTCTTAGCCGCCGCTCCCAGCATCGCCCTCTTCGGCACAGGAGGTGCAAGCGCTGTTTGGCGGTTCATTAAAACTATCTGTAAAGCAGACCGCCGCAGACTTTATTCCAACCGCCGACTAAGATCAAAACAATATCGGCATATAGAAAGGAGGGCCGGTACTTATTAACGCAACAGGACGCCAGACTTGGCAAACTTTAAAGCTTGCTACACTGTAATTTTTTCTGCCTTAAATGTTTAAATACAATCAAATGGGCAAGTTATTTTAACTTTTTATTTTATTATTAGATTTAATTAAAGATTTTAAATGTTTTTACATTACTACTTCTTCTATTTAACACGACTTTATTTCATTCAAATCATTCATAAGTTAAGCTATTTCAACTTATTTTTATAAGTTAAAGCAACCCACCTCTGGTCATAATGTAAAATAAGTTGAAATTACTTGTAAAGCCAATTTGATTGTACTTGGGGCAGCAAAATATTTTTTCAGCTTTCCGAAACCTTTTTTTAAATTTAGATTCCTGAAGGTTTTGCTGGGGCTGGCTGGTTCAAAAAAGCACAGGGAAAAATGTAAAAAAAATTCATATTCAGACAGCTGGTGTGCCAGAAAAATATTGTAAAACACATTTTGGAAATGTAAAATAAAATGTTTTTCATCTTATTTTAAACTCGGCTTATTGGTCAGTTTTCTGTATTGAAAAAACTGTAAAATTACAGATTTTCTGTAAAATGACAGTTTTCCCATAAAATTACAGTTTTTTACCAGTTTACGAACTTCTAAACCGTTGGGCCAGACTGAACCTAAACCAGCAAAGACCAGTTTAAAACCAGCATAACTAGGCAAAATCTGTTTTTAAAAGGGTTGTGAGACAAATGTATAGCAATATGATTCACCACAAAGTGACAGTGGGAAGGTGTGTCTGGCCATGCTTGACAATGACAGAGAGGCTGATGCTCAGCCCTTCATTACAAATGCAGGATAAACTGAAGTCTACAGAGGTTAGTTGATGGAAACGCACCTCATACATCAAGTGGAAAAGCGACAGTTGGCTAAGCTTTTAAAACGAAGGACCAGAACCTCAGGGTCCTCTATTAGGAGGCTTGAATTATGTAAGTCGAGCCGGGGATGGAGTGAAGTACACAACGTTAAGTATATAATGCAGTCAGGAGGACTATCGATCGGCTAATTAATTGATTAATGCAGAAAGTAATCGACTACCAAACCATCCATTAGGTTTCCTCATTAGCTATAATGCATTATTCATACCTGAGCTTAGACGAAGAATGACGTCCCCTGGTTTCAAAGCACACGAGAAATCTCTATGTACGTGTTTGTATTCGGATGTTTGTGCAACTGAATACTTGTTTGGCGGAGGTTTAGAAGCAAATCTGAGTGCTTTTGTAAAATGTCGACAGTCTAGTGAATTGTTCACGCAGCAAACTATGTCCTGTGAGATATAGCATGTCTGAAAACAACAATTTCACTGCCATTTTCTTCAGCTGCCTGCGAAGCGCCACCTGTGAAAGTGATTCAAAATAAAACATCCTTCCTTCTTCCCCGATGCAAACCAACACTGTCTGTCTATTCTCATGGGCCCAGGGGAGGCTGAAGTTCTGTGTGCCCTTGTCTTCATCGGCCTGTCATTCAAGTAACACTGGTGTTTGTTCTCCTCAAATACAAAGAGACCATTTATGCAGTGCTGTCCCGGGAGATAGTGTCGGTTAAATAAAAATCGGAGTAAGGAGCTTTATTTTGCGTGGGAAAATAATGTCTGACCTGCAAGTTAACTGCAAAGTCACAATGATATGTGCAATGAATATACGCCCACGTGCTGACATGCTGTTCCCTTCTGTCACGGCCTCTGGACCAGAGTTGCAACACAGCTGCTTGAACCGACCCAACTTGGGCTGAGCAATTATGTCTCAACAATCCGAAAATTCTGGGAAAAAACTGTCATTTCTGCTCCCTTGTTTTGTTTCTGACAATTGAAACCAGGCAAAGGTTTACTGAGGACGTAACAAATGTATCAGATAGAAGTTTAATACAGCATGGGATTCGATTGTTCTTTTAACTGACCCTTCGCTAAGCCCCGCCTTAAAATTGTCAATGACCAATCACACTATATTTTTAGACAGGATTGTGCTTTTCTCATGCAACTATCTAAACATTTTCTCTAAATCTTCAAATAAATCTTGACTGCTGTGATTTCAATCGTGCATCGAATAAAGATACAAATCAACCAGGAAACCTATATTTCCTTTAAGGTAAATTAATGTTAATAATCAGAAATGCCTGACCGTCATAAGCATTTTCTTCTATTCTTCAGTCTTTGCGTAATTTAAGTTTTTCTTTAAAGAAATAAAATAATAAATTCTGTATGTCACATTTCATCCAATTTTGTATGAGCCTATCAAACTAATAATCTTCCATTCATTCGTCGTAACTCTCTCTTTAAAGCCTTCCCGCATCAATAGTAACCAAATGGGGTCTAGTTTAGCGAATGGTCAATTTAAACTATTACGGACGGAAACAAATGATGTGAAAGACAGAAAGACACAGAGCAAAACACTTCAGGGTCAAAGGGGTACTTTTGCTAAATCTTCTGTAGACCATTAGCTCAGAGTTGTTACCCATTAGATATCAGTGTTAGTACTTTATGATGTCAACAGCACATGCTACATCCACTATACACAAATTAGTCCATTTACCAGGAATAGACAGATTGGGAAGACTATAGGAAGTAAATACATTCTGCCGTTATATTGCACTGGCTTTAATCAGGTTGCTGTGTTAAGTTCAGCACGGATGCTTAAATAAATGATGGCAGTGAACATGCTTAAGCCAAGTCAAGGTCATTGAGCTCACACACATCCACATTTCAGAAGATGGAAAAATTGCTGCAATCATTTATTTTGTTTGTTGAATGTGAAGACGACAGAAGACATGCAGAAAAACATCAAATTCAAGTTAAAAACAATGGCCCTGAAACGGTTTTCAATGTGAAAGGCAGAGCATGAAACAAGGTTTCTATTAATGTGTAGTCGATGACTTAATATAAGATGCAGGACTTCATACATTAAACCAACGATGTAGAAGTTCATTGAGTCTTCTGCGGGTGCTTGTTTTTACACGTGGAGCAGTGGAGGCCTTAATGCTTTAACACTCTATAAAGTTTGGTTCTTTAACACATTTCTCAGAACTTTTACAGATGGCTGGAATGTGCTTTTGAGTGGTTCATTGTTCTCTTCACATGCAAAGCAACAAAGATTGAAAAAGGGTTCAACATATAAGCAAATAGCCAAGAAATCATATTTTGTTAAAAAAACTATACAGATTAAATATTTAATATATATTAAAACATATATTAAAAATATATATTAAACAAATAATTTTAATGTATTTAAATTATATACAATATTTATAGCCCTACTACAATAATGCAGTACCGCTTCTAGGCACTTTACATTTGTTTCTCAGTAACAATTCTAATCATAATTTATAATAATTTTAGAATAATTATTAGACTTTCATGTGTTTTTATACAGTAATGTATAATGATTTTTTCCAATTCTCATTTATAACAATAATGGTAATTAGCGAAAAGTAACGAGTCACCTTAAATTGGCTTTATTTCTTCATTCAATTTTTTTCTTTATATATTTTCGCCATATTCACCAAAAAAACAAATTGCAGAAAAATATCATCCAAACTCAAACATCAATGGTGATTAGCCCATAGTTTCCCATTTCAATTTTCCCGAACAACCCTACATGTGTAGCCCCTCATCCCGCCTGCAGCTTCCTGACGTTTACGATACGTATTCCTGTTTCCCTTGGTCAATGGGTCAGAGAAGTTACTAATGGGGGTCCCGACAGGCAAGCCGAGGGATGTAGAGAATCCCCGGAGACGCATTGTGCCTTTTTAATTGGGGTGCTTGGGAAAATAAATGACAGATTATGACCTATAAATGTGAATTTATGTGCCTATTATACCTGCTGCTGATCTCCTCAGAAATTGTAACGGTCCAATTAGCTATGCATTCGTTTGCCATGCCCTAACCTCCTATTTACGCCTCTTAGCGTTCCCATGCATACGGATACTGTTATTTTTCTCTCACCCAATTAAGCAGTTGCGTTTTAAAGTGTTTTAGCTGTATGATAATGGTCCAAAAACAGTTAAGTCTAAGTTCAATTTCAAAAACAGTGAGGCTGCACTAGAAAAAAAACTTCTCTGGGTGCCACAGAAAAGCTTTATGGAATACTAGAGTTTCATTAATAAGATTTAAATCCAGCAAGGACTGATTAACAGCGGGCACTAGCGTTGTATTATAGATTTGCCACGAATCGCTCAGTCCAAACAGGACAGTGGCCACCACAGTACAAAAAGATGTCGTTCTCATGCTGACGCAGGGAAGAGATTTTGCGGGCATTAGAAAGACTGTAGAAAGAGCGATGTCTTATGTATTACATAAAATAAAAGGCTTGTGGCTTTTAAGTTTAAAAAGAAGGATAAAAGTCAGGCAGGAGCAAAGACCTGTGCTAATATTATAAAGACTTTCCAGCAGAGACGCGTTAGGACCCGCGGTACTGAGGCTTTTAGCAGATATACTCACAGATATTTATGGAGATACTTTCCATCAGAGAGAGACGTTGGAGAGAAAGATCGTCTAAAAATCACCCCTGAGGATGCTTTGATTGGGATCAGTATGTGAGTAACATACTAACATACCAAGATATGTTGTTTTGTAATGTTAGTTGTGTGACGGAGCAGTTTTGAGCGTCGTTGTTTATCTGGAACCGCTTTAATATTGTACTCGTCCAGATGCTTGAGAGAGAGAGAGAGAGAGAGCGCGTTGGAGCTGAAACTGGAGAGCGAGCGACAACACGTTTTTTGTATATTATATTGCATTTCTGTCAATAGATCCTCCTAAAAATGCCGTATTGTTCCTTTAAGATATTAAATGTACTCTTGTTTATGTCAATATAACATGGGGCGAAGAAGTGATCATCTGAGCTCAGCTATGCTCGGGAGTCAATGTAATATCACAGGCATTGATTGGCCTGATCAAAGCTTCAGACACAGACTCAAATATTTGCCCATGATGAGTCGACATCATCAGTGTGATTTTATAAGATCACTAATACTGGCCTGAGGAGGTTTAATAAATCTTTATTATGCATATTCTTACTCATTTGGGCTGCAGTAAGCGTCTAAGTAAGCATCTCATTTGGGCTGCAGTAAGCAACCCAAAAAATGTTGGTAAGACTTTACAAATAAGGTATTTTCACATAACTAGGGATTTTTAAGGTCCAACTTTGGTTTATGGAGTGTCCAACAACATGTTTATGTATATAGAAGGTGTAAGAACACTATTATTTCGTAATAATAGGCAGTTATTCTTACCTTACTTCTTGTCTGAAATGATTCGTTCCGCGATTCATAAGTCTAATCCCCTCCTTTCCGCTAGCCTAGTCTGATGTGATTGGTCATATGGTCTAGTCTGCTGTGATTGGTCTACCGTGAATGAGGCTCACGAGTTACAGGGTTTGGGGTAGAAGAGTGAAGTTTTCGCGGGCAGTCCTAGCAAAACGTAGGCGGGGACTATATGTAGTGACGTAAATCCGCGGCGGTTCGCGATTCGGACTAGGGACGACTCGATTGCGTGTTTCAGAGTCAACTCCCTTTTTTCCAGGCCAATAACTTTGTTATTCATTCACCTTCGGATTTACAGCTTGGCAGACTGCTTACTTTCAAACACGGCAACATTACACACTGCATGAAATGTCATTTTCATGATCTCATGTTATGTACTCTTTTTAACATTAGTTATTGCATTTGTTAAATGCAAAATGAGCAACAAATGTCTACTGTGGAAAAATATTTCTTCTGCAGAACACAAAAGAATGCTGGTAACCAAACAACGTTTACCCTCATTGACTCCCATTGTATGGACACAAAACCACTGAGACATTTCTCAAAATATCTACTTTTGTGTTTTACAGAAGAAAGAGTCATATACAGATTTTGAACCACATGAGGGTGAATACATAATGACCGATTTTTTAGGGGGTGAACTAAGCCTTTAACGTGTACAAACATTCAATTCTTTAGTTTTGTTCGATATTTCACACTAAGCCAACCTATACAGGATTTGGAACAGAGCCGGAGAAGATTACACGAAAGAGAAAAAAACATCCAATCCATCCCTCCCACTCATTTTGGAGCACATCAAAATGTAAAGGTTGGGTTAAGAGACAACGTGACATAATTACAATAAAAAGGAGGCGGTTAAGCAGCATTTTGTCACCTTGAAAGAAATGAAAGGAAAACTGAGACATCAAAAGCATGAATCACTGATATAGAAATGATCCCATCTCTGCCATGTGGAAAAAGAGATCGCTATCTGATAAACTGTATAAGAAGCTTTTAGTAGACCTTTGCAAAAATATAAAAGCTTATCAGAAAAGGATTTACCCATGAAAAGAAATTCTGTTTAATATTTCAAAAAAAATCTTAAAACCTCTGATTCTCCTAAACCCTAAAGTGGGATTGAATAAGAGCGAACGGAGACATTTGCCTAAATGTCCAGGGTGTCAGGTTTTTCTTCTACATAAAGACTCAAGCAGTCAGAACTCAACAATGTCTCAGATTCATCCAAGACTAAACACACTCTCAGAGCCAAGCTTTCCACAATGATATTATAGTTATATACTTTTATCTTATGTCAACAATTGTTGGACTTCTTCGATTCCAAAGGGATTTAAAAAAAACCATCTGAGACGAACTTGACACTTTCATAAAACATAACTGAGAACTCATTCAACTCTCCCGAGCTATGAAGGCCCAACCTCAGAGCAACACATGTTTCCTTTGGGATTTCTGTGTGATTATTTCGAGCGGATAACAAGAGAAGGTATTCCTCACATTGTGATTCCATTTCAAACATTTCTCCCAATGGCAGTTTGCAGAGTTCTTCACCGCTGTGCCTGTGTGACCCAAACATGTACGGTGGCAAAGGTTAAAGGTTTGAAACCACATTTTTCCTTCCTGTACTTTCACTTTCTACGCTGACACTTCAGCTTTTCCTATCTTTAATTGGTATTGAGTTACTGGTGCACACAGGGCAGTCATTGTAACTTCACTGCCGAGGATCCTGTTAAGTGCACACTGGGGTCCGACTTCAGGAAACTTCCCACCCAGACCTTTCCCCGGGACTAACAGACCTGTTCTTGAAGCGCTATAACTCGCAATCCCCGCCACAAGGCACAAATCTAACGGTACTAAAGCGAAACCTAATGCTAACTGTGTCAGACGTTAACAAGACTGACCACCCAAAATCTCGTCCCAGGGAGTCTGAGCTAACAGGCAGCCAGGTGCGCGACAGAGTCGCTGCGGTAGCTCTGACTCTCACCTCCATCTCTGATAGCACGTGTTGGATTAGTTTACACCTTCGGAGGTGAAAACGCTGAATTCTTGCCAAACTTTCTAGGCAAACTGGTCACGATTGAATTAAGCCATCATTGATGTGTAACATCGTCATTTGGGTGTCCTGATCAATACGTCTTTTCAAATGTTGAAATGAGCTTTGAATTGTTTGAAGCTATGAATTATATACGCACATTTGCACTCCAACACCAGTACAACTCCAGTACTGACTTTCAGTGTCTATGTGGAATTTTAAAGTTCCCAATAGTGGCTCACAAACGAAATCAAAACGGAAATTACCTTACTGCTCAGTAATTTGTTCAACTTAATTTTTAAGTGACTTGACAAGTGTAAAAAAGAAATGTTTCGTGATTGATAGGCCTGCAATCCAAACATGGTCAACCATTACAATCATCATAAAACCACCATAAAAGGCACATTACATAAACATATTATTACTAACAGTTTAGGCATCAATAATCCTTACAATCACACAGTGTCGGTCACATTGAGAAAATATGATTTAAAGGCCCACTGCAATGCCTTGGAGCATTATTTGATATGTTGACGTAATTTCAACTGAAAAATGCAGAGAGCGCGAGACATATCGAGTGACCCCGCCCCCTTTTAAAATAACCAATAGCGTTTCATTTACGGCACACAGTCAGCCTGGCAAAGCTGCATTTAGCAGCGTAAGTCTATCGAAAAGAATAGGAAGATCAGTGTTACCAGTGATGTGTCATTTAACGCTCGTTTTACGTTGGTGAGTGACACTGGCGTTTGTCTTCTCCTTTACTCATCAAGGCTGCGATGTCCGATCTCTTCCATATAGCCTTACGGGTCAGATACGTTTTGTTTTTTCAGCGGATGATAGCGCAAATGATCAACTCTGTTCTATTGTGTCTCTGAACCAGAGGACGCTCACGTGCAACCGCTCGCGTGACACTAACGCGAAATTAAGACTAATGTTAATGGCTACACTGTTAATGGATCATCCCCCATCTCCAATCTAGTCCATTATGCATTCACCATGCAGGACATTTTAAATGTGCAGACAAGTGGCTGATATGAGGCGCTGCTTCCGCAGCTCTCATAGTGACGGGGGCGGGACTCTTCGGATTCTAAAGTGGATTTGATTGGACGAGAACTTTGACGAGAGGCTGAAGTGTAGCGTGATGTCATGGAATTTCTAGATTTGTTTGAGCGCACGTGCCAGACTGTCCGTCTTGAACACTTAGATCTTCTAAATGGGAACTTTGTCAGTGTGTAGGAGCATATCAGTTTATTGAAGTCCTTAAGGCTAACTTATTTTTAATAAAAGGAAAAAACTTTAATTTTGATTTCACTGGGGCTTTAACAATCAACAATACATACAGAAATGTATTTCATGAACAGGAAGTGTCAAAATCGTAGTGTCAACTCTAACATGGCCAAGGTCAGGTAGACATCTGTTTTGTGATGTGATATCAGAGAGATCTGTCTAGCAGATCTGTCGTCTTGCAACTTTCTGCTCATCCCTCTTATGCTGTGAAAGTGACACACAAACTAAAAACAATGTTTGATCTTTCTAGTATCATATTTGTGAGAGTAACACACAAGATCATCATACATAGATATCGTTGCTGTATGACAGAAACCTTTTATCTCCATTTTGATGATTTTTATGTTTTCATAAACCTTTACTATTGGTGACCCTTTATGACATGTGGGTTTGACAAATATTTAACCAATAAAAGTATAAAAAAGGGCTTGCCAACTTTGACGACACATTGTTTAATAATAGAAAAAAATGTTGTTGTTTTTTTTCCTGTGAAGTGGCAGCTTTGGAAATACAAGCTTTCAGTATGACAGTGATGATATGTTGCTCATCTTTATTAGTATAGCATTATATTTACATGTACATACACCCCATAAAGCCCATAAGCTAATAAGTCAAAGGAATAAACACAAACATAACTAAAAACAATAATAGTACTAAGGAATACTGACTGTAAATATTGTGATTTTGTGAAGTGATATTGTGATGAATGAATGAAATTGAAGATTTACACATACATCTATTCACTTAATGCATTGTAAAAAACAACTAGGATGTCATTTGTTTTGAGTTCATTTTAAGTTTTGCACACAGTTATTAAATTATAGTAAATTATACTTTAATTGTTTTGTAATTAAGTAAATTTTACCAAATTCTTTGTCAAGTTTTTGCACACAGTTTTTTAAAGTAACTTTTACTTAATTTTACTAGTTGTTTTTACAGTACATGAGGGGGTTGAAATAATACAGTGTTTAAGAGTTAGCACTAAACTATTGGTGTATAACTTATTTTATTTCTTGATGAAAACATCTTAAACCAGCTTAAGCTGGTTGTCTGGACTTAGCTGGTTTAAGCTGGTTTAGACTGGTCCTCTCAGTCTGACCAAGCTGCTGTTTAACTTGTTTTAAGCAGCATGTCCAGCTAAAAAGTGGTCAAAATTCTGTTAAACCCACTAAAACCAGACTGAGAAACAAGCTAAAATCACCCAACCACCTTACAATTTTTTTCTTTTTTTATGGCCCCAGATGTAGAAAATCATGCTTTAGTTTCATTGTGACCTTTTCAGATGAGATACTTAAACACGCACAAATGACACTGCTTCCAAATAGTGACCATTCTTACATCATTAGTATAGTAAAACATAATCCTTACCTGGCGAGACCATCAGCAGAGGACAAGAAACCAGACGTCAATGAAAGAGAGAGAAAGAAAAATTCAGATTTAGTAAACAGACTCCGATCTAAACATCATTCACTATTTATATCTACCCCTCTGTTTCATACTCTTGCTGAACGTCAGAGACTTTTTTAGTTTAACAGTTGAGACCTATTAAAAGTAAAGACGGTTCAAAGATCCTTCTTTGCATGCAACCTTTATCGTCTGCTTTACTGATCAATTCCCCATCAATATTTAATGTAATAAAAGGCTGTGTGGATTTCACCTTTGTGAGGTCGCCGGAGCCAAAACTTTAATGACGGCGAAACAAAACGAAGCATAACTGATCATAGCTACACATTACATTAGCAGGCAAAGGACAAATGTGAAGGCTGAGGTTGCTTAGAAACAGAAAGGCACTGCTAATGGGAAAATAAAGATCGTAGTGAGAGATCAAATGAAGATAACAGAGGATTTCAGGCCCACCTCTGGTTTTCTCCTCTCTCTCATTCTAGTTATTTGCTAATCGTGATAGAAGATGCAAGAAGCTGCCATTAATATTTTCAATTGCAGACAATAACCGCATCAGAAGCATTTGGAGTGAGCTGAGGGTGAACGTGATGCAGAATTTCTCAATGGGGAGGAGGATGGGGAAGAACTGAGGAAATAAGCCAGAGATCTATTAAAGCTCCCATCTAATAAACAGCCGTACACTTTCTTTAAAGTTCCCCCATTTCTCTTTATCATTCCATCCTGTTATTAGAGAGAGATGCGGTTTCCCGGCAGCATCCTTTCCCCTGATCAACCCTTTAGAGGAGGCCCACGAGTGTTCCTAAGCAACCCTGCATCCTGACATGTTGAGATGCTGAGGGGGGTGATGGGGGAGCGGTGGGGTCTTGCTGCATTGTGATGGAGCTACGAATACAAATCAGAACAGAAATGAAGAGAGACAGGGAGAGCCACCACAAGCAGGTCAGGGGAATATTTCATCCATTCTGAATACAGCACTGGCATGGTTTTGTTGCTATACAGTTACACCCCCAAAAATATGGGTGTCGATACTAAACATTATATTTTTATGGCTACTGTGATACTATGAGCTAGTGTATTTGGTAATACTTGGGCATTTTGAAAGTATTAGCTTTATCAGCATAATTAGCTTTTTGACGTTGTAACTCTGTCTACTTGGCCAATAAATAAAAGTAGTTCACTTGAATCAGTGTTAAAATTTGTAAATTGTAAATTTGTATGTAATTTGTAAATTTAAGTATAAAAGAAATATGCATTAACTTCCCACAATTTCACGCACATCTTGATTGCCTTCATTAAGCTGTACAAAGTGTCATGTTGACAGAAAATACCCTGACAGCATGCATACATCTCAGAGGCGTCTATTTAATGTCTGCATTTACGTCTGAAATAGGTATTTAAGACCTTTTCTGTCAGATATCATGTAGACATCTAGAAGATGTCTGTAAGATGTTTATGATTTAGAATGTATTTAAAACCACTTTTTTAAGACGTTTATTCAATGTTTTTACACAGCAGATGTTTTCCAGATCTTCAGCAGACGTCTTACAGACCTGTGCTATCTGGGTCTGGTAGTACTAATGATACTTTACGATACTTGTTAAAGCGAAACAAAATGATTTCAGGTGCCATCTAAAACGATTACTGTACATGAGAATTATGAGTGAAAAAGAAAATGAGAAGCTAAAGTACAGTGATGCTTTGAATTCATGCCTCATCGAGAGTAAAAAGAAAAATACAGTCACGCGGGGGAGGCTGCCGATATCAAGCGGTCTAATTACTACATTCCTGTGGATGCTTAATATCCAAATAAACACGTCTCCAAACAAAAAAAAACAAATTAACGGGAGGAATTGGAAATTATGCTAATTCTGTAATGGTGCTTGTGTGTATCTCCAGGCTGTGGCATTTGCATACAGTAAGAAGTGAGCGAAATGAAGGCATCGCTCGAGAAAATATCGTCAAACAGAGCCCCTCTAGATAGGGACGACACCGCACACACCATGTTTAAGATCATTTTACGGTTGCCATGGCAAAGATGCTAATAAGGCGCTTTAAAACAGCGTGATGTGAAATGAGTATGGCCTCACAAGCCATATATATGCTAATCACAAACCCGGAAGCACACCAGACACAGACAAAGAGGAAAAAATGTTAAAAAGATGAATATTCCCGGTCTTTAAAAATTGACATTTCAAACAACACTGAAACGTTGGCCTCAAAATCTTGTGAACTTATTTGATCATTGTTTTATTAAAAATATGTATTTATCACCCATTAAACACACATCAATAAAGTCCAAATAATGAAGCTGTGCTGGATTTGACTATGATACTCAGTACGAGTCTTCAATGTTGATAAGCAGTAAGCATTCTGACACATAGTTTTCAGCTTCAAAGAGGTGGAGACGCCCACATCCCGTTCTACAGGGGCCCGGCAGGGGTCATTTCCCCGAAAGTATTTCCCTCGATGAGCGGAGAGACCTCACCGAGGAGCTGAGCTCATTTGAAGATAATTGCTCATGTTCTCCCTCAGGCCTTATCAGCAGAGAGAAAAAACACATTTCAGGGAAAAATATTCAGAGTGCTTTGTGATCCCAAAGCATTTGAGAAATCAATACTCAAGTCATTACTCTAGACAAAAAGATACTGTTCATATTAGTTTAAAGACTTGCTTGTAAAATTTAATTCCGGTCTTAGTTGGCTTTGGGATATAGAGAACACATTAACACAAGCCTGCCACATTAATGTGCAATTTGTCACTGAATCTTGGTTTAAAATTGCACAAAATTTAAAGCTAGCTGAACTTTCTGAAAGAATTCAGGTGGAATTGCTTCATATCATGTAATTACGTAAAGAAACGTTTAGAACACGCTTTTCCTGTCGCATCTGCGCCTGGTGCTATGATGTTGTCTGTCTCTGTGTATTGAATAGGGATGTAACGATTCACCGTGAGCCGGTTGAAAATTGATTATAATGTGTGACGATTCAAATCCGTTGAGGTGTGAACTGAATCGCAATACATTTTTTGAACAGCAGGGGCCGCCATGTTCACTGCAAACCTAAACGTGGACATGCTGATATTTCTTAAAAGCAAAAAAATCCAAAAAAAGCACAGACAGTATTAGTTTGTTTATATTAAAGATACTTTTCCTATTATTAATTTGTTATAAAATTGCAGTGTAGTTTTGTTATTTGAAATAAAACATTATTTTATTATACAAAGAAACGTGAAGCATTTAAGAAATAATGCAAGGGAAGTTGTTCATTTCTAATTTGTTTCAACTCATTTTGTAAAAATAAATCGTGAGTAAATCGTGAATAAATCGCATCGTGAGATCAGAATCGTGAATCGCATCGCATCGTGAGCTGAGTGAATCGTTACATCCCTAGTATTGAATGTTCAAAATATGGCACCCGAGGACTTACATTTCATAAATCATCGAGGACCCATACCCCCCACCCCCCCCCCCATTCTGGGTAAAACTCTTCGGATCTATACGATTCACAAGAATGGCATGTTTGGATTCAAAACGGCGAATTTCGCTGAAAAGCGGCGAGTTGCATGTACTGTATGTATTATGGACTTTCTGAATACAATTCAAAAATATGAAGGCACAAATAATGTATAAAAAAAAATCTACATAAAAAAATAAGTCAACAAACATTAGATAAATGTTAGCAATTATGAATTTCTCAAGTGCTAATTTCACAATCCCAGTTGACCCTAAGCATGACTTGTTTTCCCCCTGGACTGATAAAAACCCACATACACGGCTCCTGAAAAAAAGCACATGGCTAACCAATCAAATCCAATCTTTCATTCCACCCCAACAAGAACATTTCACCGGTCTTACAGTATAACCCGCTGTGCCTGAACAGTCAATAAACCTGATGTCACTGTCGCTTACATCAGCAGGGTCCCTGTGGACCAGACATTGACCAGCATCCCTGAAATATAGGGTGGGAAGGCACGGGGATAGGGTGGTGAAGCGATTCACTGTAAGAGCAGTCACAGTCATGTCCTGAAGCATTACGCACAGACACTGAGTTGATTTGCAGCATACAACCTACTTAAAGTGAGCAATCTGTCCTGGTTGATGAGCTGTTTCAACACAGCCACTCAATCTGTAAGTAAATCAAGGGGGAAAATAGGGTTTACCATGAGTTCAAGGGGCGATATCTTGCCTTTTGTGCGGCGAGCCTACAATAGAGATAAAACAGCCTATTTCTATCCTCCTCACACTCATGCAGCAGAATATGAAATATTCTTGCCAGGTAGGGTTATGGTTTACGTTATGCCCCGAACGACATGAAAACATTTGGCGGGCGAGATCGCTAATGCTACATGATGCGGTGCTCAATACAAAGGTGATGAGTTTGAATAGCTCAAATAAAGCGAGGTGATTCACTCAGAACACATCCAAGGCCCTTGGATTTTTCCTTGTGATATTGATCAGGGTGTGTGAATGAGTGTTTCTGTTGGATGGTCTTACTACACACATACAATGGGATTTTGAGTGCTGCGAGCAGGTATATAATGGAGAAGAATGAAAGAAAGGCTGAGAGAGAGAGAGAAATAGGAAAAGATATTAAAAGAGAACAGGCCAAGAAGAGGATGAGGGGCTTTTAAATCATTAGATAGTGTATTAAAGAAATAGCAAAAAAAGACATTGTTTACATCATATTGCATTTTTTTACTTTCTTTCTTCAACAGAATCCAAAGAATATATACCATTTGACTTTTTTAAACCATCTATTTTGTGTATTTTTTTAATATAGTATGAAAGTAGTAGTAAAATGTAGTGAATTCGATTAGTCAAAAAACTTTTTGCTGAAAATGAATTTGCTCAAATTATTCCTAGCATTCAAATCTAATTTGCGCTCAAATACGTTGAAATCAATAGAAAGGTTGCCAAGTCTGCGGGTATTTAAACTATTATGCTTGGTTGATTTCATTCTTAAGGTAAGATGAAGCAATTTATGAAAATGAATACTATAAAGTAATTTTCAGGAAGAAAATGTGTTCTAATGGCATATTTTCATATTTTGTATTTGAATTGGAGTTGCTGATTTCCTTACGCAGATCTGGCAACCCTGTTCAAAAGATGCTGTTTGAGGTCAGCATTGGTTTTCTTTGAATCGTATTATTGCCATAAATCGTGTGGCACCTCCACGTGATATATCTGCATTAAAGCCTGCATTTGTTGCATGGAAAGAAGTGTGAACAGCATCTTTTGCAGTGGCGTAACTTTGTTTTGAAAAGTGGTGGGGACAAAGACGACACAAACAATACTTTAATAAATTGTTTCTGTAAGAACTCGTTGGGAATATTCATGGACGTCACAAGCGCGAAACATGTAGGTAACTCCTCCAGAAAACAATATAAAAACTGCGCCGCTTTATCGACGGCTTCAGTGGTGTACCGCGAACGACGCATGACAAATAATATTGACACTGCCATGAAGCAGGTTCGAATCCGCTGAACTCACTGTTCTAAATTTTCACATCACATATCAGACCTGCTTCCATTTGTTTTTAAACTATATCATGTTTTCAGCAATATATAATTTAAAGCATGTTGTGCTTTATTATATGTAAGGATGGCTGTTGCCGTACATAATTAAACGTATTAATTCGTGATGAAACAAAAATACTGAAACGAATGTGTGTTTTCCCCATGTTAAAAATTTGGTGTTTGACACAGATTACCTGTCGGTGGGGATTGAGAGTTTGAGAGTTTGTAACTCCCGTTAATTTTGTTTTGAACTCATGAAACTACAAAGTTGTGACTTTTTCCATTTATTGGAGTTTTCTATCATGTATCAAAATGTAATTAATCTTGCAATAGACGATAGCAACCGCATGTCGAGAACAATAAGGACGAATATATAGCACCAAAGTGCAATTAAGTGCAAAATGTTTGATACATGTATGACTTGAACAGCCATTTTCAAATATTTTCATCATTTTATTAAAAATAAATACCTTTACAATCTGATATGTGATAAGGAAAAAATTCAGCAAACAGCAGTCCCGAACCCAGGACAACATGAAGCTGGTAACACATGCTTTACGCTCTACGCCAACAGAGCAGTTAATGCTCGTGTGCCTTTCTTACATTTTGTCTATTCCAATCTGAAACTGATGGGCGGAGTTAGTATAAATAGCCTCTGCTTACAAAGCGGGCTGCTTGCACGGTAAATAGACACTCCGTATTTTTTATTTCTTCCAATAAGTGGTGGGGACAAAATTGACTTTGGCAAAAAGTGGTGGGGACATGACCCACCCATCCACCCGCAAATTACGCCTATGATCTTTTGTGTTTCACAGAAGAAATTAATTCAGGTTTGGAATAGGTGAGTAAACCAAAGAACACAATATTCTTTTTTTGGGGTGAACTGTTTCTTTAACTCAAGAGCAAAGAATGATATGCATTCAGTAGCATTTCAATTAAAACTGTGCTTTCAAAAGCCATTCACATACAAGACACAAAAGCCTCTGCTTCAATAACAAGGTTGCTCGAAATAAAACCATTGTCCATAAAAAAGCGATCATGACAGGTCTTTTTCACAAAACCCGGTGTTAAAAGTTAATCTAGGGACACATAAAAGCAGTAATTCCACAGTATGTTATAAAATCGATCCCTTTTTTCTGAACTGCGGCACTAAAGCGGAGCTACGCGAGACCGAATCTCTGTCAGCTTTCGCTGGCGTAAAATTAGCTTGTTTCATCCAGACGGCATTTAAAGAGCACTATAAGAGAAGACAAAAGAAGAGCGCACCAGCATCTAGAGGCGATCAATCTGTTATGAGTAGCTAGCATGATGCGATGACCTCTTTCAAAAGGTAAACAGACTGAATAATTTCTCTGCCAATTACCAAGACAGTGGAGAGGGTCCAGATGAGAGTGAACATTGACAAATGCAGCCCGCCGCTC
This sequence comes from Triplophysa rosa, assembly GCF_024868665.1. Lineage (NCBI taxonomy): Eukaryota > Metazoa > Chordata > Actinopteri > Cypriniformes > Nemacheilidae > Triplophysa > Triplophysa rosa. The sequence continues at coordinate 8,746,808 of NC_079912.1, forward strand.
AATTTTCCCAGCAAATCACCCCCCGTACCTGACACTAAGACAATAAGAAACCCTAATGGGTATTTATGCTGGCCTTGGAAGGGCCCTGCCATTTATTTCAGGGGCTCTTCGCTGGTCAAAATTGATTCTCTGAAGCCCATTGAAATTAGGCTGTTTGCCGCTTCACGTGGTGCACCCCATTTTTCCTTTCCTGTCAAAGCAGCCCGAGAGAAACAAATGGGATAAGGGAGAAGGGGATTAAAGATTAAAGAGGAAGAGGTATTACCAAATATTGATGATGCTTTTGGCTCACTGTATAGTGCTGGTAAATGAAGCAGGGCAGATCAACTATGCACTTCACGAGAACTCGTTTGCTGTCGAAAACCACAAACTTAATATCTCAACTGATCCTGTAAAGAAATAAAAATGTTGTTCAAAACCTGTATGAACTTTTTGCATCAGTGGAACACAAAAGAAGATATTTTGAGAAATGTCTCAGTGGTTTTGTGTTCATACAATGGAAGTCAATGGGGGCTAATGTTGATTGGTTATCAACATTCTTCCAAATGTTTTCTGTTGTGTTCTGCATAAGAAAGAAAGTCATACATGTTTGAAATAGCACGAGGGTAAGTAAATGATGACAGAATTTTCATTTTTGGGTGAACTATCCCTATAAACTTCCAGATATCTTTTTTATCTATACGCTATACGCTACACTCTCTTTTTTCATTTCTAGACATATTTTACATTTTGTTAAAGGTACAGTAAAATACAGGAAGTGACATTTTGAGAACCGGCCAATCAGGAAGCACCTGGCAGACTTGAAGCATTTTGGACCTAGGGCCAGTTGCATAAACTTAGCCGCTAAGTTAAGACTGCAATCTTAATAACTAGTCTCACTGACTAGCAATTATTTAGGAACAATCAGTCTTACTTTTCAGATTTCAATTAGACTAATCTACCTTTTAATGTCAATGACTTTAAGAAGTTATGACCAGCTTGAAGAAAAAAATGAGATGACTAACTTGTAAGACTAGTCTAAGTAGTTTATGCAACCGGCCCCTAAAGATCTATGAAGACCTAACTCAAATAAACAAAATAAAGCTAGCCACATTCAGACTTACAAATCAACATTCTGGTACTTCTATAAGCTCACGCTAACTATGTAACTCAGCAAAAGTTAACTTCAGAGGAGATTAGCAAAGTAAAATGTCCGACATTTCAGCTTCTCCAGCTGTATCAGACCAGTCACAGCACATTGACCAGAGACTGAAGCGTACATCTTCTGTCCTCCTGCCATCCTTCTACCGTCTCTCACTCGCTATCTTCTGGGACAACAGCTGCTGAAGCAGATGACAGAATTTAACGCACCATTATAGTCCCATGCTGTAAAGATCCCTAAGGAAGAAACCATGTGAGAGCCGCGGGAAGAGAGCGAATGCAAAGAGATTAAAAGTATGCTGGGAAGGAGAAGGAACAACTGCAAGGAAGATCACTGGAGCTGCCCACTAAGGCATCATGGGTAATAGAGAGGCGCTGGGACAGAGGCCCTCAACCTGCCTGATGAGGAGCAGATTAAAAGAGATGGAGAGAGAGAGAAAGAAAAAGGCTACTCCCACAGGAGAGTTCATTATCATCCAGATGTCACACTAGCACCCCCCCAACACTGAGAAACAGAGAGAGAGAGAGAGAGATAATAGATTCATAGTTAAACAGCATGAACACATTCCTTTGCTGTAATACTTGCTGCATGTTATGAACACTGTACCAGATAATGAAAGGAAAATAAAGGTCCATTTGATGGTTTATGTTTGTGTTACAGATGGAGCCAGCTGGATGAATGCTGAAATGTCTTGAGCAACAGAGAAAAACATTAAATTGACTAGAACACCAGGGATTATGATGTTAACTCTATGATGCCCTGGAAAACAGTAAAGCTTACAGTAAAACAGTTGCCAAAAAGATGTTGTATTATGCTGCTGAAGCTTAAACAAAAAACTGCCAGAGCAACATTTATGCTGTCACTCATGCACACAACACAAGTTTCATTTCCATCCCATCGTCTCTTTAGAGTCATCTAAATAAATATGAGTGAGACTAAAACTGAACTTCCTTCATGTATTCACCTTCATGTCATTCCAATAACCTGTATAACTTACTTTCTTCTGCAGAACCCAAAAGAAGATATTTTGAAGAATGTTTAACCAAACAATGGCGGTACCAATTTACTTCTATTGTTTGGACACACAAAAACGATGCAAGTCAACTGATGACAATGACAATGCAGGTCAAACCAATGCTTCCTTATTGGCCGGGTCCAAAAATGGCACTTTACCACCTTTAACAAATTTTAAAAGAAAAACAAATGGGACATAAAATATAGCAGTATACAAAAGAAGATATTTTGAAGAATGTTGGTAACCGAACAACAGCAGTACCCTTTCACTTCTATTGTATGGACGTAAAACCAATGAAAGTCAATGGGTACCTCCATTGTTTGGTTACCAACATTCTTCAAAATATCTTCTTGTGTGTTCTGCAGAAGAAAGAAAGTCATGCAGATTTGAAATGACAGGAGGGTGAGTAAATGATGACTGAATTTTCCTTTTTGGTGAACTATCCCTTTAAGGTACCATCAGTGTAATAAAAGTATTCACTGTAACAATAATAGCCATTTATTATTCATTTTTTAATCCATGATTTATTTTAAAATGGAAATAAATTAAACCAAACTAAAATAAACTTTCACTTTTGTATTAGTAGACCTAACACAAGCCCCCTCATGTTAGTTGTGTGACCCCATTGGCATGTGACCCTGTTAATCAGAGTGTACAGACTGCAGCTGACAGACTGAAAGCTACAGGTCGTCTGTCGGCACACTGGCTTTAATAGCGGGCAACCGGAGAGACTCTAGGGAGACTTTCACCCGTGCTTTTATGGGTTTGCTGCGTTTACCCTAAAAAAGCAGTAGACACGAGTTAGCTTAGTTTAAACAAACCAAAGACCAACAGCCGAGCTCCATTCAGGATTAAAATCCAGATATCCTGATGAAATGATATGTTGGGTAATGACTAATAAAGGTAAATACACACAGAAGCACTATCCGAAACAACATCATAAAACATTGACCAATGACTTTGCAATTTTGTATATTGTCACTGTCCTTTTGAATCCTTGGATGTCCAACGGTTTAAAATCAGTTAAATCAGTGTCACACTGGAGGACAAGGTTTTCAGTAACAAAATGTTTAAAGTTCCTACGCTTTTAGAAACATGGATGAAAAAATGATTGCCATTTACTAAAACAGACATTTGTAAAATGATGCCAAAATTATTTATTAAAGTCCCCGCGAACCGGAAGTTGCGATCGTTTTTACTTCTGAGTGAAATGGAATTTTTAATGAGAAAAATAGTGGGCGTGGATTTCGTATTTCTCTGCGATTTGATTGGATGTATAAAAACAGCCGTTGCATTTTGAAATGGAACTGGCAGCAGACTGACAGTTGAAGGGGAGGAGTTAACGGATGCTCCGCCCAAGCCGTCTAACATACGTCATTTGAGATGGATAGTCATTACAAGAAGGAAGTGCATTTTCAGATTTTAACTAAAGATTATGAGGGCACATTCAATTTTAAAAAGAGAATGACCCACATTGATAAACTATTTACAAAAAACGCTGCAATATTTCATGAAAAAATAGGCATTGTAATATTTAATTTCACTGGGACTTTTTTATGCTTTTCTTATTAATTTATAAAATGTGTAATTTATTGAACCATACTTGAAACAGTCACACCATAGGACAATTTTGTAAAAATGTATAAAATCAAATAACAAAGCTGCTTCTATAACAATCATTCAATGTAAGACAAATACATTTTTACTGCATGTTAAATGATGACAATAATAATAATATGTGAGACAGTAAAAGCACCATGTCATGTGACAACCCTTTCAACCTAGCATGACTGCCACATTAAAACAACAAACAGAAAAAAGACAAGATCAAATGAACATTATATATGATAATAAAATGTAAAGGTTAGCTAAATCAATTTTAGCATCTAAAATAACAAGGTAAAATTCATTCTATAACTATATTTATATTTATGCTTCTGTAGTCTGATATTTTCTTCAGCGGGCCTCAGGGATGAGTCAAAATAAGGCGCTTGATGTATGTTTGCATTTTGCTTGGAACAAGCTCCCAAAGGCTGTTTTCTTTGCATATTCACACTCGCACACGCTCTAGCGACAGTATCGCATGATTCATCTCATTGTCATGGGTCTGTGTTGCTAAAGGTAAGTTAAGAGAGTCTGGCCTTCTACTTTAGTCCTATTAGCAATGACAAAACAGCCCCACCGGAGCTGTAAGACGCCTAATGGGCACGTGTGTCATGCATACATACATTAGAAATGCACACCGGCGTAGTGTATAGCCTATGAAGTTCATTCCTACTATCAGGTGCTCTCTTTTATCACACAGACACAGATTGCTGCATTCTTTTGGTCTAAATATTGTGATGAGAATAAAGAGAATTCAACCCTTTCTTTGAATGAATGTTAGATGAGCTTGAAACAATTGAACAATTGTATTTCAATTTTTTTTCTTTTTCTTTTTTTATTTCTATTTCAAGCACAATATTTTGAAACCAGTGACTACTTTTATTTTTCTTTAAAGTGTAGAACTCACAGTAGCTAAGAGAGGAGAGAAAAACAAATGACCCGTCAAAACGAAGTGATTAATTGATCCTAATACCTACCTGTCAGACTTTCCATCATTTTAACCAATGTTTATTTTAAGCAGCGACAATTAAAATGTCACCAGTCATCTCAATGTGGTAATATCTTATTTGAGCACCGCATGACCTTTGATGCTTGATGTCAGAAAACAGACAGACGATTTTTCTTGTGTCCTACCAGACGTTTTCTCTGTGGGATTTCTGATGCACCTTTTCGTTCAAAACTCAATAAAAACTGACCTTTCCAACAAGGCTTACGTGTAAGACAAAACAATAAATAAAAAAGAAAGAAACATTAGGACTGTGTGTGTGTCTCCCTGACGCTGGGATTCCCCTCAGAAACCCTCCCAGATGTTGCTGTTAGGCTGGTGTGAGATATTTTTCACGTGTTACTGCAAATCGCTCTCTAGCGCATTCAAGTCTCATTTCTAAGAAAACAGCATCTTATTTTTTTGCCCACAGAAATGGTAGGAGACGTATCCTCGCGTGACCTGCTCCTTCTCATACATTTCCCTGTAAAAAATTGTCGCATTTTAATTATTCTCCTAGTAGCATGGCCTTGTAAACTAACGCTACTGTTTAGCATGTTGACAAAATGTTTATGGTCTCCTACTTGTAAGTCGCTTTGGATAAAAGCGTCTGCCAAATGAATAAATGTGAATGTAAAATGTAAACATTCTGATGTCAATTCTTTGTATTCATTGAAATAAAAACATGAGGCTCTTTCCGAGAATAAGGTACAGATTGGTATCTCATTATTTCTATAAAAAGAGAGAGATCCTTTTATTTTGGATGAGTCCTTTATATTGAACCCAAAACTGAGAAACACTCCCCACGGGAAATCCTGTAAACGTGCAAAGCCAGACGCTTGACAGCACGTAATGCTGTTGAAATTGGCTTCTGTCACACAAAAAAGGAAAAACCCCATTGTTCTTGGTGATGGTTATTCTGTATCTATCCTGTATGTCTGTGTTCCAATGTTGCATCAAATCAAAATATTTGTTCGAAAATCTGGAGAGCATGCGGCATTATGATGCGCCACAAGTGTCTGTGGTAAACAACAATGTGCACTTCTTTCCAAAACGAAATGGAGGTCAACACTGAAGCATCAAGACCTTCAATAATTCATCTTAGAGGATCTATTCAACCAGGGTACCCACCAGATACAAATACAGTTGAAAGGTCTCCATACAGTATCCATGTGCACACTACATCTAAACACATTTGGCAAATAGTCTGACTTTTTAGAACAACGACACGTGTAGCGCAGTGTGAGGGGAGACGTCCGGCGATTGCTATCTGACAGGTGCACGCATCCATGTGAGAGAAAGACATGACATCTCTCAACGGCCAAGAGGAAACAGTGAGAAAGAAGAACGAGTGTTTTACAATCGCCTGCCACAGAGAGTCAGTGTGAATGCTAAACAGACCTGAGGTAAATCTGACACATGCGGAGAAGAACTGCAGAAGAACCATGCACTCCTACTAGACTTCAGACAGCACAGCGACCTCAAAAAGATAAAAATCTGTCTTCATTTACTCCTGTCTTCATTAAACCTAAATCTGTATAAATGTCTTTGTTCTCATGAAAAGAAAGAAAGATGTCTGGACGAATGCTTGTTACCAAACAGTTACTAGCCAACACATACTACCATAGTCGAAAAATTTGCTTTATAAATCTCTTTGTTCTATTGACACACAAAAGAAGATGTTTTGAAGAATGTAGGAAAGTTCTGGGGCACTTTTGAATATCATTGTCATTTTCCCTACTATGGTAGTCACTGGTGTCTGAGTTACAAACATTAGTCCAAATATCTTTCTCTGTGTTCATCGCATCAAACACATTTTTACAATTAAGGATTTTTATTTGGGGGTAAACTGTCCCTTCGAGTCCACTTGATGTATATTAGTCAGTATCTTGCAGCAAGACATAATTTAGTTTGGTAAACACAACTATTGCTCTGATCCTTATAATTAAACAAACCTGTTTTTCAACTGTGCCTTTAAGACTTAAGCCCATTGCACACATTCGAAATTTCCGCACGTTAAAAATACGACCTCACGTTGTGTCAATCACATTTACATACTGCCTCCGATATTTTCGTCCGTCATAAAAAAATTCGGGCCGGGTTCGATTTTCTGCGTTTTTCGCATCCGTCAAGCATTTTGAGTGGCCTTTTTTAACAATTCAGAGACACCCTACAAACGAGAGCCTAATACGAAAAAACGCATACGAAAATTTCGGACTGTATGTGCAAAGACCTTTATGCATGTAAATGACCTCTATTTGCAACAGTTATGAAACAAAGAAAATATAAATATACAAAGAAAATTGAATTATTTGAATCTACTTAAAGAGTAGTAGAAAACTATTACAATGTCCTTAAAATGACTTTTCATGCAGTGTGTAATGTTGCTGTGTGTGAATGTAAGCAGTCTGCCAAGTTGTAAAGCCGAAAGTGAACAAATAACAAAGTTATTTCAGGAGTCGACTCTGAATCACACGAACGAGTCGTTTGTCGTTCTAATTTCAGGTTCCGTGTCAGATTTGCGTCACTCCGTGTAATACCTGCCTACTATCCATTTCCGCATAAATTATGCAGGTACGGTTATAGGTGTTGTTTTGCTATCTGTTCAGGGCTCCTCTTTTTATTTAATGAGGTTTGTTTTTTTGTCATCGATATAAAGGATCTTGTTTAAGTGCTGAGGTCAATGTGCATTTATTAACTGTATTGTTTTTATCACAATATCAACATGTACAAACACAAATCATAGAATTCAATGTTAAATGAAATAAGAAATTGAGATTTTGCACCAATCAAATTCAAATTGGATGAACAAATTTATAATCAATTTGGAAATGTTTTAGTATAAACCCAAAATCTTCCTGCATCAGGTTGGTGTAATTTTTTGTATTTTATCAACAATTCCCTTTTCTACAGTGTGGTTGTGATGTTGGTCAGATTTAAAAATGACCCATTTTTGCAATGACGTCTCACTAAATGGTCTGGGTGGACTGGAGAGGAAACTTTGCATTGTGATATGTAGATATCTACAGTTCATCAAACTGTTCTGAAAGGAACAAGGGAAATCCTGTTTCCCCTTAGACATTCCCTTTAAACTAACCAAGTCCAAAAATGACTCCAACATTCCTAAGAGACTCGGGCTTGACTTTTGAAACAGATTTTAAAAAAAGTATTTTTTTATTTTTTTCTATACTTTGTGAAGTTATTATTTGATTTTTTTGGGTGTGGGTTCCCTGAAGTGTAACAATCAAGCCCATCCTGTCAAACCTCACCAAAGCCCCGTCTCACCATGTGCTCTCACGCTGTACATTACTGCTCAAAGACAATGTCAAGACCTTAAATTCCTCTCCCAGAAGGCACAGAGAAGAGCAATACTCTGAACAATAGGATGTGTTCTCCTTAAATCAAAGGAATTACTTTATACACATGGGGCTTCTCGTGTCGAGGGGTCAGTGGCTTTTGATCACCTGGGGGTGGCGTGGGCTCCTGCCCCGGTCAGGAGCTTTATTAAAAAGAGCCGGTGTTATTAAAACAGGTCTTATTATTGGATGCGTCGCCGTGGGAGGAGACGAGAGGTGTGACCCCGGTCTTTGTCTCAAACCGCCTTCATTAATCATGCAGTCAAGTGTGTGTTCACATTAGTATTCATGCAAACACCGAGGGTCACTGTAAACAGCTGAATGTTGATTGATCATATGTGACTGTCAATGTAGTTTTTGTTTTAATTGACTGGAGTGATAAGGATTTCGTCTAAATATTTATGGACAACATGATGTGATGTGCATGCGCGTGTGTGTCTGTCACACACATGCTTGACTTTGCATGCACATGGATTTAATACGTGCGTATACTTGAGTGGTTTATGGTGTTTGTATTCGTTTAAACACACATCCTTGACAAACATGGAGCACGATGAAGTCGAGATTCCAGGCGATACGAATTCCCCTTGTCCCAATCGCTGATTGTTTGGGCCGCAAATGTGAATCGCAAGGCTGTCATGTCCTCCTGCCTGAGTTCCTTTGTGCATGTTGACCTATTTACCGGTCTAATTCCCTGCCCTGAGGTCCAGAACGTGAGGTGCATGTCCACAACACATAACCTTCACTGCAGGGGGACAACAGCATGCAAACACATTGAATAAACCCCAATAAGGGACACAGAGCAGACGGATGCTCATTCTAATTAACACGGACTGAACAATAGAGAGATGCAATAGGGCGAATGTGCTTTAAAATGCCCTTAAACAAACTTTAGCTAGGTTTAAATTGAATAAAACTGAATTAATAATAATAATAATACTACTTGTAATAGCATCAAGTATTTGTGCATGTATTAATAAGTGCATGTATTAAAAACAGAACAAAATCTCTTGCCACAGTTATAACTTAAAGGGATAGTTCACCTAAAATTAAAATTCTGTCATCATTTACTCACCCTTTCAAACCTGTATGACTTTGTTTCTTCTGCAGAACACAAAATAAATATTTTGAAGGATGTTGGTTTGGCCCCCCATTGACTACCATTGTATGGACACAAAACCACAGACATTTCTCAAATTATCTTCTTTTGTGTTCCAATGAAAAAAGAGACACATACAGGTTTGAACCATATGAGGGTGAATAAATGATGACAGAATTTTATTCTGGGGCGAAATAAAAAACAAAGTGTAAGACTACACAAAGAAAACTTTATGTTTAGAGTTTTTGTGTGTGAAGTGGCGCAATAGAATGAACCGCTAATGAGTCTAATAAGCACAAAGAACAAGATCAGTGATGGTGAATAAAAGAAGTCTCTCTTTCTCTCTCTCCCACTCATCTGAAAGCACATTAGCAGCGCTTTTTATCTGTGTTCCCTCAGCATGCAAACAGCACCAGGCAATCTGGATGCGGATTATACTAGGTGTGTGTGTGTGTGCGCGCATGTGTTTGTGTACAGTTTAACTGCATGGTGTTATATTCATAGATAAATAAATGCGTACTTTAGTATGTAAAACACAACATGACAATGAAAGCCAGCGACTTATGAGTACAAACAAGGCAAAGTATATAAACAAAACCGCGCAAGGAATCACACTCAGACACACAAACACGGCTCTATTACAAACTCAGAGAAGAGAAGGGATCTATTCATCCAGATAGCAATGCAAGACTGAGGCAATTTGTGCCCATTTGATACGTAATGAGGTTCTTATCAGTAAGTGGCCAGAGAAATGGGGTGTAAAGTATAGCCTATTCAGCATAGACCTAACGCAGCAGTCATGAGCTCATCACCAAACAACAAACACATACAAATGCACAAACACGTTCGCTGGTCAACAGGTTCAAGGTCCAACTATGAGTTTTACTTTAAACTCACTGGATTCACTTCATTGGAGAAGTGAATGTGCCAGACGCATCTTTATTCAAAATCGTTGGCTTAGAGTTCATCCAAAAATAAAAATTCTGTCATCATTTATTCACGCTCATGTCATTCTAAACTTGTATGTAACTCTTTGTTTTGTTACACAAAACACAAAAGAAGATATTTTGAGAAATGTCTCTGTGGTTTTGTGTTCGTACAATGGAAGTCAATGGGGGTTAGTGTTGTTTGTGTACCAACATTCTTTGAAATATCTTCTCTTGTGTTCTGCAGAAGAAAGAAAGTCATACAGGTATGACATGACATGAGGATGAACAAATAATTAAGAATTTTCATTTTCCGGTGAACTATCCCTTTAACTAGGTTCATAGACCACCTTGGAACAACACCGAACCAGCTACCACTGTCCAAAAACCATCTAGACCACCATCAACTGATAGCACCGTTTTTATCCAAACAGAAACTTGTTGGAGGAAAAAGTATGTTCTATTTATACCTTCACGGTCCTCCTCCTCCATTCTTCCAAATCACGCTGTGATTTGTGTCTCTAAAGTGGTATACTCGTCACCTTTCAAGCGGAATCTCCCTTCACTCCCTGCTGTTGCTTTCACAAGAAACTCCAAGTGGGAGTGTGGCGACCGTCTATTGCTCTCCTCGGTTCCCACACACTCTTACCCTCCTCTGGCAGGCCTCATCCTGTTTACCCATCAGCAGGAGGGCAGGAGGCCGGGGGGCACCTCCCTGCCCCCTGACCGAAATACAGATAAAAGTATGAGAGAAAGAGAAGAAAAGCAGCAAAGTGTCCAATTCGTGTCACAGCAAAGAAAGTTATCGATTCAACCGTCCAATTATTAAACAGAAATGGTTGAGATTATCATGGTCTGTAAACACCGAGTGACCTGCGTGAATGGCCATACTATTTGTACCAAATAACATTTGCGCCCCCGCCAAGTCATCGAGAGCCGTTTTGGCAGGAACGGATGGAGACACATTTGGATCATCTTTACGAGCTCTCCAACGTGAGCAATCTGCCCCTGTAATGCACCACTTTACCATCAGTGAGGCCGTTCCAGAGCTCTCGCCGTATAAAAAATGCCTCTCGTGAAGCGAGACCAATGAGGTCTCCGGATTTTCCGTTTTTTAAAGCATGTGCAAACATATGAAATCACGCTCGTAAAGAAATTACTCGCCCCCCGTGAATTTGTCACTAGACGAGGGAGCACCATCGTACAGTAAATTCTACGACGAGGATGAGGCATGTGAGTGACCTCATCGCCCAGTGCTATCGTAAAACCTGACATCATAGGAAGTCAGGGCACCGTGTAGGAAATCAAGACAGAAAGGTTATGGAATGAGGTCTACAGACAAGTCTTCTTGCGGGCAAAGCGATGTTGGTTTATTACATAATTGCCATCATCGGTGCACGAGTGCATCTGGTGTCTTTTGTGTCGTAGATCAGCTGAAGTCCATGTTCTCATCTGCTGTGCAATGTGTCCGCTATAAAAGCCCATCAAAAGAGATGTTCGGTCTAACAAGTTCATACCTTCTCGTGGCACAATTGTTACACAATTTAGCCGGTGATGATGTTATCCAACTGAAAACCAGTCGAATAAAAGTGCTCAAATCGATACGTTTGAGGTCAGAGTTATTTTTAGGGAAGCGTGGATTTAATCGTGCAGAGGAATCAAGTTGAGCCGTGTCATTATGCTTGGATTGCGAAGGTTTAACTGCAAAAACGTCCTTCCATGCCAAAGCTGACAATCCTGAAAGTTTTCCAATGACTATAGAGGATGTGTGAATGAGATGATGCTTACTGTACGATTAACTTGATGCAGCTTCTTCAGGAGCAAAAGTAAGGAGAAAAAAAGGCATGAAGAGATACAAGGCTGGATTTGGGGTAAGAGCGAGAGAAAAGGGAAGAGATATAATGACAGACGAGAACCGAGCATTAACAACCTGAGTCAACCAAGACTAGGCCGGAAAGCCTTTGATCCATATCCAAACTTACTCAAGTACATGAAGACAACATAAAGCAAAAACTACACTAAAGTAGCAAAAGACTGAAAATCTCAAGACTCTTTTGGAAACTTTTGTGGGGATGTAGGAAAGAAGACACCTGAACGCATCAGGGCTGAGACAGTTTGACTACGGGATAGGCACATTAAGAAATCCTTTGACGGAGAAACCATCTGGAGGGCTGATAAAAGTGATTTGTATTTCCTCAGCGACCCAGCAGAGAGTCAATAAAAGCAAGAGGTACTGTCCAAAACTGCAGAAGGATGATCCGCTGAGACTGCTCGATCAATTAGTCAAAAACTTTGGAGATTTCCATCCAGTTGAGGCCAGCGCACTCATACGGACGAAAGCTTGCCAGCATCCCGCAGGGATTAACGACCTCGGTATGGATTCTGACCCCGTAATGTTTGATGTTTCACAAAAGGGATTACAGAATGAACAAAAATGAATAGCTTGAATGAAGACAGCCACAAATGGAGACATTTAGGCCCAAGAATTACAAGTGAAGAACACAAAAGAAATGTCTCCGTGGTTTTGTGCCACACAATGGAAGTCAATAAGGGTTTGTTGTTTGGTTACCAACATTCTTCAAAAAATCTTTTGTGTTCTGCAGTGTCTGAAATCATATCCAATGGTCAACTCTGAACACTCACAAACTTTTAATTTCACCCCAGTTCCCAGTAAGGGATAACAGCCCGACAGGACAGACTGTTCGGCGTAGGAGTTCAAAGACATGGTTGGAAACACATGTATGCTTTCTTAATGGCTGGAGAATCAGAGTCATGCCCCAAAAAATATGATCTCCTGAAAAATAATGCATCTCCGTCCATCACATTTATCCGTAGGGGGAGAGAGCATATGATTAAAGATAGATCAAAGAGGTCTCCGTCTGCGAGTATCAAGGATTATGTTCTCTGAATAGGAATGTGTGGTGTGTGTCAGAGGTTGGTAAGGGTCTGTAGTCTTCTGGATAAGGTGATTACATGCAATGGATCCAGATGTACGCAGCCATTAAACAAGCCGAAGTCATGCACATGTTAGCAATGAAAACTGTTCGGTTGCAAGTGAAGATTATGCTTTAGTTTATGAACACGTGCACATGCACAAACACAGTTAGAAGCAGACGTTCTTTAATCTTCGACAGAAACGAACCTTTGCAACATGAAAACACACACACAGATGCTGAGGTTGAGCGTGGCAGTCAGTTCGTGTTTGCCCAGTGTTTGATCACAGCGGAGTATTAAAATGAGGCATGCTGGGCAACGCGATTCAACTGAGATACCACAGTGACCCCTTCTGTTCATTTACAGAATGACATCTCAGAACATTAAAATCAGACTAGACACAAAAACGAGTTGGGTTATTCATTATCTATTACATAGCGTTGAGGCAAACATCAGTTATTATTGCTTACAGTTTATTTAGGCACACCAGATTAACTGTATGGCCCATACTCTTCTTGGACCATATGAATGATGTCTAAAAACAAAAACATGTTATGTGCTACTGCTTTTTTCCTATAAGCGAACATCTTTACTTAAAACATTCAATGTATTTGAATAAAACATAAGGCAAAAAAAAAAGCATAGACTTACAATGTAGGAGTAATGCTCTGTCAACTACCCGGTGAGTACCACACCACAGAGATTTGCATTATTATTTCTATATTACTTGTGTGTTTAAGCTCTCTGATCAAATATAAACAGAGCCAAGGCCCCTAGACGTCAATACTCTCAGCTGCACGTGATGATACATAAATATCAATATTACCACCAACCACACAGGAGTTCAGGGCTACGAATAACAATTTAGATAATTGAAGAATGTCAGTTATTTAAAATTTCTTAGTCCGATATTTCTTTAGATTCCAAAATATTTTCCACATCACTAACACAAAAAAAGGTAAAAATACGACTGCATCCAATAAATACAGTATAGGGCCGTGTCAGAGGTAGGGAAGGGGTCCGAGCCCCACCGAAAACAAAATGGTAATAAATTTAATGGTCCTCTGAGAAATCATTCTTTAAGGCTACTATGGTTCCACGTGACATTTTTTTGCAATCTGGTGTTGTTTTAAGTAAGGCTTACATTTAAATGTGTCGTTGTTTTGTTTGAGTGTAAGGTCAATAAATAAAGGAATTAATAGAGATGGGCACAAAAATGACTCACTCTATTCCCCACCAGTTGGGCCCACTCCACACTTTTAGAAACGCTGGTTTAGGGTATACTGGCAAGTATGTACAGTATATGTATATACGGTATCTATTCTATAAAAGTGTTGCCGCTATACCAGTATTAAAAAATAATGGTGATATTTATTAATGATATGCTAACATTACATATATGATAATATCGTAAATAATTCTTTGTTACACTGTGTCTCCACCGGACCAGAGCCAATGATAGAGAGAGTTGTGTCAACTCTGTTGACTCCAATGGAACAGTTTTTCTCAGCAATGGTGGTTCATGGAGCCTCTCAATAGTTCCCAGAAGTTACTTGTAACACATGGAGCTGCGACTTAACAGTCCAACTGAGGTAAACTTTTAACCCATTTAAAGACACAAGTCATTTAATGAATAAAAAAAAGAAAAGAAACAAAGCATTTAAAGAAAAAACATAACTTCCTGGAACTATCTTAAGGCTCCATGAATTTTGAACTTCCGTTGTCGCGACTCACTCTCTCTCAACGGCTCTGCACCGGACGCATCCAATGTGGACAAAATTTTAAATTATAATGGGTTCTAATGCATTCTATTGTCTTTTGACGCGTCGCATCACGCCACAACGTGTCTGGTATAGACACGGTGTTAGTATCTGGTTGACACTCCAACATAGTAGGTGGTTGTACTGTATTGCACCAATGGTTACACACTCTCTCCCTGTCTCTCTACACGTAGTATTCGGAGTGTGATTCATTGGCCAAAAAAGAAAAACACAAAAAAAATTAAGGATGTATTTGACTAATTAAAAATTATTTATTTCGTTTAATTTTAATAGATATTGCGATATAAATGTTGTGAATTCTTTGGTCCTTAACCTTGTAGTGGAAATCAAGGGTTTTTCCTGCATAGAGAAATTGGAGGCGGCCGCCTCCGCCAAATGTCGTGCCGCCTCAGGGTCTCGCCAAAATTATGTTATGAGTCTTCACAAGAAATGCTGCGTGCATTTAACAGACTGTCATTTGTAACTGCAGTTGCGACACTACGCCACAGTGGAGGCGCTGTTTCGTTATCAGCACACTGAGGCGCTAAAAAGAGTTGCAGAACAAGAGCCAGCCTGTGTTTCACGGCTGTTTGTTTTGCATCCAACTACGTTTAATTTCTTGAAATTTATTAAATTAACATGACGTACATCATTGTAATATATTTAGCTGTGCAGTTGGATCGTTGAATCAGCGTATACTGTACACAGCGAGTTCGCCAGTATGAACGCACATTGCGTTCAGAACAACTCACACACGAATGACTCATTTGAACCGATTCATTTAAACTATTGAACTTTTCAGTCACTAGCGAATATAAGAGATCCTTGAATCATTTAAAGTGAACCGCAGAGAATGTAAGATGTGAATGAGCTTTGTTCATTTAGAAAGACTGGTTAATTCAGTTGGCTATTGTGGGCTGAAAAGTCAGTTGAAAATTATAAAAAAGCTTTATTTTATTAAAAAAAAACATTTCTGTTTGGTTGAATAAACGTAATGTTGCATATAACTTAATAATTGT
Organism: Triplophysa rosa; assembly: GCF_024868665.1. Taxonomy (NCBI): domain Eukaryota; kingdom Metazoa; phylum Chordata; class Actinopteri; order Cypriniformes; family Nemacheilidae; genus Triplophysa; species Triplophysa rosa. The sequence continues at coordinate 8,762,648 of NC_079912.1, forward strand.
CATTTTTATCTTAACTATTAGAACTTTTAATGTCAAAGTCACTTTGGTTAAGCCACTTAAAGGTACGGTAGGCCTGCGTGTGTGTGTACAAGATCAGGATGGCACAACCTCAGCCTCATTTTGAGCCAGGAAAAACCCTGAAATCCTATTTTAAACATTTAAATAACATAGCATTGCTAAGTTTCAATTTTTTTCAATTATGAATTAATCAACATAAATGTAATGTTTATAATACATTTCTCACCACAGATGGCACACGCTCTTTCAAATATCAGTAATTCCAACCTGATCTCACAAGAATTCTTTACTTTTTTGTATTTTGCGAGGGGACTCATTTGTATGAATTTCTACAATGTGAATCATATAAAAATGTTTGGTTATTAAAAAAAGAGCAATAGGCCTACTTACACTCCTAAACCTAACCAGCAGTGGCGTGAAAGCAAAACGTACTAAAACGAATAAGATCGTAAAAATGAGTACAAGTTAGTCTCCTCGTAAAACAGTTACAAATTCCCATGAGATTGTGTTGGTAATACAACATACATTTCAAAATCCTGACATGTGCACATGGGCAAACCCATAACTAATAGAAAACAAAATGTTTTGCATAAACCTCAACAACAGTTTTGTCTCTGCTCTATGTTTCTGTCCCATCTGTACGGTCTACTAGACCTGCGTTACCGTGGAAACATCCCGAGTGAGTTTCCCTATGGATGACTCCTCTTATAACAGGTGTCATTATGTAAAACAGCATCACAGGCGGCACCCCAACCGAGCAATACAAAACCACTTTATTTAGATGCGTTTGCGCTCGTGTCCTGTACGATGCCGTCTCGGTTTTATCTTTTGTTTTTGAAATCGCCAGCATAATGATTCCATTCAGACTCAGTTTGATGGAGGGAAACAAAATGGCACATTCGGGGTCTGCCGGTATTCTATGCATATTGCAAAAGGGTGATTGAGAGAAGGCAAGCGAGATTACCTCAGTAAGGCTGGGACTCTTTGAATGGGGCCCACCACTGTTTTAAACACAGACGTTATGAGGTGGGGAAAACAGATATGCACAGTGCACACAAACATACACATTCTAGTCAGTAATTTAGCGAATGAGATCTGGAGACGTGCAGACAGCAAAATACAAAAAGAGATGAGGAAAGAAGGTACATATTTCATTCGTCTCTGCCTGAACGAGTCAGAAGTGTGAACATTGCGGTAAATATACATCACTTCCACCCGCCCGAGTTTATTGTCAATGTGATGATGTGATTTGAGGCGCTCTCGGTACGGCAATAAGCTTGCATCTTGCTTTTTCCACTCACACACAGGTTCCAACTGTCACGCCTACCTACTCGTCCTCCGGCGCCAACAAACCAGAAAGTGCCAACGAGCGCATAAGGACTTTGATATTCAAATCAATGGAAGGGTAAAAACGAGGGTCTCGCCTGCGAATCAAAACGCAGAGGGGACCGCGCGGCGGTCTCCGGTCCCTTCTGAAATGCGAACAGACCAAACTAATTAAAGTTGAGGTGACAAGTGCAAAACACTGCAGAGCTGCTGGCTTCTATGTGATCCAAACAATCTGGCGTGCGCCGTGACAAGCCGAGGAAAACCGCTCGGGAGAAATGCTCTGGGGTTCAAAAGTAACAACAGCCATGTTCTGCAGGCAAACAACAGCACGAGAGAACTAAGTCTGGTTTAATCTTTACTGGAGATCTGGGGAGAACCTTGAGAAAGAGAGACGCATATGTTAGCTTGTCTATTAGAACATTTGCATTTTGTTGGAAATACAGAAAACAGGCGATTAGCAGCTTAGCGGTTAGCAAACATGCAGCAACGTGTTGCACTGTGATACTGGAAATTCAAAGCCATCAACAAAAAAAGTCAAGAAAGGTAAAATGCAGTATAGTATCAAGTCATGGACATTTTTTTTACCAGTGGTGAAAAGTTGTTGTAACAAATAAAATTAAGTTGAGGTAAAAAATAAATAAAACTTTAAAATTGACCGTTTAAATCACTTCCCTGCTGAAAAAACAATAGTAACCCAACAGAAACCATCACTTTCCATTAAGACATTATGAACCATTAGCCTTTTCCATAAAAACCATTACAAAATTTAATTTTGTAGTGTGTTTTGGCCATTATTCCAATAGGATTAATCTGCCAGATAACACCCCACCAATATAATCCATAACATAGCAGTAGACACTATTATAGTTTCCATTAAAACCAATACAATTCCCATTAAATCCGTTAAATTTTCCATTGTGCTTGGGGCAGGGTTCTATTGTTTTTTTCAGCAGGGTTGTAAAGCCAATTTGATTTTTTAATTGAACATTTTTATAGTGTAACCCAACCCCAAATGTACCACTGTCACACTATGGTCATCATTGTTTAATCATAGTCATGGTAATATAAATTATTATTATTTGGCAGTATTAAATCTGCCAAAAAACATGGATACTACTTGGATTGCCACTTTAATTGTGCCAAAAAAGGGGGGCACCCATTCACAACCCCCCACAATCTTTACCTAAACCTTTATTAAATAAAGTTACATAATACAAATTATAGAGATATTTATGTAAATAAAACAATATGTAAAAAAACAGTAAATATTATGGCAGCTGAGGCACCAGAAAAGACACATAAAATAACATTTCTGTAAAATAAAATGTATGTTTTTCATGTTATTTTTCACAAATTTGTGTAAATGTATGTTTATGTATGTATTTATGTATGTAATTTGACATACATGAAAATCTGTAACATAAAACATCTTATGATAAAAAAGTAAAAATCTATCTATCCAACCAATAAAAAATTGATAAGCATATCTGCATACATTGCTTGTACAGTAGGCCTTTTTTTTTTTAATTTACAATTTACAAACTCGCAAGTCATAACTTTCCAGAATAACTTAAAAGGCAGCTGACTGATCTGCCAGTGCTTACGGGCCGAAAAGACCAAAGCGCAACAGTGGTTTTGATAAATCCAGCCAGTTGGCAGATCTTCATCATTTCCATATAGAAATGAGTGGCAAGGACAGGGCTCGCTGTTCTACCAGCGGGTTCTTGGGTGGATACGGAGGTTCACACAGTTCCGGACCATCTCTCCACAGCAGGGACACGATTCGATCGGGTCAAGGGCCCATCCGTCAGTGTGGGGACGGAGGGGACATCACAGAGGTCATTTACCACAGAACTCCGCAGGAGGACGACAGGCGCACTTGCCCAGATCAAAGATCTTGGACACGGGAAGAAAAAGCAGTTGGAGGCCTGTGAGAAGATGCCCACGTCCAGACAGCGGGAAATAAAGTCAATGTGTCATTAATGTCTAGGTCGGCAAACATGCATCTGTACACATAAATTCATACTGTATAGTGTATATACTTGCATACATTGCACGGATCAACTTATTGGCTATATAAATGTGATTCTGATTGGATGAATATTCCAAGTCATGCCTTAGCTGATATACACAGCTATTCTTGTAAATACATAAAGCAGATGAAATACACGATTACACTCAATCGTACGCCATGAGGACCCGGAGAAAACACAGAGCGCTGTTGCAACAATGTTGGCCAAGGTTGCATCACACAGCCAACAAGTGTCAAAGCTCTAAAATATATTGACACTCTCAGGTGAGAAAAGACTTGGGGAGCCCACAAAATACATTCAGAATTAAACAACAGACCGTCCCAAGACATTGCGTAGCGGTGCTTGTAAGACACATACATAATGAAGCAGAGAGGGAAGCGAGAGGTGAGGACACACACGACAATGTGTTTTGTGATTGCATTGTTTGTAATATTCACTGTGGATTTGAATGAGTTCATTTAAAAATGACTCCCCCAGGGGTCCAAAGACACAACAACATGCTATTGCATTCACTCCCTGATTGCGACACGTACAGCGAGTGTTTATGTGTAAAACCGTGCACACGTGTGTGTGTTTCTGTGTGTATGTAATTAAGTCAATGTACACAGAACAATAGCAGACAGACAGCTGTGTGTGTAGAGTGACGTGGAAAAGAGCTTCACGTGTGAGATACGCTGATGCGTCGTGCTTCATAATACGCTTGATTTAATGAGTGTGGGTGAGCTGATAATTACTGCCAGGTTTACTCTAATGAATCAGAAGGAGGCGGGCCGGAATGCTCATCAAAGAGCTGCGTGGTGTTACGCGGACTGAGTTTGCAGAAAGAAACGGTTAGCGAAAGTGCGGGGCTGATATTCAATTCAATTCAATTTATTTATATAGCGCTTTTCACAATGTGCATTGTTCCAAAGCAGCTTTACAGGAGTAAATAAGAAAACAGAAAACACAGAAAGGTAAAACACAGCACAGTGCATGGTATTTATAGACCAAGCAAGATCATTCTAATAAATAATATCTAATAAAAAAATTAATTAATGCAATAAATGCACATTTCCTGCAAAAACTGACCTGACATCTCACATTTAAGTCATTATTATGAGCTTACCGTTGTGAATCGGGTCGGTTGCATAAACTACTTAAACTAGTCTAAAATTCTTCAAGACTGGCAGTGTTTCCCCTACCATTACTTTAGGGGGGCGACCCGCCCCTACAACGGCACCTCCCGCCCCCCTTGAATGTCAAGTTAATTATATTTTTTATACAGTGCCAGATCACAAGAGAAGTCATTTAAGGTTACCTTTCCTATTGAACATGTCTATACCTTGTTATCGTATTAAACAAACTAAATAGCATTATGCTATTTATCTTATTTACATGGCGGCATGTCATTTCTGTTTCTACATGGTCGCGCGTTTACAATTCTCCTCTGCTCTCTGTATCGAGTTCCACCCCGATGCGCGCACACACACAGACACATGCGCGCACATACGTTTGGACTGTGGACACATACACAGGTAAGCACACTCCCACCAGCGGACAGAGGACAAAATATGTCGCGTCAACCACCTGAAACGTAGATAAAAATATTTGCGTTTTTAAATGCTCCCAGGGTGGTGAAAATGGCAATATTCGCTCTCCTGCTCCGAGTCTAAGTACAGAAAAGACGCACGCCCTGCCCCTGACAAGCAGCAACAGTCCAGTTACCACTGGATGACAGGTTTTCATCGCTCTATAAACTCCTGAACCCTACAAGATTACAAAAATATCAGTCAGGCTGTTTTCCTATGCAGAGATGCTCTTCCATTGATCAAGAACAGTTTCCATGAAATGGCACACTCAGTTACAGGTAAACATGACAACTCCACCTCAGACACATTCTGCATACAGAGGCAAACATCACTCACTAAGACTGTTACACACCACAGCTGCTGTCATCCCCTCATCACCCAAAGCACCCGTCTCTTCTCAAAGCATCCCCTCCAACCTATTACACCCACCCCCTGCCTGCCAGGCGCCCTGACTTGGGCGAGGTTCTTAGCGTGACAGCACACCAAACTACACGAGCCTATCTGCATGCTTCAATCTCTCAAACTAGAACACGTCTGGAATTAAAACACACCGCTGTGTTTTCAGCAGGAGAGTGAAGAGACAAAATCGAAATGAGAAACAATTTTTTATCTGCGTAGATTTCATAGTTTGAAAAATGCCTGGCAAAGTGTTTTTTGTTTATATTTTTTTTAATTATTCAGTTATTCAAGACAAAAAAAATCAAAACAACCTACTTTTGATCATATTTCCACATTAAGTGGTTGAATTAATAAAGACCATTTTGAATTGGTCAATGCAGATACTGCAGCAATGCAGATTCTGAGAGGGTGAAAGATAATATAAATATAAAGTTTATAAGCAGATCAACTGGTACAAGTGTAAAAATGCTATATTATAACATTATGGGGCGGTTTCCCGGACAGGGATTAGTTTACGACAGGACAAGGCCTTAGTTAAATTAGGATATTTAAGTTGTCTTTAAAAACAGACTTTACAAAAAAACATTACTGATGTGCATCTTGAGACAAAACAATAGCTCTGATATATTTTAATATATGTCAGTGTAAGTTGTTTTCTATCAAGACACCTCTAACATTTAAGTGAATCTGGGACTGTCCGGGAAACCACCCCTATAAGGTTAAATGATATAACAATTGATATAAGAATAATATTTTATGGCAGATAATGATAGATATAAAAATACTTTATATACAAACATGATAGCAAAAGAGAAAAACAAGAAATGTCCTTATCTATTAGCAAGGTTAACAAGGTTGTTAAACGATTAATCGCGAATAATTGCATCCGGAATAACATTTTGTGTTTACATAATAATGTTTGTGTACTGTGCATATTCATTTTGTATTTATAAACACATACACATACATATATACACATACATATCAATATAAAAATATCAAATATAAAAATCAATAAATATTTATCTATAATTTAAATAGAATTAAATATTTCCTAAATATATACATGTGTATGTGTATGTTTTTATAAATACAAAATAAAATATATAGCCTATTATGTAAACACTAACTTTTATTCTGGATCCGATTAATCGTGATTAATCGTTTAAGAGCCCTATTCAAAGTCATGTAAATTAATAAAAAAGTACACAAGCAACATCAAAGTTCATTGTAAAAAGTAAGTAATGCATAAAGATAAAAGGTTTATTTAGTTGTTTATATCGAAACGTGATTAAAACATACATTGCAATAGGTTATCGACACTTGACTTAAATGACATGCATTTATGGGTGGACATTTCACAACAATTCAACCTCTAAGCAACAGTTCCAACATAAACACTGTAAAAATCAAACGTATGTAGACATGCTGAGGGACGTCTATGCATGCTAGAGTTCCTCCAGAGCTCTCTGACAGCCCAGATCAATAGCCGAGACTTCTGAGGCCTAGCAGGAGTGAGGCACAATTCATTCCCTGACTGGAGATCAATACGAGATTAGAGAGAAGCCAAAGCCCCATCCTCAACACTGCCTCTCTCCTCTCCTTTATACCCCTCTGTCTCACACTTCAAATGTCACCCGTATATCTACTCCCTGTTTTCTTTATTCCCCTCCACGGCTGTTTTTCTCTTCACCTCTACCCCGGTAAAAGGAAGAAAGCTATGAAGAAACAGGAGTGGAGCGTGCTCTGAGATGATCAGAGCGAGGTGAGCAGCTGTGCGCCGTGTGCTGCGCTCCGGCCCGCGAGCCGTGTTTCGACATGCATGAGATCAGTTTTCTTCTCTGGCTTTAGCACCGCTGTGAGCTTACCACACGGGCGGCGACTGCCGTCTGTTCACTACTTTAACGAATCCTACTGAGAAGCTAAGTAAAGAGAGTAGCTAATGCTAGCTTTTTGCTATGACGCTACACTAAAGAGTAAATGATGACAGAATTTTTATTTTGGGGTGAACTATCACTTATCTAGTGCAATGGCCCCTAGGCAAAAATAAATGTTTGGGATTCGAAGAGCATCTTAATTCCGCAAAAATGGGCAAAGCTTACTTCACACTTCTGCACTCACATACCTTCCGTTCAGACCTACTAAAGGCAGAGGTAAAAAAACAGCAGGAAGGGAATGCCTTTCTCTTAGAATCACTCTTGGGATGGCTCTGACAGGTGGGTTTTTTATTAACAGAATAATAACAGGAAGGCTGACTTCTGTCTGAATGTGTCAGGTGCAGAGCATCTGGATTGCTTCACAGCTTTCCAAGTTTTATCATACGTGTGCTTCAGAAGCTCCTAAGAAACCAACCTGACTGTGCTCATTTTCATTATGATCAGGCCTCGGTGTCATGACGTCATCAATTGATTTCTGAATTGCCCTGATAAGGGCACAGGTTGAGTGACCCACAGAAATCTCTTAAGTGTCAGTGAGAAGAACATGGAGATCTGCTCTGTGGAGGGAGAGGGCATGTGAGGACAGAGTCTCTCTCTCTCTCTCGGCTCTAATAGGATGCAGTCTGTCCTCTCATGGGACAGGGAATGGGATGCTGGGGGAAGGCAGCCATGCAGGGGCAGGATTGGGGAAATTGGTCCAGGGTTTGATGTTTGGGATGGGGGGGTGATACTAAGCTGGTGTGGATCTGTCACCAGCACACTGACAGATCAGCATTAGTACTGAAGTGAAAGGTTTCTGTCGTGTTGTTTCTCCTCATGCAAACACACACACATAGCGATATGCTAAAGCAGTCACACACCACTGAACCATCTCGAGAATGAGATGGAGCTCAAATAAGTTCAGAGATTCATTATAAAGCCAATCTCAGTCAAACACACTCAATATAAGCCCTTGATTCAGACCAATTCTAAGCGAGAGTGAGCGCTTGCTTTTTACGCATGAGTGCTTCTCGTTCTCAAAGCGTTGAATATGAAATCTGCTGAGAGCTGAGATCAGGTACGTTCGGTTATACAGCCCTTAAATCTGACCTTGTGATATCTTTGATTTGCAAGAATGTTGTATTCAGATAAAGAATAATGCGTTGAGCTCAACATGGGAATATGCTTATGGGAATAACACAGACAGATGCTGAAATAACACACTCAAATCGTAAACGTTTTTAGGAGGATCTATTGACAGAAATGCAATACAATAGACATAACATAACTATGTGTTCAGAGGTGTGTAAAGACCTTACACAATGAAGCGTAATGTTTTTATTAGCTTAGAATGAGCTATTTCTATCTACATACACCGCGGGTCCCCTTACGTGGAATTCACTATGTTGTTTCTACAGAGCGCGTTTCGTAATTACGTCATCTCCTTCAGCAAAAAAGCAAAAACGTGACGACATCTTAGTCCTGTGTCAGCCACCGTAGTGCTTCGAAAGGGAGGGGAGGAGTGTGCCGTTGGTTGCAATTCACAACCTCACCACTCACCGCCGCAAAATTTCATACACTGGACCTTCAAACACAAACTGATATTAATGCAGTATGAGGTGAAGATACTATTCTACTGTCTCTGTACGATTTTGCGCCAGATGATGGCAGCAAAAACACCCACATTAATAGTAAAATAAACAAATGATAATAATTGTCTATGTTTAATTTACAATGACAGCTAAAGCCATGTAGTCTAATTAAGGTAGTCGTACATCAGAGACACTTGAGGTTCAAATAAAGCTTACAGCGCTCTTGTGTGAACAGAGCTGGTAAATTTGGCACCGTGACCTACATCTGCCCCAGAAGAACACAGATGCTAAAAGGAGTAAACGATATAAAAGACCTACATCTTTCCAGAAAACACTCAGGGCTATAAACACCAATCTCTACAGAACTGACATAGAGGAAGATATACTAGAAGCCATGTTCTACACAGCCTGAATGTTTTCAAATATTAGTCACAGATCCACTGAATCTGCACGTTATTTACCAGTGATTAGTTGGAAATTCCCATATTAGATGATGTTTGTTGAATGTGTTTGCTTGTAAAGCCCTTCTAAATCCAGCTCTTAGTGCTGTCTTTGCTAACGTCAACTATTGCTTGGCCTCATTTCCTCTGAAACACAGCTCGCACACATTTCACAATAGCCCCGTTGTGACGACAGCTATAGAAACAATCACATCCACCACTAGATCACAGTGCACTTTAAATCTTTGAAAAGGTGCTCTGTCAAGTTAAAAATAAGCTTTTTCATTGAAAAAACATAGTGTTATAATACCAATCGTTGGGAGAGAGATGGAATGGGATGGGAACAAGACACGGGCCAAACGTGACCACACATCTCCATAAAAACACGACAAAACAAGAATGGGTTTTGGTCAGTTTCTCATTAACAGTAGCCCCACAAATGTGTGATTTTCATCGCATATAAATCGAACCAAAGGTCATCTGCAAACAAATGGTGCTTGACCTTTACTAAGAACTTTACTTTTTGGAGTCATTTTTGTACTTAATCTTAACCAACCTGATATTTTAATGGATAAATGTAGTTCACACACTAACACAGTATTTGACAGGCAGAAAGTGTCCACATACTTTGTTCTCATTTGAAATGGCACATCTGTTGCTTTATTAAACTATTTTTTATTTTTGTGGAATATTCATTGAAGTAAACTAAGAAAACAGATCATGATAGTAGTAACTTTGAGTTTAAAATCAATTTGGATTTGTAAATACTGACAACATAAAGTCATTTAATCATGTTATGTTTTCAATTTGAACTCATTTGAACTTCATGAGATTAAGAGAAAGTGTGCCTCTGTAAAATAAAAAGGAAAATAAAAGACAGTGAACAATTTCAGGTTTAGTCTGAAAATGTGACATTATCGGTTCTGCTTTGCTGTGTCTTGAACATGGGCCGGGTTCTGTCTTAAACCCACAACCACCTTTACTGTACACAGGACATAAAAACTAGAGAAAGGGTGCCCCCATGAGGAAAGAACAGGTATGGCATAAACACATCCCATTTCTGCCTTTCACAAACATATAACAGTTACCGATTTCTCTTAGCCGTTGTTGATGTTCAAATCACCAAAACAAACACACCCCTACCCCCATCTGATGCTTTCATCAGCGCTCGGCTCGGCTAGTGTCCGTCCTGTGCACTGTGCACCTTACTGCTGATTGGCTACAAGGTTGTTTTGGTACTCGGCCTGACTCAGTTGTCTAAAACATAATTCTGAAATCGGTTACCCCGCCTTTAAAGGATGATGAAAGGAGGATGGACTTTAGTGACTCAATGTAAACTCTCAATTTTTTATTGAAGAATAAAAATCATACTTCATACATTGGCTTGAAATAGGTATCCATCATCATAAGCTTAGTTCTTTTCTATGTGTGGGTGTATATTTCCAAGCCTTCTTGCACCCTAGGATGAGTGGAAGACCCCAGAAGGGGGTCCAGGCCTGTCACCTCTGTTTTAGATCCTCCTTAGTCTCTGACCTCAATATGCCTATTCGTTTTTGTGTACAGTGTGTGTGTGTGCGCGTGTGTGCGTGTGCGTGTGTTTGTGTGTGGTTTCTACTCCTTAGACCATGGCTAATAGGCTGTTTGGCAGAGTGTTTTATTACCAGAGCACTATCAGAGCTGACAGCTGTCAGCCGAGACAAAAATCTCTGCCTGACTGTACATGTTTTCTGTGTGTGTGTGTGTGTGTGTGCGTGCGTGCGTGCGTGCGTGCGTGCGTGCGTGCGTGCGTGCGTGCGTGTGTGTGTGCGCGTGTGTGTGTGCGCGCATGTGTGCGTGTGCGTGTGTGCGTGTGTGATTAACCAAATGCCCTGAGGATGCAGACAATGGAGCTACTGAGCTGATATGGCATCATTCGGAGACCCTGACAAAAAGACCCTACAGCAGAAGAAACATCAAACAAACTTCTGCACTTTTGCAATTAACTCCATGGACTTTAACCTTGAAAGTCTGGGGTGAAGGTTTTTTCTTTTGTTTGGATTGGCCTTGAAAAGAAGAGGAGATCTGAATTCTGAACCATTTCAAAGTGTTTCAGTCGACATTTATGAAAAGCACGGATGTGAATGTGTCCTTCCCCCGCACCATATAAAGCTTTAGATTAAAATCATCACCACAACAAACAAAATCATTATTTCTTGAATGACGAGTAGTCCCACCCAGAGCGAAATCTCTTTGGTTCAAAGGTTTGCTCCACATGTCTAAATGGCTGACTGTGTGGCATTGTGAAACATTTTCACTTTCAGTGTGGACTGGACAGTCACAGGTCTGGATACTCATCTCCATCACAATCAGTTCTTACTTCAAGTCCAAAAGTTCCAAAATTATTTTTTATGTGATAACCTGGATTTTTATCAGAGTTTTCATGTGTCTTGTCATGCTGTCAGTCTTTCACATTGCTGTTGGATGACTTTATGTCACTCCTGAGATTTTATTTTGTTGAAATTCAACAGACATTGGACTGGAATGACCACAATACATCTAGAAATTAAAATATGGAATGGTCTCTAAATTGTTTTCATTTCTTGTGTGTGTGTGAATTATGTGCGCTTCACATGAACAAAATACTGTAGAATATTATAGTATGTAATTGTAGAACATTTCTAGATACTAGACATTATCGAAAAAAGTAATAAAAAATGTATATTTTACAGTCACCATTCAAAGTTCCTTTTGTACCCCTTCAGGTTAACAAAACATAAATAGTGTACATCTTTGGGTACATTATTGTACCCTACGGAGTACGGACCAATCGTGTATCTGTAAAGGTACAGTTACATGTTAAGGGTACCAACCCAGCGACGATAAAAGGTGGTACAATTTCTGTCAGTGTAGTGTTTCCTGTACCTTACTATTGTGAATAACAATATTTAACAGTTTTCAATGTACTATTACTAAAAATACTAGATATTACAGTATGTCATGGGGGTTTTCAAACTTTTTGTCAGCCGAACACCTTTGACCTAAATCATTTACCTGAAGTTCCCCCAGAGGCGTTCCCCCTGAATAATATTTAAATAATTGAATAGCACACTTTTTATCCATTTTGAGATTTTTATTAGTAGTATTTTACCTAAATATTGTTATTTCCTAAACATTTCTTTCCAAATATTTTTTTTTAGCAATGATAATGAAACAACTTGTATGTCCCCTGGTAGACATACACGCTGCGTCCGTCATGTTTTATGGTCATGTGACCCGTATGCTCCTTGACCTATGACGTTTTAACAACAACCTATACGTGAGCGTTTATAAAAACATAATTTAGTCACAAGGAATTATTTTATTGGCACTTACTTTAAAAACGGACGTCTGCCTTAAAGTTTTCCGCTATATTTATTTGATTTACTTTTGAAATTTGACCGTTGTTCAGCTCCCGTGGCATCATGGGATAGAAAAGTGTCCATCCCATCCACACTCCCGAATCTCGGCGGAAGTAGTAGACCATCCGGGTATTTCTCGCCTACTGTTTTTTGCATACTGAGGTTTCGGACATACTATTCATGACTCATACTCATTTTCGCCTACTATATAGTTTGGAAGTAGGCGATTTTGACCGCAGCAACAGTATACCTCTCCTGCAATTCCCTCATGAACCACCAGGTTTGGGAATCCCTGGTTTACCACAATTTACCACAGTCTACTGTAGTAAAGCACTTCTCGAGGGATCACACAGAACACCTTAGTTACTCCATAGCAACCTCCACAACACCTCAACATCATTGCAGCAAGTTTCAACAAGCCAACACCACTCACATTTTTAAATGAAAGCATAAAAATGTCATGATGTCTAAGAAGCTTCCAGAAAACTTCTGTCATCCTCTAATTTAATATTAATAATGGCTAATGCCTGGGCTAATGCCATGTGTTTGTAAGGGGATGGCTAAACGTTAAACTTCTCCACCCAGAAACAGCAACTAGTCAAGCAGGCGGTTATCATTTATTTGAAGTTCAAAAGCACTGAGGAAAGAAAAGTGCTTTCTCTGTTCTAGCGTTTTGTCCTCGCTTGTATCTCGACATTCTTCACAGTATCCTTGACACTGCGAGTGAGAAGGGCTTTGAAAGGGAAAGACGGAGCGGTGGAAGGGTTGGGGGAGAGTAAGGTCATGTATCGACTCTGATTGTGAGGCGCCAGTCTCGGCATTGATCAGAGAGTGCGCTGTATTGATTAAATGACAAATGAGATGAACAAACCTCTCCTCACAAGACTCGACCCCTTTGAAGAGGTCTCCTCGCTCTGTGTGTGTGTGTATGTGGGTGTGGGTGGGAGATAATTCTGAATGGCCTCTCATGAGAAAAGTACAAGCAAAAAGCCTTCCATTCCCACACACACAGACAGTTAGATGGACACAGCTGTTAGTAGTCTATTTAGAAACATTTATATGTCGGTATGTGATGGCACTGTTGCCATGGTGACGTCTCTTGCTTTAATATTAAGGAACCAGTCAGAAACACTATTGATGTTAATAGGCAGAATCTAAACTCGTTTTAGAGTTTTTACTGCCGTCTAGTGGTCTCTTATTGTACATGTTTCACTTTTAATTCAACATAATGTGAAAGACAAAAATCTGAGTGTGTACAACCAGAGCCGATCCTTCCTATACGCAGACTACGCAGGTTGCGTAGGGTCTCTGCACCACCAGGGGGCCCCCTTGAGTACCGAATCAAAAACACTATAATGTAAACAAGACGCTATTTTTATAACTTGCGGATTCAACTTTACAGGAATCATTTGGAGATTTCTTTTTTAATACTTAATTTATTTAATTACTTTACTCGGTCTCAGACATCATGTAGTGCGCGGCAGGTGTTGATGCGTCTTTCCATATGGCCATGGCTTTAAAAACGGCATGAAATTACATGATAATTCAATTGTTTTACACAGTGTTGCAGTATTTATTATCAATTATTTATCCGTGCACATCATTATTTTAAAAAATGTCAAAGTCTTATTTAGTTTTGCCAAATTATGCAAGTACAGATTTACAAATTCAGTATTCTCCACTGGAATAAAGTTGGTTTGACGTTCGATAGTCTGCAATTAGGGACCGTCTCCAAAGTTACATAAGCTACACATTAATATAGGCCTACACGTTTCTAACCTAAATAGCATTTAAATGGAAAATACAGCTGTACAGTACAGTGTTCATGTGGGTGTCAGCTATAATGCACACTTTTTCTATTTTTGATATTTATTACAATAAACTGTCAAATAATATGTAAATATTGCTGTGTATTTCACTACTGTATGGGTTGGGTTCATACACAAAATATACCATTATTTAAAGCTCAATAGGAATGACTTACAGTCACAAAACCAGCTATACGGTGTTCGTGTGAGTCTCAGCTATAATGCACACCACTGCAATCCACTGTTCGTTTGCCCATGATAATATGTAATTTTTGTGTCTTCCCATTTATAGAATTATTGATGTTTTCATATGCTTAGCTTTCTTGAGTAAACTATATTTATCATGTTTTATTTTTGTTAACCACTCATTTGGTTAGTAAAAACACACCGCATTTGCATGTAACAGTTTTTTTGACAGCTACATGGTTCCAGAGCCACGCGTTACTTTGGGTAAAGAATTATTTACATGTGAATCAAAATGTGAATTTAATTTTATACTTAATTGTTCTAACTAACCGTTGTCTAGATGTCTTTCAGTTTTTATTCATTTAAGAGTGTTAATTTATTTTTTTATTTCTTATAGTTCACAGTTATGTTTATCTAAATTTAACTTTGACCCAGACGTCTAGGATAGGCACGGTGTACAACGGACAAATTGTGGTACTTTTGGTTACATTCACACTTACACTAAAGGGATGCCACAAAAATTACACAGTCACATTGAGCGACCTTCAGACAAGGATGCTTGTGCATTTGTATTGCTGTGTTTGCTGACTGCCGTGTTTTGTACTGGACCAGCGTTCTGTCACCCATCTGAAGATGGTATGGACTGTGACATAGACCCCACAGCGCTCTGGGTGGTCTGCTGAGCCCTGTGTGTCACAGCTGTGAAAGTATTCACTGGTTTAACTCACTGTGACGTGCATTTGAGCGTCGCCTCAAATCATGTCCTGATACCCCACACAGAGACAAGAACCTGAGTGACACCCATGACCAGAATGTGTAAACATGTGCACAAGACAGAGCTGAAAAGAGAATCAGTGGTCATGTTGAACAGCAATATTTCACATATTCTTTCTTTGTTGAAAGATTCGTTGTTCAGCAAAGGCAAATAAACAGACAGTTTTTCCACATTACTTTCATATTACTGGTCATACTATAGCAGTTCAACTTGTCTTTAGCAATGTCAAGGTCATTGGTTTAAATCCCACTCTTACTGATAAAGACATATACCTAAAACAGCAAAATGCATATACAAAACATTACAAAATGTGTTCGAAATTACAAAATGGCAATATTTAAATATGTATTTCCTTTTAAGCACTTATTTTACAGACCTTTCATTTAACCTGGAATCTGCAACCAACACCTCAACGTATTAGTGCATGTACTATATACACCCTGCCTGTAAATGAGAAATAAAATGACACCAAACTGCATTTTTACATAAACTTTTAATATTCTCCCAGTCTAAATCTGCTCACAGATTTTCATGAAGGTTTATGACCAGTAGAGGTCAGCACTGCCATTCACTAAACAACACAATGAGATGCATTATTCCATGAAAACAGATGAAAGCACATTTCTAAAATATACAACTCACACAAAATGTCAAACTGAGGCCAAAGATATTCCTCCATTCTGCATTCTCTATTTGCTATGCAATAACCGCTTGATGTAAGTTTCCCCTTGAATTCATTTGAAGAAACTACCCTTTCACGACATGTCATCTTACATACTCGCATGTTTATGTGTCACATGTAGTTAGTATACAGGAGATGTGTTTTATAGCCTGACTGATGCCTCTATTCTTCCTTAACAATACACGTCACATGACGCAGCGTCCTCGCTTATCACCACGACAACACATAATGGCCACTTCACAAAGCAATTGAGTGAGAAATCCAATTTCTCCAAGTGGCTATCTTGCCCACTCAAGCCATACAGAGTGCGTGTGTGTTCCTGTGTTATAAAACGCTTCATTACCTTCAGAGCACAGGAGTCAAACAGCAATAAAAAGAATGACAGTGAGTGTGTTAAAGGCAGAAAGACAATGGGCCTCATTCATGAAACACGAGCAGAACGATTTCGCAAAAAAAAGTCGTTTTGATGTAAATTTTCGGATTCATGAAAATGTTCGTATTTTCAAAATGTTCGTTGATACGAAAGAAATTTACACCGGCTCCTTACCACGTCTAAATGGTGCGTAAAATATTGAAACGTTCTGTATTCCTTTAGACAAACTGATGACACTGCATTTGATGTATACTGTGCATCATAATGATATTTTACGAGTTCTTTTGCCCTGTCTTTTTTCCTTTTTTACTCTTTAACTTTGGATAAAACTCAGAGCTTGTCACCATCCTTTTTTTGCACAGCTGTCCAACCACAGTGGAGGAGAGGTGGAACAAACACTACATTGACCAACCATCATACACAACAATGGAGAAGTTAATATTGCTTTTCGGGAAGGTCCGTTTTACATGCAAATTACTTAAAATTTACACATATATTTACGAATATTTCATGAATGAGGCCCATCGTTTTTAAGCATATTACAACGTTTTTATTTTATTTTATTTTTTTATATTTACCAATTTATTTGTAGAGTTATCTTATTTGTTTTATTTTATCAATTCAGTTTTATTTTATTTTATAAATTCAAATTTTATTATGGTTTATTTGATTTTCAAGAAAAAAATACTATAATAATAGGTGTGTCTCTGTATCAAGTGGTTTGTAGCACATTGCTATAGTATGTGGTTGATGCCAGGGTGTTGCAATGTGGTTGTTAGGCTGTTCTGGAAGGTTGCTAGAAGGTTGGTATAATGTTCTGGGTGGTTGCTGGTGTGTTGCTTAAAAAAAGCCCCATACCCAAGATGGCTTTGGTCCCTTCAGTCAAGGGAGTTAAGATGTTAAACCAACATTTCCATGTGTTTTTGCATTCCTAATAAAAATCAGACAAAGTAGTAAATATAAAGTGTGAGATCACGTGTGTTTTGTCTGGCTACAGTTAAGGAAGGATAACTCTCTCTACTCGCAACTATGAAACACACCCAACCTCACACACACAAATGGATGCTACAAGCAGTGTTGTGCAGTTGTTACATAGTATAATGATGGAATAATTATCACCATTATCATAATCATAAGAATTATATTTCTCAGAATTGAACAAACAGATACTAGATTCTCATGTCAAATAACATCTATTTTTACAATCTTTCACAATTTCTGTTGAATTTCAACTGTCCGTTACAACAGTATTGGCATGATTATTGCCCATTATGTCAAGGTTTAAAATCATGGTACTACCATAAAACATGTCCAAAGTTCATGCCCAATACTTTATTTGGGTAATTTTATTAGTATTAAACGTGTACAGTGTAAAACTGTGTAAAAGAAAAGTGTCAAGTTAATCATTCAGAACATTCTTGCAGGGAATATTCTCACATGCTCTACAGGTTACATTCGTGCAATGCAGTGCTGGTCAATTAATGGCATTAATGTAAAATCGTGTCTGATCTATCAATCTGAGATGAATCACAGAACACTGCCCTACAAAATCTCCCATTCATCTGAACACACACAAGCACCTGACTGATTCAACACAATTACTGCAGCACGTCAGTTAAAGGAGTCATATGACATGGCTGAAACAAATATTATGGTTTGTTTTAGACGTAATGCAGTGTGTATACACGATTTAAGGTTTAAAAACGCTGTATTTTCCACATACCGTGTATGTTTGTATCTCCTCTTTGCCCCACCTCTCTGAAACGCGCAGATTTTTTACAAAGCTCATCGCTCTGAAAAGCGAGGTGTGCTATGATTGGCCAGTTAACCAGTTCGTAGTGATTGGTCGGATACTACAAGCGTGTGATGGAAATGTATCGCCTCTTACCATATTTGGAACATCAGGTTCCAAAGCAACTGTACTGACAGGTACGCCCACCTTACTTGCGTATACATTTGGGCGGTCTTAGTCAAATCATACCACGAACTGAAGTAGATTTGTGGGGGTGTGGTTACACGAGGCGTTTCAGGCAGGTCTGGGTGAGCATTCGCTTTTAGATAGAATGCATCTTTTCTCCCGACACTTAAATTTGTGCAATTTTACGTGTCTAATACATGCATGGACAACTTATAACACACCAAAGACACAGAAAAACACATATTCGCGCCATATGACCCCTTTAACTGAAAAATCCAACATGATTGAAAACACTGTAAAGGAAAGAAGCTTATTCAGTATTTCAGAAGCAGAAGTGATGCTTTACTCTCAATATTTATTTCACTATTAACCCAATTCAATGCACAATCCACAACGTTTGACTTTAATTGTTATGGAAAATGCCATGTAAATGTACAACTATTGCATTGTTGAAAAAAACAGCTGTCTAACTTTGAAGGTCTAGAGAGGGATTTATAGCGGCCCCTAGCGGTGAGTTTGAGAATTGCAACCAATCTCTCAGTCCAAACACGACAGTGGCCACCACAGTACAAAAAGATGACGTCGGCTGAGACAGCGCGTCTTCTCATGTTGACGCAGGGAAGAGATCATGGGGGCATTAGAAAGACTGTAGAAAGAGCAAACTGCAGCATCCTTCACAACTTTCAAAAAAACCCAGCTCAAACATACCTGTACCGCATTTATTTGACTAACCAATAACTGTCTGTCTGTCTGTCTGTCTAGAAAAATAATTCTGTCATTTAGCAGTATCGGGGCAGTAGACGGGTCCCCGGCTGCGGTGGCACATTAACTGCCTAGAGTTGTTGGCTGTCCTCTTGGCACTGAGGATGTTCCAACCCCTCGTGCAGGACAAACATGTGCTAGTCCGGTCGGACAGCACGACTGCCGTGGCGCACATCAATCACCAAGGCGGCATACGCTCATGGCAGATGTCATGACTCGCTCGACGCCTCCTCCTCTGGAGTCAGCAGGTGATCAAGTCCCTGCGAGCCACTTTCATCCCAGGCGACCTGAACCAGACAGCCGATGCGCTCTTTCGTCAGGGGGCGCTCTTTCATCAGGGGACGCCCCACGGAGAATGTCGACCCCATCCCCGCGCCGATTCATATGGGAGCGGTTCGGCCAGGCACAGGTGGATATGTTGCCTCCCCGGACTCCACCCATTGCCCGCTTTGGTACTCCCTGACCAAGGGACCCCTCGGCACGGATGCCTTAGCACACAGCTGGCCGCGGGACAAGCGGAAGAACGCCTTCCCCCCAGTGAACCTCCTTGCACAGGTCCTGTGCAAGGTCAGGGTATAGGGACACCAAGTACTGTTAGTTGCGCCTTACTGGCCCGACCAGACTTGGTGCTTAGACCTGGTGGCTTTGACGACAGTTCCCCCTGACCGATTCCACTGACGAAGAACCTTCTGTCGCAGGGGAAGGGCACGGTGTGGCACCCCAAGCCAGGCCTCTGGAATCTCCATGTCTGTCCCCTGGACGGGACGAGGACACTTGCCGCCAGCGATCAGAGAGACCGTACTGCAGGCTAGAGCCCGCCACTAGGCGTCTATATGCTTATAAGTGGCGTCTCTTCTCGTCCTGGTGTTCTTCCTGCAAGGAGAACCCACGGAATTGCTTGATCGGGTCAACGTTGGCCTTCCTACAAGGAGACCAGAGAGTAACCTCTCCCCATCCACGTTGAAAGTGTATGTAGCCGCTATTGCCGCTCATCACGATCTCGTGGAGGGTAAGTCTCTCGGCCAACATGACCTGGTCACCAGGTTCCTTAGGGGCGCGAGAAGGGTGAATCCACCTCGACCGTGCCCCGTACCCTCTTGGGACCTTAATGTGGTCCTACGAGGCCTTTGTACGGCCTTTCGAGCCCCTCAGAGACGCCAGTCTTTCTCATCTGATGATGAAGATGTCACTCTTGCTGGCGCTCGCTTCCATCAAGAGGGTAGGGGACCTCCAGGCATTCTCCGTGTCCCATGGGTGCCTAGAATTCAGGCCTGGTAGTTCTCACGTTATCCTGAGACCCCGGCCAGGTTACGTGCCCAAGGTTCCCACCACTCCCTTTCGGGACCAGGTGGTGAACCTGCAGGCACTTCCCTCTGGGGAGGAAGACCCAACCTCCAACGTGTTGTGTCCAGTACGCGCATTGCGCCTCTACTTGGACCGCACGCAGAGCCTTAGAAGCTCTGAGCAGCTTTTATCTGTTTTGGGGGACAGCACAAAGGGAGGGCTGTCTCCAAACAGAGATTGGCGCACTGGATTGTGGATGTCATTATTTGGCATACCGGTTCCAAAATTGCCTGTGCCCGCTTGCAGTGAGAGCCCACTCCACTCGGGGTATGGCCTCTTCGTAGGCAATGGCTCAGGGCGCCTCTTTGGCAGACATATGTAGTGCTGCGGGTTGGGCTACGCCTAGTACCTTCGCTAGGTTTTACAACCTCTACGTGGAACCAGCGTCAGCCCGTGTCTTACACACCACCTCCCCTTGTGGTAGGATGTGGCCTCCGTAACACAATCTTCAATGAGGAGAGCAGTGTTTCCCCAGTGTTCCTTACGGCGCCGGGTGGTGTCTCGCTAATAGAGATGAATGCCACCGTCCTTGACGGCCGTCGGTAAGAGCCTCTCAGGGTATGCTACTAAGTCCTGATTCCACTGGAAGATTACGTCTCGCAGTAGCACTTTCTTGTGACTCGCTAGTCTAGTCAGTGTCTCTCCGCTTGAGGTCGTGATACGGCTCAGCCACAACGCTTCGCCGACCCGCTGCAGCGACCAGGAGATGTCTCTCAGGTTCCTCAGCCCAAAGGGTTAGTGAATGGCCGTTGGTATCTCCCTTTTATACCCGTATGCACGGGGCGGGGACTGGCGTGCGTGTGCCATTCGCCAAAGCCCATTGGCATGTTAAATACCTCTCGGAGATGATAGGTTCTCAAGATCAAACCCCAGTCTGTCTGTCAACACAACATCTCGTTCCCCCATCAGGTAACGGAGGTTACAGTTGTAACCAAGACGTTTTCTGTTTGTTAGAACCAAGATATGTTGTTGTTGTTGTAATATTAGCTGTGTAACAGAGCAGTTTTGAGCATCATTGTTTATCTGGAATCAGTGTGCTGCATGTACTGTATACTTGTGTCGTCTTTGCTTATTTTATTCATTTGCATTATTATTTGCGTGGTCTAAGCTATGATAAAGTTAAGCATTTCATGCTTGCATTGCACAGCACGTTTGAGGGCAGAGCGAAGTGAGTTAAAAGTAAATAGCAACGCTGTTAAAGGCGTTTGATCTGACAGCAAGATAGCAGTTAGGAGTAAGTTAGTAGATGTTCCCCTTCCCACAAATGTGACAATAAACGTTCCTTTAAAGTGGAGGTGAAGAGTAATTAAACAAACTAGCAACTGCTCTACAGAACTAGAAATACTGGATATCATTTATCACCAAATGGTGTGCAAACACACACACACTGAAACTGATGATTTAATCTTTCTACTAGAACATCCACGCATCCATCTTTTATTTTGCACACTGCACTTCTACCGCAAATTTGATCTACACAGTAAAAAAATCCTGTAAAAAAACAGAAAATTACCCGCTGCTGGGGTGCCAGATAGCTAGAAGCTTCCAACTAGAAGCTTCCAACACCAAAGAAAATTCCTTGTGTGTGCAAGCACACTTGGCAATAAAGCTCTTCTGATTCTGATTCTGATTCAGATATATACCATAAAATACGTTTTTCCTGTAAAATTACATGTTTTTCTTGTAAGTTTGCAGTCTTTTTCTGTAACTTGACATTTTTACTGTATTTAACAAAATAGACTGTAAAATTCTGTAAAGAAAAGCAAAATTATTCCAGAAATACACAGTAAAAATTTACGTTTTCCCCATGAAATGTTTTGCATGTTTTTCTGTGATTTGATGGTCTTTGACCGTATTTCAAAACTATGTGAAAAATCAGTAAGATTCTGTATATTACAGTTTTATGGACATTATAAAATGCCAGTAAAATTCTGTAAAATTACGAGTTTTTTACCGTGATCTTTTAGCTTTATCTTTTACTCTTTTTTTATACTCTATTTTATAGTTTATTAAGGTAATGTCAAAATCCCGCAGCAATTGCATCAAAACATGTCGCAAGATCTCACTTCCTTGAAGTGATCATGGCATGAATCCTGTTCACTGTCTCAGACTTCTCGAAGGGCCATTCTAGAAGGGATTCAGCAGGTGTTCACACCCTTACAAATGCCATCCCTTTCGCAAAGGGTCCTTCAAGGGTACATAAATGTTGTTTGGAAAATGCCCAATGACAGAGAGTGTCTTTTCTAAACCAGCAGTAACATCCTTTCAGCTAAACAATCTAAGTACATTCATAACAGAATGCTACACACTGCACCCAAGGCCACAATATTTGATCATCTTAAGTTAAAAGAGGCTTACAGTGATTTGGCACCTGGAAAAACAATTACCCGTCTAGGTCCAGCTACTGACAGAAGGCCTTTTCAACTTGAATGAAAAAGTGTGCTCATAAAATCTTAAAACAGAGGAACTTCACAAAGGAAGTGTTGCCAATTGACATAACCCCTTAGGATCTAAACAGGGTCTCTGAACTTTGAGCATCACCTCTGAGCATTACAGAAATCCATTTCCATGTCATTGAGAAGAAAAAGACACTTGGAGCTATATGACATATTTTATAACTCTATGATAATGTATCATTACGATCAAACTTAATCTAAATTATCAGTCAGATACATTTAATCCATATTTATATGACAGAAATTACATTTTAAGACTAAAGTTGACCTTATAATTATCCAGGAATTATCCAATGTTAATGATATCCAAAGCAACTGTGAAACATTTCAAGCAAGGGTGTAGCTTGTTGAACTGCTCTGCATTCTATTTGCATCATGTTACCAAAACTGGAATAATAAGTAATTTACTCTGCTCTCACAGATCATTCTCATCCTTCAACTCTGTGGCTAATCTGCGAGCAATGAAATAAAACCACTCTTTTGTGACCCTTGAGTGCATCAGACGCACTGGTCTCAATACACAACAAATGCATACAGGATTCATTCATGATGTTACCAGTTCATTAAAACTACAGAAGAAATTCACTTCTATATGACTTCTTTAAGACAATGCATTACAAGTGCATGAAATATTTCATGCTATAGACTTTGTAATGGTCCATCCCTGCTGAAAAAAAAACAATAGAAACCATTAAAGAAGTTGTAATTGTTTTAATGGGATTTGTATTGGTTTTAATGGAAACTGCTATGGTGTCTACTGGTATGTGATGGATTCAATTGGTGGGATGTTAAATCCTACTGGAATAATGCCCAAAACATACTACAAAATTGATTTTTTAATGGTTTTAATTGAAAAAGCTATTGGGTTGTAATGGTATTCTAATGGAAACCATTAGAATTTCGGTGATGGTTTCTGATGGGTTTCTATGGGATTTTTTTCAGCAGGGCAGTTTGATTAGATCATACTGTTATTGCACAAATCAAAAATTATGTGTAACATGCTCCTGCTCATGTTTAAAACATGTTTCAGATAAGAACTGTAATAATAGATCATGACAGGCAGGGGGCTTGTGCGACACAGGTCTGCATAACAAGACCAAACACATCTCAATTTGTACAAAAATAGTGATTCACAGCTGCTTGGTTATTGCTACACAACCACAAATAGTTCAAGTTTGTAAAGTGCATAAAGACGTAAGAAATAAGTCGGAGGAGCCAATAAAAATAAAATAGCAGCAAATAAAAAATCTAGAAGAGTGAACAAACAATGATACTAGGCTGAAAATCTTCAAAAACATAACACAAGTGGCACTCAAAAATCACATTGATTGCATCGAACTGGCAAAAAGAGAAACAGATGAAAGTAGGGAGAAAGGTTGGGGAAATTAAAAAATGAAAGGAGGGTGTGAACAATCAGGAAGGTGTTACATGACTTTCTATGTCTCACAGCAGCACATCAGATGCAGATGCCTGACTCAAGGCAAATCCTGGCAGAGATGTTACCATGGCATCTGATTAAAAAAAAGCTTAGAAATCCCAAGATGAAAACAACACACACATCAACTGGTACACTCGCTCGTCTCAACAAATGCAAACAGCTGCACACTGAACAGTCTGGTCATTGTTATGGCTATATAATTTAGCATTGCTTATATATACTATATATATACATATATATATATATATACCAAAGTAATACCATGATCTTTAGACAGGCACCATATGCTAATACAACAGAATGCTTTAAAGTGCCTTGTAATAAAAGAATGGTTTGTTATTTATGCTTTAATCTAAAGTGACTTCGTTGATTTTTTTATATTTAATATGATTTTATATTAATCCTTTGAGGGTCACTACACTAAAATGTTTCTCATCATTGTTGGATCTAAAGTTGTATGCTTAAATTTATGAATACCTGAAGACAAAAATATAATTATGCCAACATATTTGTTTCTTTTACTACAAAACAAATAATTTATTTACTAAAAAGTTTTTGAAATGTATCCCTGCTGAAAAAAAACAATAGAAACTACTACAGAAATTCTAATGGTTTTCATTAAATACTGCTGAAAAAAACCAAACATTTTGTAATGGTTTTAACGGAAAAAGCTAATGGTTCATAATGGTATTTTATTGTAAACCATTAGAATTTCTGTAATGGTTTCTGTTGGGGTTCTATTGTTTTTTTCAGCAGGGATAATATCCCACCAATAGAATCCATCACATACCACCATTAGACACCATTATAGTTTCCATTTAAACCAATACAATTCCCATTATAACCATTAAATCCATTAAATTTTGTGTTGTGTCGTTTTTCTGTTGTGTTGTACTGTTTTCTTAGCAGGGATGACTTGGACCAAATAACAAAAGTCTTTGAAAAGCATCTCAGGGAAACTGGTGACATTGAAGATGAAATTATTTTAGTCACAACATAATTTCCATTGATAAAAATCTAAATAAACACTGTATAAGTAACCTTAAACTATAGAACGGTATTGAAAATATTTCATATATCAAAATATTTGACAAATGTGTTCTTTTGTTGCACAACATAGCAGTTCTGTCCAACAGCTCAGCGGGCCTGACTTCACATTTGATTAAATCCCAACTGTGTTCCTCTACACTTTTTTCTATTAGTGTTATTCTAACCTTTGCAAACTATGGATTTAAACAAGCGGTCAAACCACAAGTGCGGTCAGAATGAGCTGTTTCATAATAGAGCTAATATGAACCAACAGTTGCTGTCGTGCCGATAGGACAATTATGAATGACCAGGAACAAAAGCTTCTTCAGCCAATGAGATGTTACCAGAGCCCAGCAGGAGTCAAAGGGCCAATTAGCTTTCTGGCTAAACACCATTTATCAGAGCTTGACGGCATTAGCACAGACGCTAATGAACAAACCGTGGCCACAAACACACCACAGGGACGAATCTTTAATGCGGAAATGAGATTAGCCATTAATCACAGATCTCTAGACGGGGTCGTGCCAGAGCGATGACTCCATGTGGGGTAAACTTCCAAAATTCCTTTGCTATTACGGCATCTCGATGCTTTTTTTGGCGTCCCTGGACCAACGTGGCTATGGAATGTCTAGTAAATTTACTTAATGTGAGGTGGTCCGAAACCAGTGACTCGAAGGAGACATTGTTAAATACATTGCCCACTGAGATTACTCACATTACTGTCATTCTGGCATCAGCTTCAGGAAAATCTGAGGGAATGATATAACTAAGATAGCATGTCTGATGTTCCAGGCCGTTCCCAAGCTTGGGTAAATGATACCGAAACACATACAGATACAAAAACCGTGACAACAAGTAAGAAAAACAGAAGTCCAACAGCGAGAAGGACATTAGCTTTCACTCCCTCTCGAAAACAGATCTGAGGTGGACGGTGGATGGTGGACGGCATCAACATCTCATCAAATAATATCTGGTTTACTTGAAATTTGTTCCATGTCTTACATCAAGAAACAATGTAGTGTAAAATAACTAAGTTAGACTTACTTGCTTTTAATGCATTGCATTCTGGGATGTAGTGTGCTTTATAAATACTGAAGCTTGTAACAAATCTAATAGGTCATTTGGATGTTCTATGCGTTTGGAAATGATGTAAATATAATGTGCACAGCCTACAGCACAACGTAAAAGAGAATGACTAGTGTGTGTCTTTTCCAAACACAGCCATAAAATACAAAAAGAGACCGAAGGAGTGGGCTACTTCATCTTAAATCACATGTTAGAGATCAGCGTCTCTCCCAAAACACAAATAATGGATCCACAGGGATAACTCACCCTGTCTTTGTCATCAGCAACATCACAAAGTATATCATCCAAGTCCAAAATGCCCCCGTCTCCATGTTCTAACCGATGAACGTGTATCCAGTAGCCGGCGTCCTGAGAAAAGACAAAGTGACAAAACCTTTCATCATTCATGTTTTTTTTAAACCTGTATGACTTTCTTTCTTCTGCGGAACACAAAAGAAGATATTTCGAAGGGTAACCAAACAACACTGACCCCCATTGCATTTCCTTTATATGGACACAAAACCACTGAGACATTTCTCAAAATATCTTCTTTTGTGTTACACAGAAGAAAGAGTCACATACAGGATAACAAATCAAATACGTTTCAAATGCTCATAAGCCATCAGTGTGGCAATTTATGCTTCAATGTTATTGAAATTAATCTGGTGTCCAAACAACATCAATACGCAGTGATTGTAATATTTTATGGCCTTGAACGTGTGTCCTGGTTGAACTCGGCTCATCTGAAACACTATAATCTCATAACTGGGCACAGCTGGACAATCCCAAAGTCAAGTTGGCATCCACAGACCCTGGAAGAGCTTCAAAGTGAGCTCATGATGAAGATGAAAATGGGGAATTGGGGTCGCACATCGATGGAATGCAAATCCGTTTTCATCATGTGCTCTTCATCTTACTCTTACCTTGATCTGTAAGCATGTAGCAAACCTTAACATACTTGAAAAAACAAACATTGGTTTTATTTTCTGTTCCCCCAGATTTTTGTTGTTTTGCCCACATACAGTATTGTAGCATCTAATTTGGTCTTTGAACGTTGTTATGTGAACAACGAATATTTGAAATGTATATAATAACAGTAATGTAATAAATATACACACATATATTTAAACAAATACAACAGAATAAAACAACAAAATAAACATAAAGGCTAAAACAATCTAAGTAAATGTCAACTAGTTCATCCAGTCTTAACAGACCGACTCTGGAAGAGATTTTCCGGCCACAAACCCAGAACAAGACTCAGCAAATATTTGAACAAACAAATTCAGTGCTGAGATGACATGCACCGCTGGCCAACGTTTCGTCCTCCCACATTCACCGAGGATGTTAAAACCCAGCAACTCGCATGCGGATTTAAGATCAATGGGCCCCATAATCGCCCAAAAATGGGAAATGAGATGAAATGAGAAGATTCGTTCTCATGGGAGGAATGTCTGTGCAGTCATTATTCATGAAGGAGTGTTTGCAGGGACAGTCCACGTCTCTTGTGTGTGATTTAAGAATGGAACTGTCTGCAAATAATAGAAAAGAAATAAAGTCTCAAAGGGATGGGAGAATATGAAGAATATGGAGGATGAAATATTAAGCATGAAGGAGAGACAGATGGGACTGACCTTCTCTTTGAGAGAGATACATTGGTTCTCAACTGTATAGGAAAAGACGTTTGTCATGTTCACACACACGCACAAATGTGTCATAGATAACAAATTTACATTTTGAAACATGTAAGCGTGCCTACATACATCACACTTTCCAGTGCTTTAATACAGGAGTAAGAAACGGTAAAGCAAAAGTAATGCCTAAGAAAAAAATATTTAAATACTTAACTAATGCTTTATAAAGTACTGTAACACACAGACTAAACAAACGTTCTTTACTAAACAAACGTTCTCCCCAACACATCTATTATCAGTCCCTCACGTGTCCTAAGAAGAGGTTGCGGCGTCGGAGACTTGATGATGGATGGAGATAACATTCCAGAATAGTGTGAGATCAACGCAGACAGGGACACCATTGTCAACACATCATTTATTTCTCAATGAAGTAATTCAACCAGGTCTGAGTCAAGGTGCTGAACAAATGAAACATCCTGACTTGAACTAAACACGTCAAAAGGAAGTTTAAACTCCATCTATCTCGATCCAGAGGAGGAAAGCAAAAACATATATATTCTCCCGTAAAAATACTTAAAACAAGATAAATGTAGCTCAGAACCAAAACTGCACAAAGAACTCAAACTTTAAAGAAAAAAGATGCAATGCAATACAATTATTATTATTGTTGTTATTATTAATATTAATATTGATAATAATAATAGTAATATACAGGAAAAATTTTGTAGTCATTGTATTAAGAAAAAAATGCACTTATATATTTAAGATAGTCTCTCCTAAAAATGGTTTTAAGTAAATATTATTGTTTTAAATATTTCCCCCTAAAAATCTCATAGGCAAACTATATTCTCACGCAGCTAAAGTGAATCTTTAAATGTGTTCTCATCATGAACGTCCCCGTCCACTTTTTCCCAGAGGTAGTGAATGAGCTCTCGGCTATCATAAGTACAAACTCACCTGACCACATATCACCTCCACAGACAGACACTCCATTGTTGCCAGCACCGTTTACCACAGAGCGCAAAGGAAGTGAGCGACACAATAGAGACATTTTGAAAGAAAAGTAATTTGGGTTAACAAAGTAGGTGATCTACACAAATCCTTCCAAAGCTAACCACAGCAATATCACAGCGGTTCGGCCAACATGTCATGACACTTTCAAAGCACCCACTGTATGAAAGAGCTATTGTGAGATGCCACCGGAGGCAAGATCCAGGAGAGAAAGTTACTAGGTCTGGAGATACAGTGTACTCATAGCCTTCTTGTGTAAATAATGTGTTTTATTGAATACGCTTAAATCTGCATGTTTGAGCAGCTGGGGAAAATACTATAACTGGGATACACTGGGATACAAAAGTCTCCGATCTGGCATGCAATTAAATGTTTAAATCAAATGTAAACCTAATGTAAAAATGTTGAAAAATGTTGTACAGTTTATAACATAAAATATTTTAAAATCCTTTACAAAACGGTTGGATGCCCCTGCTTCCTTTGAACCCCACAGGACGCTTACCCTAACGTGCTAGAATAACATGGATCATTGTTTTTTTTCTCTCATGATGGATCAAGTATACTGTCATTAAAATAATAAGGGGGAACACCAAATACTGAAAATGGTGAAATACTGGAAATTCATGTTGAGTCAAGTTTACCTGTGTACTGCTTTTCATAATGCCCCTTATTTCCAAATACAGTAGCTTCAGAAAAGTGTTTTGTGCATAATGTCTTGATGCCATTGAAGAACGGAGTGATATTTTCATCTACTGTATGTTATATTATAATTGGCAATTCACCTTTTATGAGGTGAGGTTTAACATTAAATGTTTAACTATTAATGTTAACTATTCACTAATTACATGTTTTCAGTATGTTCTATTGCGATAAATACTGGAAAACACTTTCATTCTTTTGTTACATACCAGCAAGGGAGGTTTTAGGGTGAGTGGATATCTGGGGCTTAGCTCAAAAGCATCCATATATATGTGAGAGAATACACGCTAGTAGACTTTAAAAACATTGTGCGATTGCAGCATTCTGAAAAGCTGAAATATGTTCAACTCGCTGCCGCGCCAACGTGCATGGAAAACGGAGAGTGATGTGGTGCTCTCTAATTGAGCGCACTTTGTGGCATGTCTACATTCAAAATGAAGAACGTGTGCGCGCAAAAGACGCGAAATGTGAACGGCCATTATTTCAGCGCATTTGCGGCACATCTACATTTAAAATAACTTCGGTGATTAATGTGACCCTAGGTGATTCGCAGGGTATCCTTGGTAGCACACAAACATCTGGCAGATGTCTGTTGGATGTCTGCATTTACATCTACAATACATCTGCAAGACATAGTTTGCTCATCTGCAATACGTCTCGGAGATGTCTGCTGTCAAGAAGATGTCTTTAAGATATTTATGATTTAGAATAGATGTAAAACTGCTCTTTTCTAAGATGTTAAGCAGATGTTCTTACACATGTTTTCCAGATCTCCAGATCTTTAGTAGACGTACCTGTGCTAGCTGGGAATGGTAATAAAAGCATTTGGGGTTTTAGCCTCCTTAGCCCACCCCTAGCGCCGCTCTGCATATCAGTGCATAAATATGGTCTAATATTACATTTAATTGTTAAGTAGATTGTTTTCCCTGCCTGTCTAGCAATTTGTGTTTATACATAAAGGAAAATAAGCATTTCTCTTTTCAAACTTCTACTGCGTTTCATTTTGTTTATTAAGTTTTTCGTGATTTCCAGTAAAGGAAAATAAGGAGCACTGACACTCCCTAGTTTTTTGACTTGCATTGTGGGAATTTTTAGGAAACAAGCGTTTCAGTGCACTGAATTATGAGTCACCTTACATCACTTCCTCTAATGGAGATAATATCACTGCAGATCTTATCTCTGCCAGCAACAATAAACCACAGGACATACTGTATCTACAGCTGGATGACACTTGCAAGAAGACACTTGTTCCTGTTTTGCGAGAATAACAAGCATTTGTATTTGTGGGGGTTTCGAACACTGGGGGTAAAGACTGCAGAAATTGGCTTGTAAAAAAACCTAAGATCACGGAAAATGATACTGAGACCTGGTAAATGTGAATAGCTGTTACCTCGGGTCAAGTGAGAGACAACTGTATCATGACAAGCTTTTAATTTTACTTGTTACACAGCTTTTTAATTATTTTGTATAATCTTGTGAATTCTGTCAAAGAAACAGTTCAGTTCAGGTTTTGTATATTTAAACAATAGGAAGGAATCGCGTAATCCAGACATAAAAGATGAATTTGCTGTATAACACAGAATGGCACTGAATCTGGCAAATGTATTACTTCTTAACCAGAAAGTTAAGATGTAATGCAAATTGCTAACATCTTGCTAAGTGGTTATGCTGCATGTGTGTACTGCACGCGTAATGCTCATCTGGCACTTTCACCTGCATTGAAGCTACTTTCAAACACCCTTTGCTGCGACCCGTCAAAATAAAAGTCCAGTTAACTTGAATAAATGATAACAAATCCACATTTTACCACACCATCCCCCTTGAATTTGTTTTATAATTCGACCAGTGAGAATAATATTTACTTTAGTAAATTGAAGTTAATGTGCTAGTAAAATAATATTTTTTTTACAAAATATTACTTTATTAAAAATAGTACTTGAATTTAAGTAGACCTGAAAACAAAAGAAAAAAGAAAATGTACTGGTAAGATGGTTTATAAACATAGTTAAGTACATTATACCCTATTTTTACTGATATTTTTCCCTGTATGGTTCAAAGTATCCACTGTAGGTTTTTTTATATAGTTTATAAGTGAATACTATAGTTTACTAAGTATTTTTTCAGGTGGGGAAATATATTACTATTGTATAGTAAAACACGGAATCTAGAAAAATAAAAATGGAAAAACGGAATTTGGGAAAAAATAATATTCATAGGGCCCTAAAACAAGGAAAAGTACAAATCAAATATAAAATTGGACACTAAGTTGTTGATACCAAAATAGCTTCTGTAAATTTGTGTTTACTATGAGTGCTGTTTTTAACAGTTTGTCTAAACAAAAATATACACCAGAATACTGGAACCGGCAAGAGTAATCTGAATCCTTCTTTATAACCGATGACATGATCTGTAATTATTTATAATTTGGATATTATGAATGCTTGGGTATTTCCAGTATCTCAATGCCCTGGAACATTCTCTTACGATCACTTTCACAATTACAATTAATTCACAAATGATAAATTAATAAAGCCTTTCATCTCTTCATGCGTCCATAAAGAATCCTATTATGATGTCTAATCCCTACTTTGTTCTCATGTTGAACGGCTCATTCAGAAATTTTAACTTGGTTTTGATGTACAGTACACCCTGGGTAGTTTCAGGTGATCTTTGTTGGTGACTGAAGCTCATCAATAACTTAGTACCCATAAGGTTTTAAGCCCAAGTGCATATTTCCCAGATGTGTTTCTCTAGCGGTGGTTATCGACTGTTATTTACTTTTTGTCCACATCTCCTATACATTTACAGACACTTCCAGCAATTTCTTAAGGCTGACATTAACAATTTGGCAGTACAAGCTCCTTTTCTATTCCAGCCTATAAAAGTATATAAAAGTCATTCTGGTGAGAAACGACTTGACTGATCTGCCGCCCGTACCTACAATAAACCCCACTGAACACTTTTGGGATGACATGGAAAGCCGAATGTGAGTCAAACCGGTGCTTTACCTCTCTGATGTTTTCTACTTGTAAAAGCAAACATGTATAGAACAAACATGTTTGCGGTTTCTTAATTGTGCTTCATAATTGCAGCACTCTACATGTATTCCAGAAAAATCATTACATTTCATTTAAAATACAGAATGCTCACTTATATATTGAAATATTTCAACAGTATTGTTTTATTAAATGACGGTTAGCGAGTAAAAAGTTTCCACCCTAATCCACCATTAACAGAAAATTACCAATGCAGTTGGGAAAGCATGACATTTTTTAATGTGGCCTACATTTAAGTCTATTATCGAAACCACGCTGTGACAACATGAAAGCGACACAAAGCTCTGAACTCTGTAATCAAAAACTTCAAAAAGTGTTGATAGGCACACATTTCCACAGGCCTAGAACTCATTAATAGCTGATAAAAGCTATACAAGTAAAGGCACGTCTGAGACCGCATATAGCATTATTAGGACACAATACTGACACAACATCACGTTTCACAGGGCCAAAGACACTTACACATAAAGATGCAGTTTTTAGGGACACAATTGACTTGAGAATGAGACGGACGTCTCTGCATTCCCTGTGGCACATGTACCGTGTTGAGACTCGCCCACTGCTTTTCAACAATATGAATCTACTGTAAGTTTAGTCAGTAAGGTGAACTCTGATGATCTGCTATAAGAACTCAATAGAGAGATTTACAGATTAAGAAAACAGGGAGGCTTTTAAATGTGGTTTTAAATGCTTTGTTCAATAAAGGGGTCATCTGCGTAGAATGTGTACCTCAAAAACAAGCATCAATTATCAGGAATTTATTAACCAAAGCACGAACCATTACTGCAATGGATTACCTTACATTTCAATGAATGATGTAATACATCCAATAAGATCATCTCTATCACATCCACTTAAGTCTCACATGTTTGCTTGTAAATGATGTCAAATTGATAGGTCTTTTAAACATTCAAATAATTAAGTAATAAACCGTCAATATATTATCAAAATAATAATAATAATAAAATATATGTATATATATTGCATGTTTGCTTTATTTGTACTGTTAAGTGAGAGAGAGGACAGGAAGCGAAGTGGGAGAGAGAGAAGGGGGTGGGTTCGGGAAAGGACGGGAATCGAACCCGGGTCGCCCGATGCACAACCGCGTCACATGTCGGAGCACTGCCCACGCGTGCCCATTTTTATTGTTTTTATTATTATTATTACTATCATTGAGCAAATATTTACATATTAAAGCATTAAATAACTGCTAATAGAAAATAATTCATTATTAATAAGAATTAAAAACCAAATAATTAAATATTAAACTATTAATTAACTGTTAATAGACATAGAAATAATTATAGATAATCATTAACCTCCTACGACCTGGCGTCCACATGTGTGGACATCACATTTTTGGTTGTGTGCACGATAATACTTAATTCTATGTAACTGGAACATGTTATTCACAAACATGGACCTTTACACTGCCATCTGGTGGTGTCAGAAGAGAAAAACACTTTACATAAAAATGTCAAGATGGCGATGAACGCATCTGAAAAATAAAGGCAGCTATGTCAGGCCAAAACGTCCAAAAGGTAAAAAATGTAATAAAATGTCATCGTTGATTCTTGTTAAGTTATGCATAGTAGTGTTGTATGATTAATATGGCATGCAAATTTGACACATTTTTGCAACAGTAAAGATGTACTATGCCTCTAAACTTGATGTCCACACATGTGGACAATGGGACTTTGCTAAGTTGAAAATGTAAAAATGTATTAAAAAATAATGAAATAATGAATGTTTTTAAATAAATGTGAAAACGTAGTTTGGGAAGAATTTGTTTGAAAACATCAATTTACACAACGACTGCAAGCAGTACCATGGGGCCAAGCCCACACTTTCCCCCGGTGTACCCAAAGCATTCCCACACTTACCCAAGTGTACCCACAGCATGCGCACACACAACCCACACTTCCCCCAGTGTACCCACAGCGTGCGCGCACAGCCCACACTGCCCCCAGTGTACCCACACCCAGCCCAAACTTCCCTCAGTGTACCCACATCATGCCCACACTTCCCCCAGTGTACCCACAGCATGCCCACACACGGCCCACACTTCCCCCAGTGTACCCACACTTACCCCAGTGTACCCACAGCATGCCCACACACAGCCTACACTTCCCCCAGTGTACCCACACCTAGCCCACACTTCCCTCAGTATACCTACAGCATGCCCACATTTCCCCTAGTGTACCCATAGCATTCCCACACTTCCCCCAGTGTACCCACAGCATTCCCACACTTCCCCCAGTGTGCCCACAGCATTCCCACACTTCCCCCAGTGTACCCTCAGCATTTCCACAGTGCACCTACAGCATTCCCACAGTGCACCCACAGCATTCCCACATTGTACCCACAGCATGCCCACAGCATTCCCACACTTCCCCAATTGTACCCACAGCATGCCCACACACAGCCCACAATTCCCCCAGCGTACCCACAGCATTCCCACACTTCCCCCAGTGTACTCAGGCTGTTAATAAAATAGATTTGTTCTTTATTACACAATGGTGTCTTGACTGTTTTCTGTGGATACAGACCGATTGTCCACATGTGTGGACATCGTTTTTTTCAAAAAGTGCTTCATGTTCAAATATAATATTTGGTTATTATACTTATTGGTTCCTCCTAACCCCAAATAGCTAGAAGAAATCTAAAATGCAAGCCAAACCAAAGCTCGGGTTTTAGGAGGTTAAATACCAATAATTAAAAATCAAACATTGCTTATTACAATTTATTAAACAAATTGTGTCACAGCATCATTGACATGTTGAGGCACAGAGTTTGTAGATTTGAGGTGTGATAATTGATAAATCAGAAGCACTAATCAGCTTTAACCAACTATTAATAAACTGTATCATAAAACGTAATCCAAAACTCAACAACTTAGTCATTAGACACCAGCCAAGTTTTCTGGTCTCAACAAGATGCCTTTCATATTATTCAGTGATACACATAAAAATTGCACAGCATTGTTATAAAGCCCATAAAAACACTGACCTCAGTCACAACCTCATGGAACTGCGCTTTACTTTAGAAACGAGTTCATGAGGGACACAGAAAAAGATGAAGGAAATGGAACGGCAATTTCACTTGAATGTAATGAGAAGAGAATGGACGGGGAAGAAAGCTGTTGAGGTAAGTCTTGGGTCGAAGCCTCAGTCTACAAAGTGTTTGCCAGAGGCACAGCAAAAGCCATGCAAGCTGTACTGACACAAACACTCAGATCCACGATCCTGAGCCACTACAAACACAAGCATGAAGTATCTGCCATGATATACAGTCTTCAGAATATTACCAGTTAACCTCAGGGTTCCTGAGTCACCACAATACGTGTGAGCAGGACCCTGGGTGAGATTACTTCCACTGCAATGAATTAAAATCACATAAGGGTCTAACTGAATGAGCATATAATGATCCGTAATTAAAACAATTACAGCATTAGAGATGTGTCTGTCTGTGGTCTAAATACAGATGAGTTTGGGGTGGGGAGAGACTGCATATGGAGCGATTACAAGAGAGGGTCCAGGGAAGAGATAAAAGCAAGAGAGAGAGAGATCGATAGAGGGAGGAAAAGGAATTCTGGGAGAATATAGCACAGCTGTAAGGGTCAATAAATCACCTCTGAAATCACCTGCTGCTCCCTGAGTCACACACATCTGAAAGAAATTTATTATGCAGTATGCATACTGTTCCTGTAAATCAAAATAAAAGCCTCTGTCTGACAAATACGTAAGCATAATGAGAATATATAAATAAATCTATAATGTATATGTATATATATATATACATATATACGTATATATGAAGAGTTTGGTTCCAAAATGAGATAATATACAGTAATATACTTTTTCAAAAATCATGTTTTTTATTGTTATCAGGTTTTTATTGTGTTAGTTAGCTGTATTTTCGAGTTATTTTGGCTTAAATCAAAACAAACCAACTGCAGTTTGATTGATATTAATTGAAATGCACAATAAGAATTTAAAAAACGGAGTCATCTATTTTTGGAAATAAACTCTTTATATATATAAGTGTGTCTATTAGGGGTGACCCCGAATCGTCGAAGATCCGAAAAAACTTAAAGTAAGATGCAAGTTGTGCCAACACCTTATGTCCTACCACTCAACAACTACAAACATGACCTTGCACTTAAAACAGGTAAGTTTCAAAATAAGATTCCGGGGAAAGACTAGAAGACTGATCTCTCTTTAATTTATATAATGGCTAATATACAAATAGCATACAATATTGGGACTTATAAGATATATTCCTCTCCTTAGATCCACCCGCAGACTGATGACAGCTCATCTAGTAGTACAGGCGCAGCGCCGAGACTAACTCAAAAAAAGCTATATTTGAGACCGCCAGTGTCGGAGAAGAGGAAAAGAGAACGGACAAAATTGCAGAGTTTGTTGCTCTTGACATGAGGTCAGTGAACATCGTGGAAGGCGAAGATTTTAAAGAATTAATGCGCACACTTGAGCCAGGATACACCGTTCCCAAAAGAGAGATGGTTATGAATGGGGTACATGCAAAATACGCGTCCATACGGGCAGATGTTTCCAAGTTAATAACCCATTGCGAAGCAGTCAGCCTTACCACAGATATTTGGACCTTCCTGCAAATGGAGGCATACCTGACAGCTACGGCCCACTTTATTACTGAAGACTGGCGACTGGAAAATTTTGTGTTAGAAACAAAGAAAATGGAGCAAAGTCATACAGCAGAAGACATTGACAAACACTGAAAGAGATCATTTCTGCTTGGGACATTCCAGGGACTTAGATAGTTTCTGTTGTCCATGACAATGCAACGAATATGGTTGCATGCACTAATCAACTGGCCCAGCACCTGTCGTGGGGAACTGTAACAGGAGTCCGTTGCGCGGGGCATACATTACAATTATGCATAAACAGCACATTAAAGAAAGATCCCGTATGTCGCAGTGTTGCTGCTGCAAGGCGCCTTGTTTCGCACTTCAAAAATAGCGCAAAGGCCACCACTGCACTTGCAGAAAAACGAAGAGAACAGAATGTAGCCGAGCATAAACTTGATGTTGCCACTCGATGGAATTCTGTCTATATGATGTTTGATCGCCTGTTAGAGCAAAGACGGACAGTTTCAGCTGTGCTGACGGATTCCAGTGTGAGCAAACGATCCGACCGTGATCTAGAGCTCACAACATTGCAGTGGAGAACGGCAGAAGACACAGTCAATGTTCTTAAGCCAATGATCACACGGACAGAGCTTTTGTCACAGGACATGAACGCATTCCTGTCTGCCACTGTTCCGATGCTAATGAACATTAAGAAATGACACTTAGTGGTGCATGAAGACGACAGCGCTGTTACTAAAACCTTCAAGACTACACTGAGCGAGGAAATTGACAGACGATGGGAGCTCAAAGATCTTCTCCTGGAGAGCAGTATTTATATTAAGGCTGCTGTTCTTGACCCACGTTTCAAGAAGCTTTCTTTTTTTACTGACGAGCAAATTAATGAGGCATATACTATGGTGGAAAATCTGGCTGAGAGTCTAGCTGCCAGGCCTGTGGGTGGACTTGGTGGAGGAGTGTGATCTTGTGGACCCTTCAAAGCAAAAAGAGAAGGACCAAGTCGTGTCGATGCTGTTGTCAACAATGTCCAGTGATGAAGAGGAGCAACAGCCAGAGGACAGTGAGATGATGGCTTATATAAAGGACACCACGAAAAGCAATACAGGGCCGCTGGAATGGTGGCAAAAGAACGAGGAGAGATACCCAAAGCTGTCGACAGCCGCAAGAAGGATCCACAGCATCCCATCTACCTCCACACCATCAGAACGAATTTTCTCCCAGGCTGGATTTATAACCAGTAAAACCAGGAGCGCACTCCTGCCGGGCAACGTTAACAAGCTGGTTTTCCTTGCACACAATTTGAAAAGGCTCAAACGGACACAGACAGAGTGAAAGATTGATTTATTTCGATCAGGTAGGGGACAAGTGATTTCCAAAAATGTCTTTGTTTTGCCAACATGTGAAATGGAAATCCTTTAGTTATTTATTTGATATTTTTTAGGTTTGTTGAGCCTATATATTTGTGTGGTGTTGTTTTGTACATCGTGGCTTTAAAACGTTATGAGGAATCGTTTAACGAATGTTTATCCACATTGCATTTATCCGTATATTGCATTTCATTGCCTTTCATTTAAGTTTAAAGAAATGGAATTTTCAGTTTTGTCTATCACTTCACAGGCAGTTTTGGTCACTTTATTTTCTGTGTGCTGTCTGTGAAAGAAAATAAAAGTTATTTTGAGCACTTGTTGACTACCTGGTGTCGTTCCCTCAACACACACATGCACAAACACATGATTCGACTATCAGTCGACTATAGGCAAGACGTGACAATTCTGATTCGACTATGTAAATCCTATGTCGGGGACACCTCTAGTCTATTAGTAAGTTCAGAACATACTGTACTGTATGTGCTACTGGGATCCGTTATAGTACGGTAACAAACATGTGATCAATCATCTTTGAACCAAAGGAAAATGGAAACAAGAGCACTGCGGTCCCAATTTCATGAAAACATTCTCTATTGTGTATAAGTGGATAATATTTT
This sequence comes from Triplophysa rosa, assembly GCF_024868665.1. Taxonomy (NCBI): domain Eukaryota; kingdom Metazoa; phylum Chordata; class Actinopteri; order Cypriniformes; family Nemacheilidae; genus Triplophysa; species Triplophysa rosa. The sequence goes on from NC_079912.1 coordinate 8,802,167, forward strand.
GCAATAAAAATGCTGAAAATTCAATGCATGGGACTTGCAATGGTGAGGCGACTGGTTTAATTTTGTATCTATACAATGGAAGTAAATGGCGTTTAATGTTGTTTGGTTCTTCAAAATATCTTCTTTTGTGTCGTGCAGATACAAGAAAGTCATGCAGGTATGGAATTATTATTTTGGGGTGAATTACCCCCTTAGCCAATTTTCCTTCTAGCATGATGAAGCCATTTGCACAGACTATCTATGTTTCCCAGCAGTCATTCATTGTACTATAACCCTATGATGGCTTGGATGGGTGGGCTAACACAACAGACTGGGTTGAGGAAAAGTGATCTCCACACATTCCCTGACACACACAAAATGTTGTGTATAAAGCCCAATGCACGTTTAGGATGTAGAAAGGAACTCTCTGAGCATCAAGTAGCGAAGCTGCTAACCCACAGATGATGAGCGAACCCAAGAACAGACCCAAGAAAAGAATTACACTCAATATAGTACCGCAAAGATGGCACATTTTTGTAAGCCATTTTGGAAGTTAGCGACGCATGGTCCCTTGACCGAAAGCCTATGCATTTTTCCCATAGACTTTTGGAAGATTGCAAAAAATACGCTCTGTGATTAACAAAGGTTTATGATGTTTTGTGTTCATTTGTAAAGACATCATTAGTCAACATTATTTTTTATGCCCAAATACAATAACCAGAAGTAAAAAGCTAGCGTGATGCTATAAACAGACTACACATACGGTCGCTCGATATCAACGTCACCACTACCAAGCCTCCAACAACATTTTCAAACATTATTAAAGGACTCATGAATTAAGACATCAACTTTAACCCGAGCCTTTTGTTATATAAGAGGGAATCATATTCAAGCGAACTTCCTGTAAGTGTCAGAACTGAAAACGCCCTTGTTACTGAGATTACAACTGTTATTGACACCAGGCCCAGCGAACGCCAGGTCCTGGAATGCACCTATCTCATAGATAGGTTGAACACCGCCTCCACAGAAGAATATCAACGACTACTTCTCTAGCCCCGCCCACTGGTTCACGCATGACAGTACTGAAGTAACACAAGTTGCACGGAACCAGATAGAGCGAGCAAGCAATAAACATGCCATTAAAGATCGCAAAATATTGTGCAGTCAATACCTGGTTATGGAAGAACACAGTGGCTGCATAACATTCCTTCGGATTCCGACATTATTTATTTATTCCTTTGTGAACAAGGCACAGGTCGACGCTGGGTTTGCGGAGAGACTAAAATTAAAAAGCAGTGCTGTGCCACCAATATTGGATCATATATCATTTTTCAAGGTTTTATCCACCGTTTGCGAATAATGGAGGGTGTTTTGGTATTATTTCGGGTGCTGGTTCATATCCATAAGTTACCGGGAGTCTCCCGTTTGTTTATTTATCATGGAAAGTCTCGTAACATTTGAGACCCGCGATCGCGGTGATCTTCTGTCCGGTTCGTGATCCCGGGTCTCAAAGGCTGACAGGTACGGATATCATTAAACACCATACAACTATAGGCTATAAAAACTATACGCAAAGCCTTGCCATCACATCCGTGAAATAAGTTAGTAAATTTGAGTAAAATCAAAAACTACGAATGCGCCACTTGAAATACAGATGTGCGGAGGTCATTTATATATCACACGAGGTCCCCAGATAATACTAATCCTGTGCGAATGGTGCTAATGTGTAACGTAACATTACGTCTCTAAACAAATTCACAGAAGGCTCCAACTAAGTTTACTACACAAACTGCTCTCCAATCATAGCAGTGGGCGTTTACAGTACTTCAAAGTCTTCAATGCGGCACGCCCATTAAAACCGAGTGTTTGTCGAGCCGGCCTCAAAACCCGGGTAGAAAATAGCCTATTACTTATTGATTTTGATGTTTTTTAATGTAAAAACCATGCGAACTTCATAAGTAGACCTCATACAACAGTATAAAACAATAAACAAGCCCAGTTCATCACACCTTTAAATAAGTGTTCCCTGATACATAATTACTCGGTGAATGAATCTCCATTCACCTTTTTAGAGATCTGTGTCCATGTTACATTATTTGTGAGATTGCGCAGTGACGTCTAACGTCCCCATAAAGGGATGCAGTCGCTTGCTTTTAACAAGTTGTTAGCAACCGCCTTTTTTAAAGGGACAGTTCACCCAAAACTGAAAATTCGTTCATGAATTACTTATTTGTTCTTATGAACACAGAGAAAGATATTTGGACGAATGCTTGGAACATAACAGTTTTTGGACCTCATTGACTACCATAGTAGGAAAAATACAATGTTAGTCAAAAGTGCCCCTGAACTGTTTGCTGTCCTACATTCTTAACGTAAATTTTGACTACTGTGTGGTAGTCAATGGGGTCCAAGAACTGTTTGGTTATAAGCATTCGTCCAAATATCTTTCTCTGTGTTCATCAGAACAAAGACATTTATACAGATCTGGAACAACTCCAAAGTGAGTAAATGAAGACAGATTTTTTATTTTTTGGTGAACTATCCCTTTAAGACACAATAAAGTTTTAAAAGCTTGTGGCGATGGAACCAAAGTGCTAAAATACTAACTCATAGAAAACATGTCATATGTATATGAAGCTCAGCAGAGGAAAAAATATTAAGATTCATTTGCAACAAATAGCACTTCCTGTACAAAATGGTAACTGGAAATCATGCTTCATTTGTGGTTAATATGACTTGCCTATTGTTTTTTTTAATTTTATATCTGTAGTAAAACCTTGGTTTATTTTCGTAACAGTTGTTTCATGACATTACCTGGTATCTTGTTTTTTTATGGGTGACATTGTAACTCAAATAAAACAATCTTCACACTGAATAGTTGTGTAGACTGATTTTTCTGTTTTATTCACACAAAGCGTCTAATATTTGATCAAATGTCAAATATCAAATGTGGTCTTCACTGACTCCACGGTTACCACACACTCAAACATTTGAGGAAACTTTATTGGGGCGAAATTTATAGTCATAGTGGAAAAGTCAGCATAACGTCATACAGTAAAATTCTCCAAGACCGTTTTAATGTGATCTTGATCGAACAAATAGAGAAAAAGATTTTAAAACCAAACAAACTGTTCTTATTAAAGGAATAATTCACCCAAAAAAATGGTCCCCGTTGACTTGACCATAGTCATTTTTATTCCTACTATGGGAGGAATCCTTTAAGCTAATATTATTAAGCTGTGATTGTTCCACTCAAAATACAAACTACTCGTAATGGCAGTCTACCAAACCGAACTGCAGACTAAACATGAGTTTTGCAAATTCACCATCAGGACTTCAGTGAAAGACTTTCAAGATTTGGCATGTTCTTGCAGAACAGGTCGAGCACCATGAAAGCCCTTCAGCACGCAGTCAGCAGAATCTCCCAGCACATTTGTTTATGATTTCATAACCACGAGTTATGCATACCAGATGGTGGCTGAAATGATGCCAATCGAAACATAAGGTTGAGTGTCACTATCGCGAAACGCATCAAACGGAATGCAAGAGGAAGAGGATATATGGCAATACACAAACTGCAGTACTGAGAGGGTAGAGGACGAGGTTTGGACGTATAAACCGTAAAGTGTGATAATGTTCTCTTGCAGTATTATTCAAAGGTTTCTGTAGCTCTGAGTGAAGACATTAAACAGCCTCTCATGGAGTAAATTAGTAAGGAAAAGCACTTTGTGGCTTATAACCACTACATTTACAGTAATCTGTGACCACATATGAGGCCTTAATCATAACTGATGTGTTATCCTGTTCCCTTTATATCTCTGCTGCTTTCAGACACATTAACCTATACACACATCGAGTTTGTTTTACTCTCACGTCTCCAACCTGTTCCTCCACTTTCACAATGATATCATTTATTTAACAAATTGATTTTAGTTATTGCATAAACTTCCAGACAGACCTTTAAGGTTGTTTGAGATAAGCAATATATAATATCATTGCCTTCCTATCAAAACCTTGTTTTCAATGTCCAAATTTGCTGTTTTTGAGGAAATGTAATTTTTAAATGATTAAATACTGTGTTGTCAAAGTTGTAAACTTTGTAGATATATAGGGCACGCATTACAGAGTATATTATCTGTTTGAAACATAACATTACAGGTTACTTTGTATATTTATCTTTCTGTGTTTAAAAACAAGTGACAAATCTGATCTAAGCACTCGATTACAACAAAAATTCTAATCACAATTAAATAAATAAATAATAACCTGTCAATGTAACACTGGATTCAACTTAAAAGCATAAAACTAAATGTAAAAAACAGATAAAATAAAATATGTATGCAAACATTTAAAATATATAATATATTAATAGTTAAAAGAAATTAAACAATCCTTGCAAAATGAAACACGGCACAATATTTTTCATCGATTATTTTGTTCTCATAAAGCCAAAATTGAAATTGAAAACCGATTACAATGAATTGCACAACTAGGGCTGTCACGACTATTAAATAATCGTCTCATCGTGATTGTTGGACCTCATGGCGATTGTTTCAGATCATCGCAATTATTGCACATCTCTATATAAGACACTAGGAGGAGCTGTAGTGCATCTGCATATTGCATATTTTATTGTATATATTGTAATTAAAGCATGGTAATACTTGTAAAATGTACCACCACAACACAATCACTTTAAAAAAACTAAAGCATATACCATAAAAATAACCTGCAGTACAATTTAATATTATTTCAGTGTGAAAACCAGTCTATCAAAATCTCATTAACATAGAAGTAAACTTTTATTGTAGTCTTGCAAGTGAGAAAAAAACTGACTAGAAGCTTTTCTATGACTGATAGCATTTTAATGGTGGCTTCATTCAATTCACACCTGATCAATTTACTTAATTTACAAGTATTTGGCGGTTGTATTATTGATAGGTAAAAGCCTAAACCTTAAGTATGATGACCCCATTTTTTTCCTATGTATTTCCAAGAAAAAGAACATAGTCTTTATATTCAGAACAATATGGTCATTTCAAAGCTGAATAAAAAATGTATGAGAATTAAAAGTCAAAGCTCTAAAACCATTGTAAAGCTCGTACCATTGTAAATCATGCTAAGGTCTAAAGCAGGGGTTCTCAACTCTGGCCCGCGAGATCCATTATCATGCCGAGTTTAGCCCTAACTCTGATAAAACACACTTGAACAAGCTAATCAGCATCTTAAGGAAAAGATGCATTCAACTTAATGCGGCGCTATGCAAATCTATTGGCGTATGACATAATGGTACCACGAGAACGATTCAAGTGGCGACTGCGCCGTATGCATTTGAATCGATCTCGCGGTACATTCATGCGATATGCCTAGTAATCTGCGCAGCCCCGCATTAAGTTGAACTCGTCTGTTACTGAAGACACTGACCAGCTTGTTCAGGTGTGTTTTATCAGAGTTGGGGCTAAACTCGGTAAGATAATGGATCTAGTGGGCCAGAGTTGAGAACCACTGCTCTTCAACATAGCATTTACATTCATGCATTGGGCATTGGTCAGGTATTGGCTTTTACATTCATCTCAATGTTGAAATGCCTCGTCTCAAAAACCCGCAAGCGCTTTACTATAAACAGAATTTCTGTTTTTCACAAACTGGGGACAAGTTGATATCAACTCTGTGATAACTGATGAAGATTTTGTTGACTAAAGCCTTGTATGGAAAACAAAAGCTCAGACATGTATAACATGCAGTATAACAGTGGATCAACAAAAGTCCAACTCTGACTCCAAGTTTTCGTTGTGTCACCATGACCTTTAAATCCAAATTACAACCAATGGTGCCACAAATTTCCAGTCTGACTGTTGATAGCAAGCATCGCAGACACGGATGGCTAATTGTGCGTCTTTGGTCTCAGTAAAAGGTTAACCTTACAAAAAGAATGAAAGAATTTCTCTAAGACGTTAAAAATTACACAAAATACTGTGCTGAATGTCGTTCCTGTAGCTCAACTGGTAGCACATCACAACGCCAAAGCCATGGCTTCCATTCCCTATGAATACAAATACTGTAAGGTGCAAGAATAAATGTAAATGTAAGGGCTTAGATTTATTTTTTTCCCATTAGACGTGATTGTGCTAAAAGCTTGAATAAGCCACACTGAGTAAATTATGTTGCAGTTAATGTAAAGTGTCAAAGCCACTGAAGACGTTTTTCATGCAGGTGAACTGAAAGGCACTCATGGCAGAATTAGTTTGACAACAGTGTCCTCTGAGGCCAGATGAAGTGCTGAGAGAAATCAGGCTGTTAAAACAAAGTGGCTCAGAGGTGGATGTCAAACGCACACACATGCAGATACACTCTAACCATGAGGTGTCTTACCAAACAAATCTGGGCATGGCTCCAACATTCACAAGTCTGAGCGTATGGATGAAGCAGACATGAGAAAAGCAAGGCCGGTTATAGATTCGTTCATGAACAAACCACGACCATTTTCAAAGTCGCATGGAAATGTAGTCAAGCACAATGCATTGTCAGATACAATGTACTCCAATGTGACGCCATGTTAAATATAGTATGTCCTCTGAGTATTCTATGCATGTAGTATACTGCAAAATACAACTACTACAGTATACTACTATTCCAAACATTGCTTTCATTATAGGTGTGTGACCACCAAAGCAGACAAACCGAGCTAAGGCAATATAAACAAACTTGTTCAACCTGTATTGGAAGAAGAAGGGAAGAAAATTTTCATTTGTCAATGACAGAAACAATGGCAGCCAGAATCACACTCAGGTGTGTGTGTGCGTGCGTGCGTGCGTGCGTGCGTGCGTGCGTGCGTGCGTGCGTGTGTGTGCATGTGTGTGTGTGTAAAGAGAGACAGGTCATAAAATACCGTTTTCCCATGAGGTCTCATAAAACACTAAAGACATCAGGAAGTGTGTAATAAAACAAAGGAAACGCACCTCATGAAGTCACTTCAAAAGAGACGTCTGGCTCAGATAAGAGGCTTAATATCAGTACCGCAGTCAGTAAATGTACAAAATGAAACTGACGTTAATTGATCTACAGGAGAGGTCAAAATGTTAGGAAACACACAAAAACCTTTAACAGTTTTTCATTTTTGATGTTACAATAACACTTAAAGCCTCATGTTTACGATACCTTACCATAGAGATAGGGCTGTCACGATTATTAAATAATCGTCTCATTGCGATTGTTTGACCTCATCGCAATGGTTTCAGATCATCGCAATTATTGCACATCTCTATAGAAGACACTAGGAGGAGCTGTAGTGCATCTGCATGTTGCATATTTTATTGTATATATTGTAACTAAAGCATGGTAATACTTGTAAAATGTACCACCACAACACAATCACTTTAAAAAAAACTAAAGCATATACCATAAAAATAACCTGCAGTACAATTTAATATTATTTCAGTGTGAAAACCAGTCTATCAAAATCTCATTAACATAGAAGTAAACTTTTATTGTAGTCTTGCAAGTGAGAAAAAAACAGGCTAGAAGCTTTTCTATGACTGATAGCATTTTAATGGTGGCTTCAATTTACTCCTGATCAATTTACTTAATTTACAAGTATTTGGCGGTTGTATTATTGATAGGTAAAAGCCTAAACCTTAAATATATGATGACCCCATTTTTTCCTATGTATTTCCAACAAAAAGAACATAGTCTTTATATTCAGAACAATATGGTCGTTTCAAAGCTGAATAAAAAATGTATGAGAATTAAAAGTCAAAGCAATTAATCATCATAATCGCAATGATTTATTAGACAATTAATCGTCAGCCAAATTTCATAATCGTGACAGCCCTAAATAGAGATATGAGACAGCATTTCAGGGGGTTTAAAGCAGAAATGTATTTTTGACGTAAGAAATGTAGTAATTTAAGACTTTTCATGCACTTGGCAGACAGTTTTTAGCCAAAGAAACTGCACTTAAGTAAAATAATTTTAAACTATTGTATTAAACTACTGTGTTTCTAACAAAACACTGTAAACATTACTGTAAACACAGTTTTTGTTGTGTTTTGTTAAAATCACCTGTTTTTTCAGATTTCATCAATACGAGAATCAAGATTTCGTCAAAAAATTCTTGAAGGAAACACTTTTTCACAGGACCGAGCAAAGGCCATGACCGTTCACCCTGAGGTCACATTGAGAAAAAAATCAGACCTGTATGTGATTTAGGACCACATATACAGTAGAAGTGGCTCAATTCAAAATTGAAAAGATTGGATTCCTTATGGGTTTGTTCACACTGTTATGCAAACAACAGATCTAGGTCAGTGGTGTAGTCAAGGGTATACGCAGGTATACGGCTTATACCCATTTATTATCAGTCGGCAATGCGTATACCCAGTTGCGTAGTCCAGGGTATGAGTGTGTATATGGCATATACGGCATTTAATCCTGTTCCTATATTATTTTAATTTGACCTTAAATTAGACAGACATGGTTGTAGCCATTGTTATCTAATTTGTCTTAAAAAGTCCTAAAATGCACATATGGAAGTCAACAATTTTGTTATTTTTAGACCTCTGTACTTCTAAAACCCTGCGTACTGCCCTGGTTGTCTCTTCATATAGTCTGTAGGTCAGGTTTTTGATTGCAGAATCTGCATCTCTTCTGTGGCCATAACCTATTTCTGATACAAAACTTAAAAACGTGCAAAAAAACAGGGTGGTGGAAACCCGGCTACATTCTAACACCAGGGCATTCATCCTTTGCTGGGCCACTTTAAAAATGGGGGCATATATTAAGTGTATACCCACTTCTTCAGACACCACTACACCACTGATCTAGGTCAAATTTGAGCAAAAATGGGATGTTGACTGCAGTGTGAAGTCACAGAGTCTTAGTCCTACACTGCACTCCACATGTACAGTAGAGTTTGCAAGAGTTGCTCTTTTCTTCACAGACCGCCCTGGTTTTGACTGGCACACATTTACAGACCACCTGGTGGCCAACATTCACCCGTCTCCATAAAGGGTATGAGAGATGTGGCAAAAGACATCACATCTGAGCTGGGAACAAACTCACTAACCCATATCTTGACATATTTTATACATGAATCACACTTGACTGTAAAACGTTAAAGGGGTGGTGCAACGGTGTGTCATGCATTCTGACTTCCAGACATTTACAATGTTAAACGTGCTGTCTTCTCATGCTTAACATGGTCAACTTGTCAAAAAACGAGTTGGGCTTATTACGTAGTATTTCTGTGCTCGATACACTCCCCCACTCCCAGGTTTCGGAAAGTTTTTTTCGAACATATAAAACTGTTTCGTAACAATTTTTCTTAGTCCCTTATTGGACAATTCTCCCGTAAAAGCATGCGGCAGCAAGGAGAGCAGGAGAAGGAGCATGCGCAGACGTCACTTTCACATGTGTGCAGGAGAGAGAGAGAGAGAGAGAGAGAGCATACGTTCGCGAAGTTCAGGTATTTGTTTGTTCACTGCATTTGGGTGATGAATGTTATATAAACGGTGGATATAACGCTGGATTTGGAGATCGTTTGAAACTGATATATGGAGCCGTCCCAGCGCTAAAAGATGCAGGACATGAACCGCTTGCGGTGATTGAAACTGATGTCTGTGTTTTGTTGGCAATGGGTGCGCACGTGCTTTAGTTCAGCCTAATCCTACCCCCCCCACCCGCACGCGCCGTATGCTTTCGGAAATAATCGTACAGCTGTATCTATCTTTTATAAATGTAATCAAACTAAATACTCTTCGAAGATACGAAGTATGCAATACTACTCTATAGGTACTCAAGATTAATTTGAGATTGGCAGAAACCGCGTGTGTTTAACCTACATATTCCTGGAGCCGAGAATGTAGCGTTCTGTGCCAACCTGAGCCACCTGGCAGGCAAATTCCCATGAAAACAGAAGTTCACTGCCACATTTGAGATCAGTACCGGTGTTTTGGACACGCACTGTGCCATAACTGAAACCTCTCAATGGAGCGTTCAATGATAGTGCTCCAGATTAGACAAGCCCGAACAAACTCTTGGAATATCAGGTGTCTTTTTTGATGTACATGTCGGATCGACAAAATGTGTTTTGACAATGTGACTACATGATACATCAACTCAACAACCAATTTATTCAACAAATCTACAGATGACATCAGATAATGACAGTGTTGTTTGGTGAAAAGAAAATCCAACAATTATTCCTAAAAAGTAAAAACTGACAGCATTCTGTCAATGTCCTTCCTGTACGTCTGTATTCCAAACCTGTGCGAGACTATTTCCTCTATGGAACTCAAATGGAAACACTGAACATGCTATTGTCTATACAAAATCTAAAAAAATACCAAAAACTACAAAACAGGCATACCGGTTTTGCACCACATTCAGGGCCATAGAAAAGCTTTGTGCAATGAGCAGACGCCCCAAGCTAAACTGGTAGCAAGGTAATACCATGACTGACTGACTGACTGATAACTATTTTGATATACCATATTATGTACATGGTACTATTAGTTACTTAAAAGAATACCACAGTATTACCCCAATAACTGAAATACCATGAGACTTTTTGGTGATTAGCTAATAGCTATCAGAATTATTGTGTTACTCCGAGTTTTGTGACAGTATCATCATAGAGCATATGGATACTTACATGCCATGTAAATCAGCTTGACAATATGGGCAAGAGTGAGATAATATTCTTTTTACATTCTTAATGGCACACATTAATATGGGACACCTTATTCCCAAGAAAATTTTTAGTAAAATGTAACTTTCTCTGAAAATGCTCTATTCCTGGTCAAAAATCGAGTCCTCTTCAAAAAGCAAATAATAAATAAATACATTTCATGTTGACTTTAACACTGGGAAAATTCCTCATGAAAAAAAATCTATATTTGGGTCAGAGAGCATGGTTATATTAGCCCAAATCGAAAAGCACCTTCCCTTGAGAAAAGCCTGATTCCAGTTAAATCACATACTGAAAGCCATTTCATCTGGTTTCAAATACAAACAAAACAAAAGCTTGAAAACAACCGAAGGGTGTTGGTGGTATTTTGGCATCGCTTTGCTTTGCCGTGACCTGAGCCATTCATGTCAATGGTCTGACAGATGAGTAACCCCAATCCATCACCGTTCAAGACCACCAGCAAATGACTGGGCTGTGAAAGCATGTGAAGGAGAGCGAGAGAATCAAGCAAAGAGATGAAGAGAGAAGGTGAGGGTGCCAGTGCTGGGCATTACAACTAGTGCCAAGTCTGTGAGTCAGAGGATGGCAGAGCCATAGTGCATCATCCCACAGGCCAGTGCAGCTGACGGGCGACATGCCAGACAGATCAACTGCCGGTCACAACCACACAAAGCACAGTGTCTGGGGCTCATCCAGACCTCTCTACACCGGCTGGGAGAGCAGGAGGGACGCAGACGCTATCATTGATCCATGCTTTCATTGTACTGTGTGTGGGTGGGGGATATTACAGCATTTTTAAAAGTAACCTTTACCATCATATGCATTTTCCCATATGCTTTAATACAATTTTGTACCATTGTATTGCATATACATAAACTCCTGAACAAAATCTTAAGACCGGGGGAAACATTACAAGTATTCGCATTTCTCGCTGGTGGATCGTAACCAGGTTGTAAGTACTGCTTCAAGTGCCAAAACAAGAAATAGGAGCAAGAAACAAAAAACAGAGAGTAGGCAATTTATAGAAAACTTAATTTAAACTCAAACAGGCTGTTCATCATAAGACTGAAGGTACCTGAAAATGTCAAATGGTGTAACTGCCAAAGCATGAGAAATATTCAATATTTTACCCACCTAGATGGAATGTAAACATAATTATAATTAATAATTTATTTTAAAGTCACGAGAAAATAGATTTTATTGAAGTTATCTCAAAATATAAACATTAATGCGTTTTTCCAACATTTATTGGGACATATGCTGAAAACACCTTTGTTTTCTAAATAATCTTGGACAAATTATGTAAAAATGGCTAAAACCATATCAATACACTAAACTAGGTGTTTCTCTTTTATTACACATTAACTATCCTGTATATAATTATAGTTTTATGAAAAATACTGGTTAGGCCAATTTACACTAACCAGTTACACCACTTGACCATGTTGCTACTATAGCCAAAGACCATTGTTTGTTGAATACATTAACACTGAAAATCAAACATGATGGTCAACAAGTTAAGATGAAATTGTTTTATTTTGCTGGAAAAACATCTGATAACAAGAAATCATCATGTCCCGTAGTGTAAGTATTTAAATAAGGTCTATATTTCTCTTTCACTTGTCATGTGGTTGCTACACGCAAATATAATAATATAAATATTATTTATATAAATAATATATATTTCCCAACCACCGCGGTTGATTTGTCCATTACCACCGTGGTGGTAAAAAACTGCCACCATCACAGCCCTAGTGCAACTACAATTAAAAAAAATCTGTCATTAATTACTAATCCTCAAATCGTTTCACAACCGAAAGACCTTTGTTCATCTTCAGAACACAAATCAAGATTTGGTTTGATGAGATCAGAGAGATTTCTGACTCAACACATAGACAGCAATGCAACATACACTCAAAGCACATAAAGTTAAAGACTGGGTAACACACGCTGTTTTTGCCAATCTCATATTAATCTTGAGTCTCTATACAGTAGTATTGCATACGTTGTATCTTCGAAGAGTCTTTAGTTTGATCACATTTATAAAAGTGAGATACAGCTGTACGATTTTTTCCAGAAAAACACGAGCTGCTGGAGGCAGGCAGTGGGACGGAACTACAGCACGAGCACACAACACATCATCGCATTAATACCGTCGTGTTTTTTACACTATACACGTACACGCCGATTGCCAACAAAGAACAAACATATGACTTCGTTTGACTTACCGCTTGCGGTTCATGTCCGGCATCTTTTAGCGCCGAGACCGTGCCATATATCAGTTTCAAACGATCTCCAAATCCAGCGTTATATCCACCGTTTATATAACATCCATCACTGAAATGCCGTGAACAAACAAACACACCTCAAACTTCTCTCCCTATCGCAATAGTAACAAGCTGCAACTGCAGGCCCACAGCGTAGCCAATCTCGACGCAGTGCAGCCAATGTTGATAAGCAGTGTGTTCCTATGCTCGTCGGTTGGCGCGTGGGCGGGCTATTTCTTTCGCCTTGCAGTGTTGTTCCTAGAGAATTACCAAATAAAAGGAATAGGATCCCTGTTATGCAACAGGGATCCAGAATTATAAAAAAACTTTCCAAAACAAGTTGGACTGCTGGGGGAGCGTATCAAGCACAGAAATACTACGTTCAACTTGTTTTTAACAGGATGACCAAGCATGAGAAGCCAGCATGTAAAACAGTGTAAAGAAGTCAGAATGCATGACATAGCATGTTACCCCATCTTTAAGTATAAAAACATCATTAAAATAGCCCATGTGACTACAGTGATTCAATCTTTATTTTATGAAGCAAGAAGAATACTTTTTGTGGGCAATAAAACAAAAACAACAATTTTATTTGACTTGTGCGCCTAAAAGCTGTCAACAGACAACTGAACAAGTCTCACAATCGTTACGTAGGCTACGCACACCGTAGACTTGCGTGGCATATACAGTAACTTGATGTTAAATATGAGTTCTGCGTGGGGTCCTTTATAAAATTTATGAAAATGAAGTGCAGCGCTAACTCTGCCATTCGAAGATTGCTTATCATAGGTCAACCACTAGGATGCGCATTAATTTGAGGGCAAAGTATCCACAGGTCAGCGGCAATCGGCTAGTTTAATGATCAGATCAACCAAGTTGAATGCTAGACGGGGGGAGAAAACAACGGCACTTATCACTAAGATGATGCTAAAGTTATTTCCTGTCACATGTCTTCTTGCATAATGTTAACAAAATTGCTCCTTGAATGGTGGTTACACCACCTTGACATTTGATGAATTTGACCAAATTAATTAGAAAATTTACTTTTATTTACTATTAAATAAGACTAATAATGTAGGATTATGCCAAGCTAACTGATATGGTGTTTTAGTGAGAACTTTTCCTTTTTTTTAAACAAGATGAATATTTTTGTATCAAGTTTTTACGGTTACACCACATATACATTTCTGCAATCATTCCCCAATTATTCTCTCAAAATGAATTAAAACCTGAATTTCAGTATTGGTCATCAGAAAAAAGAATGTATGCAAGTAATTTGCAAATGTATTTTTAACCCCTCAAGTCATTGACCCATATATTAAAGAAAGCATATCTTAGCAAATCTATCACCTAAGTTTACGGCTTGTGCAGTCTCTATATTTTCTTTGCGGCGGAGGTCCGGACAATACTTTTTTTAAATAAATAATATTTAATCAGTGGAGTCAGTCGATCTAATGTATTATCAGGCCATTTATTTTATATTCTGATAGCCACAGTCTGTAACATAGAAGGTCTGGTAACTGAGAAAATGTGTTGTAGGCCCTGGTGCTAAAGCAATGTCCTAGTGGTCTATTTTAACATTTAAAAAAAACTACTGACAACCTTCAAGAGGGATGGGGTGCCCCCCTAAGGTAATGGTAAGGGAAACACTGCTGTCAAAGATCTTTTATGTATGGTAACTTGAGCAAATCTGTCATCAGTAAACGCAATTTAACACTGCGTTTAAACAAACACAATGAGGTTTTTTAAGGTCTGTAGTGCTTTATAATAATGTCAGCCAGTGTTAGTTCAGCTGTCTAATGCCACATTAAAGGTCTTGAATGTAAGCTTTGGGTCACTGTGTCAAACAAACGGGTAATTCCTCATGTTTAAGTTCACATGACTGAAGAATACCAGCAGACAACAACACACACTTACACCTGCCTATCAATTCACATCCCAAAGCTCAATCCCCATCAAAAACATCTTTTAATTTGAGTTGTTCTGTCCTAGTCCAAAGTCTCACGATTCTATAGTTCTAGAAGAGATCTCAACATTGTTGCAACCTGCTTAGATTTGTAAAGATAACTAAGATAACCAAAGATTGATACCTTGATAACTGAAATTAAAAGATTACAAAAGATCACAGATTACAATTAGAACAAAACTTGACTCATAAAACTTGACTTGACATCTTTTTATTAAAATACAGTGCCCTCCACTAATATTGGCACCCTTGGTAAATTGTGATGAATGATTAAGGGGGGTTGGGCTTTGTGTTACTTATTATTCTCCTGTCGTGACTGGACAACATCATGTTTCTAGTCACCTTGGTGTCCTCAGATCATTTAAATATTAATGGAAATATACTTGGGAGATATTTTACTCATAAGAATTTCTATGTGTGCCAATAATTGTAGCCAGGGTGTATTAGAGAAAAACTTTTTTTTCACAATGTGATATTCCCCCCACTTCAAATTGTTTTCCTTCAATGAAATGTTGGAATTTTGTTGATTTTTTAAATAAAATATCAAAATGAGAAACAATGCAGATTTATTTTTACAGCCTTCTTAGCTTATACTTACCAAGGATGCCAATATTAGTGGAGAGCACTGCATATTATTAAATATGTATTCAAACGTTGTATTTATGTTGTATATCTGGGGAATAAAATAAAGTTCACCTTGGAGGAAAAAGTTACATGTACTTTAATAAAGATACTAACATATACATACACAAAGTATATAAAGATGTGGTTAATAACTACAAAATAATACCACAAGAGAGGATCAACAATATCAATTAGTTTTAGTGAGCTTTTCATTTTTCGATCTATTTTTAAAATTTGAATAAAACCTGCGAATTCCCTGATATGTTGTAGTTTAGTGTTTGTCCATTGTGCACCATACACCACATATTTTGATGGTTTAACCTAACCTGAGGGTGAATTTATAACAGATACTGTACAAATATCACTTTTGGTCACTGCTGCATATTTCAAGCCCTCCCCTTTAACAACCTGTCATACAGAGACCGATTCACTCAATCAATTCACTCGAAAAGAATTGATCCGAGTCATTTTTCCTCTCTGAATATTTAAGTAAAATCATTATGAAAGTAACATGGGTGACACAAGTCATTTAGTGCTGATAATGCCGAACTAAATCTGCACTGGAAATAGCACTATTTTTTAATAGACTCATGAATAATTTTGGATATCTGATTATGAATTCAGAAATATGAGCAAAATGGCTAAAAACATCTGACGTTTTCAATCTGAGGGTAATGTTATAGGCATTGAGGTGCAATTAACATTTCACTCCTATGGCTTGCTTCCCAAACATATCGTGACTTATTTGACAGCTAGATCAATACAATTCGGTGGAAATCCAGTAACCTGATCCACATGCCGTGTCTTCTCACTGTGAGAAGAGGACAGAGGAGAAAACGGCAGAACAGGGAAAGAGCAGATTTACAGGTGACTAGCAGGAAGACTGAGGGACGACACATGTCATTTTGTGGGAGTGTGGAAGACAAAACCAGCAGGTCTGGACTCGTGTACAAACATTCTGACATGAACGCTACGATGTGTTTATTTCCAACTCACTCTCATTCAAAAACAGAGTGGAGGAATGTGGCCGCTGTTTTTGAGAAGTCCCTCTGGACCAAATCATATGAAAATGATGACAGCATTCCTTCAGGGCTTATGACAGCCACACTTATATACACACAACACATTCCAGATACTTGGTGCTAGAGCAAATGGACGAGGCCAAGCGGAATAAAACCGGTTTGTCGAAGAAGTAGTAACTTTCTTATGAGAACAGAAAACAGGAAGCAAAAAATAGTTTCTATTAGACAAAGGAAAAGTATGTCCAGACTGATTCACGGAAATTCAAGGAAATAAGGACAGTATAATAAGGATCTTACAACTGTACTAGACTGACTCAACAGCTTTAATGCACTCTGACTGTACAGCAGGAAATAAAATCATTCGGGTCTAATCATTGTGTGATCTTTTTTATTACATCATCATCTTTCACTTTGATTCCATGAGCTTCTTCTGCACTGGGACTGTGGCTTGTTGAAGTTGAGCCCAGCATAGATTAAAAACTCCTTCGGTATTGTTTATATCAGGGTAAAATACAGATAATCAACTGTTACGACTCGGATTGCTAAATATTAGATCTCTCTCTAATAAAGCACTGTAACAAAGTTCAATGTAGGGAAGGAAGGAGGCGGGAACCGGCGAACATTTAACAAACTTTAATGAAAATAAACAAACAATAATCCAAGAACAAAAGACCGGCAGCCACCTCACGGTCGACTGCCGGCCACACAAACATAAACAAACTTAACAGTTTCCGGGCCCGGTCCTCTCTCGTCGGCAGTCCCGTCGCTCGTCCTCTTATGCTCCCTAGCTCCCCTTGAGGTATGCGGGACCGGTGCGCGTACAGCTGACACTCATTATCACTCACGCCACCGGCCCCGCCTTCCTGCCCCACGGCTCTCGTCCCGCCTTCCTCGCTACAAGCACTTTTTGTTAACGATATGATAACAGATCATAAAATAGACATCAATGAAGAATTCCAGTCTGGATTTAGAGCATGTCACAGTAAAGAGACTGCTTTGATCAGAATTTTGAAAATTTTAATTCCACCTTCTCGGTAACGCTAGACAAAGTTGCTCCACTACGTTTAAAGAAGATTAAAAATGGCAGCCCCACACCGTGGTATAATGAACACACTCAGGCTCTAAAGAAAGCGGCCCGAAAAATGGAGCGCAACTTTAAGAAAACTAAATTAGAGGTATTTCGTACAGCATGGAAGGATAGTATTCGAAAATACAGGAAAGCCCTAATAACTTCTAGATCCGCCTACTTTTCATCACTAATAGAAGAAAACCAGCACAACCCTAGGTTTTTATTTAACACGGTGGCTAAATTAACAAAAAATAAATCGTCAGTGACTTCTGATCCTGTATATCAGCATAGCAGTGATGAATTTATGAACTACTTCACATATAAAATCCAAGATATTAGAGAAAAAATTATAACAATGCAATCAGAAGTGAAACCCGCTGAACAAACTAACTACAGCGCCCTTAAGGAGAAAATGCAATTATTTTATACCGTAGATCAAGATGAGCTGTCTAAAATTATTAGATCATCTAAATCAACAACATGCATACTAGACCCTATACCTACAAATCTACTGAAAGAGATGCTCCCAGAAATTATAGATCCTCTTCTTGGTATTATTAACTCATCTCTGACATTAGGACATGTGCCTAAAGCATATAAGGTGGCTGTTATAAGGCCCCTTGTCAAAAAACCCCAACTCGACCCTAGAGAACTAAGGAACTACAGGCCTATATCGAATCTACCTTTCATATCTAAAGTTCTGGAAAAAGTAGTTTCAACTCAATTATGCTCCTTCCTCCAAAGGAATGACATCAATGAAGAATTCCAGTCTGGATTTAGAGCATGTCACAGTACAGAGACTGCTTTGATCAGAGTTACAAATGATCTGCTATTGGCGTCTGACCGAGGTTGTATCTCGTTATTGGTGCTGCTAGACCTTAGTGCTGCATTCGATACCATTGACCACAGCACACTCCTACATAGACTCGAAAATTATGTCGGCATTAAGGGAATAGCTTTGAAATGGTTTAAATCTTATTTATCCGACCGTTTTCAATTTGTAGCAATAAACAATGAGGTGTCACGCAAATCGCAAGTCCAGTACGGTGTACCACAGGGCTCAGTCTTAGGGCCTCTGCTCTTCGCATTATACATGCTACCTCTAGGAGATATAATAAAGCGACACGGAGTTAGCTTTCACTGTTATGCTGATGATACTCAACTTTATATTTCCTCGAAGCCTCATGAAACACAGCAGTTCCATCGAATAATGGAATGCATAGTCGATATAAAAAACTGGATGAGTAACAACTTTTTATTACTGAACTCGGACAAAACGGAAGTGTTACTTATTGGACCGAAAACTGCTATAAGTAACAACCAAGAATACTGTTTAACTATTGACGGATGTTCCATAAAACCCTCGTCGTCAGCAAAGAATCTTGGCGTTCTATTCGATAGTAATCTGTCATTTGAGAGCCACGTCGCCAACACCTGTAAAATTGCGTTTTTCCATCTTAAGAATATATCTAAACTACGTCATATGCTGTCAATCTCAGATGCAGAGAAGTTAATTCATGCATTCATGACATCAAGACTAGATTACTGTAATGCACTGTTAGGTGGTTGCCCTGCAGGCTTATTACAAAAACTCCAATTGGTCCAAAACGCGGCAGCTCGAGTTCTTACACGTACAAAAAAGTATGAACATATTAGCCCGGTTCTGTCAACCTTGCACTGGTTACCTATAAAGCATCGCGTTAACTTTAAAATCTTGCTTATTACCTATAAAGCCTTACATGGTTTAGCTCCTCAGTACTTGAATGAACTCCTTTTGTATTACAGTCCTTCACGTGCATTACGCTCTCAGGCGTCCTGTCAGTTGGTAATACCTAGAATTTCAAAATCAAGTGCAGGTGGTAGATCCTTTTCCTATCTAGCGCCTAAACTTTGGAATAGTCTTCCCTGCACTGTCCGGGAGGCAGACACACTCTGTCAGTTTAAATCTAGACTAAAGACGCATCTTTTTAATCTTGCATACACTACTCTTCCATAATATAAATCTTCAGAGGGTTTAGGCTGCATTAGTTAGATCAACCGGAACCAAAAACACAACTGATGTACTTGTTGCATCAAAGAGTACAGAACAGTACTCTACTCTCAGCCAGTCTTGTCTCATTGTTCCAAGGTTACCACAGCGAGCAGGATGCAGTTCATGGCCTGACCTGATGGTAGAGCGGAGAATGGGAAGTGGGGACCTGACAAGAGCTGAGATGATAGAGCTGGATAAAGAAGGACGCGGTCTCTTGACATGTCTTCACCACAAAACTTCAAATGCTATTAGATTATTAATGATAATCTTAAACTATAATTTATTTTATTATTAAGTTTATTTATTTTATTTAGCCTTGTTGTGCAAGTTCTCTGGAGCTTGTGCAGAGGCAGCAGCTTTTGCCAGAGGGGAACTGGAATCCCCTGGTTGGGCCTGGGTTCTCCTGAGGTTTTTTTTCTCGATTAGAGTTTTGGGTTCCTCGCCACCGTTTGCATACTGTTTTTGCACTATCTGCCTGACCGGGGGGGCTGCTTTAGAATTTTAAAGTTTTACTTAATTAATATTGCATATAGGAATTTATAGTCTGTTATATTTGACCTGTGCTTCTCTCTCCTTTATCCTAAATGTGTGCTCTCACTGAGCGTGTGTGTGTGTGCGTACTTGTCTGTGTACGTACGTGTGTGTGTGTTGTGTGTGTGTGCGTGCGCATCCGTGTGTGTGTGTGTGTGTGTGTGTGTGTGTGTGTCTCTATGTCTATGTGTGTTAGTACGTGTGCATATTGTGTGTGTGGAGTGTTTTGTATGTGGGTATGTCTGTCTTCTGTGTTTTCAACCTTTTCTTGTTTCTGCAGGTACAACTTTAATTGTTTTGCTTATAGTCAATATGTCTCATGTACAGCTGCTTTGTAACAATGAAAATTGTAAAAGCGCTATATAAATAAAGTTGAGTTGAGAGTTGAGTTGAGTAAAACTGGCTGATAAATAAAGAATATAAATTACAAATTCTATGCAATTGGTGACAACACTGAAGATGATTAATATAACATAAAAAACGTAAGTTATGATTTATCTGAGATGTTTTCACTTTCAAAATTCACATTGTTGCATTTGTGTTATTGCATAGATTTAATTAGGTTGTTATTATTATTATTATAAGTGAAAAAATATGAATAAGTAAATGATCGTAACGTAGGGTTAGGGTATGCCATACACAGTGATTTTGCGTAAAACAATTCTCATTAAATAAAATTGAGTAAATTTCAAAGCTGTGAAATCAAATGAAAGATACTGTTTAAATTGTGTAAATGTAAGTCAAAAAATTAAGTAAATCTGAGTAACAGAATAAGTGTTTATTAAAAATATGATTTATTAGTTAAATACTTATTGTTTTCATTAAATAAACTAAAATAATATATAAATAAAACAATCTGTACATTTTAGATAAATTAACTGTTGGATTTTTTATTAAAAAAATCAGTTAAATGATTTTAAAAGATTTTATTAAGTTATAACTGTTATATAATATATACTATATAATATAACTGTTTGTTTTTGTCATATTTACTAGGCCACATGGATTATTTTTTAGAGCGTACTATGATATAAAAATAAAGGCATTCACTGCCATAGTAGTGTTGTCACGATACCAAATTTCGCTACCAGTCGGTACTAAATGTGACGATACTTGCATTTCCCGCTATCATTTTGAGCGCTGTTGAGCAAATTATGAAAGACCTCTGATTGGCTATTGTGTTTCTAAGGTCATTGGATATGTCTTCTAATGGCTCCTTACCAAGCACTTGCGCAACCAAACCCGGAAGCGCGTGAAATGATCATTGCATTGCACTCTCTACCGAGCGCTTACACAGATACACACGGATGCGTTTGAAAGTCTATCAAAGTAAAAATCAAACGCTTCCGTGTGTAGCTGTGTAAGACTCGGTAGAGAGTAGGGTTGTCACGGTACCATAAACATGTCTTACGATACTATACCAGCTGAAGTATCTCGATACCAAATAGTATCACGATGCCGTGCCATATAATTCAAATCTATACAAAAAACACAGATTTAGATGAAACATTTTGAATTTACTATAGTAAACTGTATTATACTTTGCACTAGAATATGTTGTTGTATTAACTGTAGTAATTGGATAAATTGTAGCAAATACATTTACATTTAGTCATTTGTAAATACTATAAATACTGTAGTATACTTAAATATTTACTATGATAAGACTCAAAAACACTAGTATCTATGAGTTTTAGTAGTTTACTGTAGTAAATACTAAAGTACACTAGATCATTTTTCACGTAGGAACTAATTCAAATGTTGGACAAATTTAATTGATACAGCAGTCTTTATTAAGGGAAATATTAGGCTTACTTTAAATGCAGAACTAAAACGGCCAGTAGGTGGCGTCAATTTTCCACTGAGTTAGTGAATCATTTAACCAACTCGTTCAAATCGCCAATTTGAATCATTAACTCGTCCGAGACATTCAAAACACACTTTCATTTAGGAGATAAACAAAAAGGCAGATGTAAGTGTTCAAATAAATATTAATGCGCATATGCAACATTACCTACGGTACTACGATACTACCATTTCAAAAATAGAGAGGCATCGAGGGTATTTTGAAGCTTTAGAATCGCGATGCTACCGTAGCACCGGTACACTTTGCAACCCTAGTAGAGAGTGCGATGCAATGATCATTTCACGCGCTTCCGGGTTTGGTTGCGCAAGCGCTTGGTAAGGAGCCATTCAAAGACATATCCGATGACCTTAGAAACACAATAGCCAATCAGAGGTCTTTCATAATTTGCTCAACAGCGCTCAAAATGATAGCGGGAAATGCAAGTATCGTCACATTTAGTACCGACTGGTAGCGAAATTTGGTATCGTGACAACACTATGCCATAGTAGGGAAAATAAATTCTATGGGAGTCAATGGGGGATAAGATCTGTTTGGTTACTGACATTCTTCCAAAATCTTTTGTGTTTAGCCTAACAAAGAAATCTACACAGGTGTGAAACAACGATGACAGAATTTTCATTTTTGGGTGGACTGTCCCTTTAAGGAACACTGGAACACTAACAGCTAAGCTACACTGAAGATACCCAAAGCAAATACTGACAGAAGAGCAAATATCCATAATCATCACAAAGATAACCTCAAGGAGCCTCAAGACATTTATTGTGCATAGATTGATTTGCAAAGCATCCTGCCAGCGAGCTGCTTATCAGGGAGGTGTGCCCTGTTCCTAAAAAACCCCACTATCTCCCTCATGTTCTCTCATCTGCTATCTATGACAAGCTCTTCCCATCCCTCCCACAGCAGACCCAGCTGCACACACATCAATTAACACCATCTCCACCGCTTCCCTGCTCCACTGAGGGCTTAGAGAACGTGTAAGCACATAATTAGATTCTTCCTACTGGGAATAAAACCAGGAGAAACAGGGTAACCGCCTCTGGAGCGTGAATGTGTTGTTTTCTTTCCTTTTATAAAATTTCCTTTTTAGCCGTCGTCTTTGTTTAAGAAATGCATTCGTGATTTTAATAGTACATTAAGGATTTTTTATGAAATGTGTAATCATAAACTTAACAATGAGATCAGGCGTACTAGGATGTTTACAGTGAGGTCAGTGCAACACACATAACATGAAATCTGCAGAAACTTGACTTTTTCCTGCCACTAAAGCTATTAGTTTGAAGCTATTTAGACAGTCTAGAATCTAAAACATCTCTCACGCCCATCTGAAATCTACAACTTCATTAGCACCAAAGTGAAAACTGAAGCAGTCACCTGTGGAAATGAAACCTTGTGTGCACACCCCACATTAAATAACACATGGTGTCTAATGAGCAAACATGATATTGTGCTGAGCATTTTCTCCATGACCCTGTCGAACTTTGTCATGGGTTGACTAGCAACTAACATTTAGGAGGGAAAAATGGTCGCGAAGAAAGCGCAAAACGGCCTTGCCTGAATGAAAATCACTTGCATGCACACAAACCGGAAATATAAAAAAGAATAAATACCCCAATGGACAAATAATAGTGAGGGAAGTTGTTTTGGCCAACGGCTACATGATGAGTTTAGCTTGACACAATAACAATGATTTCTTTTGATGAGCGAATAGAATCCAGACCAGTGGAAAATTATCAACACTAGCAAAGCAAAAATCAAACAATCCCTCTTTATGACAAGAAACTAACACGAGTCGCCTGCCAGTGCTTTAGAGCACATTGACCCTTTAAATTGCATTAATCTGCGTCATAACACCCAGAATCTGTTCTGCTACGCATGAACAAGAGATTATGGGAATAATACTACTGACTGACACGCTTTCCAAAAGCTAAAAATACAGAGCATGGCTATTTATTAAGTGTACTAGGGCTGGGCGATGTGACTATGTTATCGTATATCGCCGATGTCTCGCAAATATCCTGATGTCGCTTACAACAGACAGATAACAGACGATAATTGATAATAATGGAAAATACTGTTATAACATTATCATGCGATGTAAGCTTTAGCGTGAACGTTAATGTTCATATGCCCAGGGCAGGCAGTCAGTAAAAGTGACAGAATTTTGGAAATTCTGTTTTGTTCGGTCAGTTGAAAGTGCTGCTGTTTTCTGCTGGTCGCTGCACAGATAGACCAAGAGAAAGACGAGCTGCGTCGGCAAAGCAAAACCTCACGCTCGCGGGCTGTACCGGCAACATTTTTAAAAGCTATGGTTTATCTACGCGCCCAAAACTCACGTGCATGAAAACCACACGCACGCACGTGATTTAAGCTCGCAGAACAGTTCCACGAGTGTAAACACACCCTCGTGGGAGTGCAGAACAGTATCCGTGCACGGAAAAGAATCCTTGCGAGAGCACATTTCTGCTCCACGTGCAAAAACATGTTAAAGTTACCAATCAAATGAGCGGACACATCTGCCATTGTCCCCCCTCCAAAGTCTCAGAAGTCAACTCAACAAGTGTTGAGCAGTTGTGAGAGCATAGAGAGAATCGCGCGCGCGCTCGTCAAAGCCTCTGCTCGCGGACTGAGTTTTTGCTCGCAGAGCAGAAATGCGCCCGCGCGAGGATTCTTTCCGCTTGTGGATACTGTTCTGCTCGCTCGCAGAGTATAAATGCGCCCTCGCGGAGCAGCTTTCCACCCGTGGTTATCATCATGCGCGTTTGCATCGCGCGTGCGCGCACGGGTTCGATGCGCGTGAGTTTTGGAACTATATAAACTCCATAGGTCCAGAACAAATTCCCTGAAATGGAACTGGCAGTAGACTGACAGTTGAAGGGGAGGAGTTAATGGATGCTCCGCCCACACCGTCTAACACGTCATTTAAGATGGATAGTCATTACAGGAAAGAAGTGCATTTTCAGATTTTAACTAAAGATTATGAGGGCACACAAATTTTAAAAAGAGAATGACCCATGTGTCGTCAATACATCAATATTGTGTGTTTAGATGCTGTAAATACGTCAGTATTTTGCGTTTTAGTGATTGTGCAAACGTAAGTAAATATACGTTTTTAAGAACCACATTTTATGCAAAATACAAAAGAATTCTCATGAGATCCATAGCAGATGACCCAACTGAAATTCTGTGCATGTCAATTTATGCAGACAAAAACATCACTATAGTGTCATTGTGACAGAACGCAGATCTGGGCCATATCAAATGAGCCATATCAAATGAAAACATATCAAATGAAAACATATCAAATGAAAACGTGAATTTAAATCAACCTGATTAAACTGAACTTGGATGCAGAGTTTATAGTAATTTTTCGACAGAAGAAATAAACACACGAATGGCTAATATACGCGGAAATAACGCGGACTTATTACTCTCCTTAGTCTGATATGATGCTCTGCAGAAAAAAACTTGTGTTCATTTTCGTGTAACAGCCACGACAATGCTGATCCACGAGAAAGACAACGAACTCAGAATTATAAAATAGCGGTGTGTTCTGCAACATACAGAGAAGCGGAAGAAAAAAAAAGACACTTAATAAAACGGCCTGATTTTACAACAGAATGCATAAAATCTGAACTAATTTCTTTCGCATCTAGAGACAACCCCTACCTCCACTAGAATAGTCTTTGTGCCATTAACCAGGGTCAGTCATCTCATTGAATCCTTAATAAAAACTAAGGTTCAAATAAATGTTTAATTGTCCATCTCACAGTAAAATTAAATGTTTGATGCTGCAAATCTCTAAAAAATAAAAAAGCAATCTATATTAAAAACAAAAATAATACACAATAACATAATAGTGCTAATGTAATGTCTTAACATAATATTGCTGTGACAATAGGGTTGTTTCTATTTAAATAGCTCCGTTTACACATTTAGTATAAGGGGGTCCCTGCTCCATGCATCTCTCATCTAAGGGGTCCTTGCCCCAAAAAACGTTGAAGACCCCTGCACTAGGTTCATTGCCACATGGGTATTAAAGAGCCCTACAAAAAAACCTTAGATTCATAGCAGTGAGCAAGCCATTATGTCTATTATGCTAAATGTTATTAACCACAAAAAGACACAAAGCTAGGGCTGGGCGATATGGCAAAAAAGTAAACTCGATAGTTTTTTTCGATATTGATCGATAACGATATTTATTTCGATATACTGTATATTTAATTAAAAAACTGTATTTAAAAGAATCTATTTTAAATACAGTTTATTAATAAAAGTTAACCTTTAACCAGTTAAAATTCAATTAAATTAATGCACTGTTGCAACACAGAGGATATTAGGCCATAAACAACATGTACCAGTTCATTCAGTCTCATTTTGACTCAATTGACTCGTTAAGTAAAGGGAGTGTTCATTCAGTACATTCAACCAATGAAAGGGCTCCGTTACTGTGTACATTCGAACGCTATTGGCTCAGCACCTGCTCACATGCATAATGCTGCAATAATGTCTTGTTCGAGTAGTGGGCAGTGTTGCCAACTTGGCGACTTTGTCACTAGATTTAACGACTTTTCAGACCCCTTTAGCGACTTATTTTTCAAAAAGCGGCTAGCAACAAATCTAGCTACTTTCTGAATAAGCCTTGGCGACTTAGCGAAACATTCTGCTTCACTTCTACTGCCCTGCGAAAGCGAGTTTTTGCCTTCCCAGCGCAGCACTGCCTATCTCTGTCCACTCTGTTCAGTGAGCGGCAGGGCAGGGCGAAGCAGCACATTCAGTTCAGACCGCACTGACTCGTGAATGAGATACATACGCATGGACAAACAGTGTTTCAAGAACTAATCACTTATTGACCTTGTTTGAGCATTTATGATTTAAAACGCGAAGACTGTATGGACACATAAACATGAACACAGACGGATTTTAGCGTCTTTCAACGAAAGTTCACTCACTATTAGGCTTACATAGTTTTTGTTGTCTGCCAACAGAAACAAAAAATAAGTTATTAAGAACCTATTTATTGTGCGTTTGCGTGTATTGTTTCAATATAATACTGTATATGACAGCTCAGAGAGTAGAGATATGAAGCAAGCCATAAGCGCTTAGCTTGTCAGATACTACGTGATGACGTCACTTATATGCAAATTAGCGACAATTAGACATCATCTGGCGACAATTAGCGACTTTTCGGGCAGGCTTTAGCTACTTTCCATTGAAAAGAGTTGGCAACACTGGCGTGGGATTCATTCAATGCATTCAGTGAACCTTATTCTTTCAAAAAGACATCTCACATAAACTGTAGTACATTTATTTAATCATGCAAATATCTTACACACAAGGTTCAATATTTTAATGTGCACACAAACTCACTTCATTACATCTCTGATCTGTACAGGGCAGCGCTGGTTTGTTTCATATGCACCAGCTCATGTTAGCAGATATGTTAACGATGGATATAAAATGTTTGTGCTTGAGTTTCGAAGTAACTCGCTTGCAATTGCGCCTCAAGTTTGTTTTGTTTAACCGGCGATTGCGGAAAAAAATAAGACACTTGATAAACCGCGTGATGACAACTCGAGGTTAGTTTCACCTTTGTTTCCGCTTCCAGTAATGTTTTCCTGCTCATGTTGAGTTTTCTTTGCCAAGTGCAGTATGAAATGGACTTTGTACTTTGACGCGCATGATAAAAGCTGCACGCTGACTGACTGTTGTTGCGTTTATTTCTGCGTTCTGTTAGACTGTAAGATTAATCCATATCGAGTCAAAATGCCAATAGCTTATCATCATTTTTGAAATGCATTCTATCGCGATTCGATATGATATCGTTTATCGGCACAGCCCTACACAAAGCTACATTTTGGTTTCAAATACCAAAACCGTTACGTGATCACTTGATATAAAAGACTGTGCCAGACCACTAAACCACACAATGACATTGAAAACATATTAGAAAAAGTTCAAGGCAATGCAACAATACAGCAACTGGAACAAAAATTGTGTATCCACAGCAGTTCCAAATTTCCAAAATGTCTATATATATATATATATACACACAGTAGGTACTCAACCAGAATGAGCCTTCCGCCGTCGCCGTCTCCGCGGCGGTACTTCTTTAATGTGTGTTGACTCTTGTTTACTACTGAGTGGCAGTCTATTCACAGATCTTCACTCCAAACTCATTGCCTCACTCAGCAGACGGGCAAGAGTTAAGATGTTTAGGCGTAAAAGACAAACATTGTCTACAATATCAAAGTTACAAGAACTTAAATCCCCAGGCACTAATAATTATATTTAATACTAGTCATAAATACATAATTTAATTTAACAAGGGTTTACATTTTAAATTTGCTCTATGCATTCAATCAATGCTTTATTCGGTTCGAATCATTTTCAATATATAAGGAGTGTTTTCATTTAATGCTGGGTTGCATGCAGTGCTGTAATGTTTGTATTCGCTCTGTGTTTTGTGCAAATTGAGAAATACAGCGAGTGAGATTAGAGTGCCTGTGCAAAACGCGTGTTTGCTCTTGTGTATTGCGATGCGCGTCATTCATAAAAAATGGCAAAACCCAACTCTAACATGATTTAAATTAGCTTTATTTCCTTTAAAACCAAATGTGCTCTATAATATCGTTGGATTATCAGCATATATCTGGATATATATGAAATAAATACCACTGCAAACACAGCTGGGTTTCTCCGATGTTAACCCAGGATTAAGTTATAAACA
This sequence comes from Triplophysa rosa, assembly GCF_024868665.1. Lineage (NCBI taxonomy): Eukaryota > Metazoa > Chordata > Actinopteri > Cypriniformes > Nemacheilidae > Triplophysa > Triplophysa rosa. The sequence goes on from NC_079912.1 coordinate 8,830,938, forward strand.
TTCACGCACCGATATGATCTTCATAGGCATATTTAAGTAGTTGCTGCAAACTGCCCACTCCTGCGTGATCAATGTGATCTGTATATGGTTTTCACTGACGCACAAGTAGCATATTTTAGTGTAAAATGATTGCTTATGGTAATCTTTGTAAATGAGCAATTGTACACTTTGAAAACGAATATTACATTAAAGGTTCTGCCCGCATTGGCTTTAAACGCGCTGTTGTGAGTTCAAAATGTTTACTGTTTTGTTTTACTTGGTGATATGTAAATGAAGACCGTTTAATGTTATTATAAAATGTAATATTGAACTTCATTGCATTTGCGCTGTGGTGGAAATGAGATTATCCTTAAATAAAGATACATTTATTATAAAAGTTTACCCGCGAATAGGGACGAATTAAACTATGGTTATGGAACTTTTTAAAAACAATCAAACGGTTCAACAGTTTGCTCATATAAGAACAGAAAAGATGGTTATTTTTATGATAATAGTGTGTTCTTATAACTATCAGACATATGCAGTCGCTTTAGACTGGCAGAAAAAAATGATCCTTATATTTGTTAACGTTTGTTCTAATGATTTTTGTTCTAATGATTTAATGATTACTTTACCATGTCCTGCATTTGGCTCAATTCTCCGCCTATATCGCTTTTTGTTATATTATAAACGTGAATAACTCTCGTTTTAATCTTTAATGCGTTGCCTCCTGTCATGTAATAATGAATTTATCACATTGAATTTCACTGTTTCACAGTACATGTCGTAAGTAGCCTACTGAAGGCGCAAACTCTCCCTTTGCGTCTCCTGGTGGAAATTTCGTGAACTAGTTTCACATGTAAATGTTTTTTAACTCAACGCGGCAGTAGAGAGCTTTCTGGTTGACTACCTACTGTATTTAGCTGGGAATGAGAAAACGTGGTAACATCCAAAAAGTTGCATCTCAACTGAGTACTGTCATGGCTCTGCCTCACTTAGTCATGTTTTTCTTGGTCCTGTGGTCCAAGAAAGTGAGTCATGACATAGCCTTTGGTTTTATGTGAGAAAGCCATGAGTTGTTTACTTTTTTACTTCTCATGTGCTTTCTCGTGTCTTGTCATTGGCCCCGCCCCTCTCATGTCATGTATTGCCTCCCTGCCATGTCTAATGTTTCCCACCTGCCCTGTGTTATTATCCTTCGTTTGTCTTCCCTTTAAAATGCCCTCGTGTTTCATTGTCCTGTGCTCGTTCGTTGTCTCATGTGCCTGTGTTCGTCTAGTCAAGTGTTTGAGAGATTCAGTCCTGCCTTATTCTCATTGTTGTGAGAATTTTCTGTTTGTGCTTCCGCTGTGCCTTGGATTATCTTCATCTTGTCATAGTAAATAGTAGTAGTTTAGTTTATTTCCAGTGTTCTGTAGTTAGTCCAGTCAGTTTAGTGTGCCTGTCTAGTCTGTTTATTATTTATCCTCAGTGTTTTACCCCCTTGTGGGTTTTTTGTTTTGTGTTTCTTGTTAAGAAATAAAGTTTTGTGTTAACCCCTTCACCGCTGCTGCCTGCACTTGGGTTCTTCTATCCGAAACTGTACTACATACATATATTCTTTTTGAGGTACAAAAATCAAAATTCTTCTTCCTGACAAAGATTTGGGTTTCCAAAAAGGGTGAACAGTAGTTATTAACCTCTAATCCTCTCTGGGTGTGCTGGCCAATTCATTCAAGTGACCTCTCCCCTGAGGAAATAGTCCCTTAAGACAGGTGTTAGACAGAGATGATCAGTTAAACAGGGTTTTCCTTGTGGAGGAAAAGAAAAATACCTCAGAACTGCACCTCTGACCGCAGGTTAAGCTGTTGACAATATGTAAAGAAATCACACCCACGAGGGCACGTCTGACAAGCTGCAACAGCGCTGACGAAATATTTGACTTTTGCTACAACATGTTCACATCGTCCCCTGCTGTAGGCGCAGGCCTGTCATTTCCACACAGATCATTTTGCAACACCTACAAATCAAAACAGACGCATGTCGGAATTCTGCACTGACCCAAAACGGTGAAGAACAACACATTTTTCAATAATGTGAAAACACATTTCCTTTCTACGTGTTTAGCAAACATTGGAAAGTTTTGAACATTTTGTTGACTGTAGACCACGAATTGACAAAAACACACAGATTTGTTGTTCATTAGCTTTGCCAGCTATTGAAATTTTGTTTAGGAGAGCACAGCTGCTGTTTATAAGAGGCAATTTTTGATTACTTTCAAACTGTGAAAATTAAGATTGCACATGATTGCACACTAGTAAGCGTGCGATAGTTCATATATTTTGTAATAACCTAAAGTATTAAATTCTGCATATCACTTATAACCATTGCTTGTTTAACCAATAAAAGATATTACGGATCAAACTGATGATTCTTGCCATGTGGAGATTAATCGAGCTAGAAAATCACACAGATTTACACTAAAGAGTAACCAGAGCCAACAAGAGAAAAACAGAGAATTAAAGGGATATTTCAGCCCATAAAAAACTGTCATCATTTTTGAACCCTTATGTCATTTAGGGTAGGGATGACATCGCCCTGCGGCATTTTACAGTGAGGTGCGTATAGGCACAAGCTGCGCAGAGACACAGCTTCTTTATACAGCGGGAGCTGGATAGTTATAAATTCAGGCGTGTGTCAACTGTACAGCGTGAGCTTCACAGTTATAAAGTGAGGCTTGATTGTATTGTTATTCTGATTTTATATTTAATAAAAAAGTTATCAAGTGAGGAGCATCTTCTTTATACAAAGCGGGCTGCACAGACACACGTCTTTATAGAGCATGGGCTGCGCAGACACACATATTCTTTTTACAACGCGGGCTGCACAGACACGCGTCTTTAGACAACACGGGCTGCGCAGACACGCATCATTATACAACGTGGGCTGCTCAGACATGCATCTTTATAGAGCGTGGGTTGCGCAGACACGCGTCTTCTTTATACAACACAGGCTGCACAGACACGCATCATTATACAACACGGGCTGCTCAGACACGCGTCTTTATAGAGCGTGGGCTGCGCAGACATGCGTCTTCTTTATACAACACGGGCTGCGCAGACACGCATCATTATACAACGCGGGCTGCTCAATCACGCGTCTTTATAGAGCGTGGGCTGCGCAAACACGCGTCTTCTTTGTACAACACGGCTGCGTAGACACGCATCATTATACAACGCGGGCTGCTCAGACACGCGTCTTTATAGAGCGTGGGCTGCGCAGACACGCGTCTTCTTTATACAACACGGGCTGCGCAGACATGCGTCTTTATGCAACGTAGGTAAATGATTATACAATTTTCATTTTTGTTCGAACTAGCCCTTTAAGGTGTGACAGGCAAAACAAAGACACAACCTAAAGAAAAATTTTAAATCTAAATTGTTGCCCTGGAGTGTCTCCGTGTAAGAGTTGTGCACTTTCTTCTCTGCAGCAACAGCAATGGAATGTGTACATCAAATGACGTGCAAAAGCAGATTTTCGGGATACGATCTATGTGGAAAATCATAATAAACTCATCAAAAACGAGTTTGACACTTTTAAGTGCACTATTTCAAAAGCTTACTGGTGACACTTGAAAGCATCGAATGACTTTTCCTACACACTACAGGATGTAGAGTGGTATTATAGAGTTAACAACTCTGCCTGGTGGTTTCTGAACTGTCCTTGTGAATCAAAGTATCGCTGACACTTTCCATCCAACTAGATAAAAAACAAAGCTTGAAGGTCAAATCTTTTTCAACAAATAGGGGAAACAGAGATGCTTAAACTTTGCAGGCTGTTGTTTGCCCATCTCGTGAGCTCAAACTAAATATTGGATTTAAAGTTATTAAGTATGAGGGTAACAATTTTACAGCCTCAATGTAAATAGCTCAAAAATCTCATGTGCAATGAAGATTAACTATAAAAAAAGAAAACAACTGCGAAATATATAAATATTAATAACATCAAATATAGCAGGGTTGCCAGGTTTGTGGTTTTAATGCAGAATCAGGACACTTTAAACTGTTGCCATACATTATTTTTATTCTGTGGATTGAAGGTGGAACGATTTTGTTTTGTTTTATGAAAACCACTATTTACCACTATACTAGTGGTATAAAAACTACAATGCATTCACAATTCAACCATCTTTTGCTTCAAAAACATTCTGAGACACTTATTTCTCCTTATTTCTGGAAAGTATATCCTACTGTAGGTCCATTTTTGACAACAGCTCAGCTGCTCACTTGCACTCAGGAAACAATGAATCAAAATCAAATGCTCCTGTGAGGTAAGAGCTGGACAGGCTGAGAGGAAAGTGAGATCGTATTGATGTAAATGGAAAAATGAAGGCATTGTGTAATATGAATTCATAACAGTCCTTATGATGAACGCTGCAAGGATTGTTGAAGCTTTGGAAAAGCAGGCAAAGTCCCCAAGTACTGATGCATTATGGGATATATTTTCTAGACTCCCAAGGGTTTCTTAGTTACTCAGTGTGCCGTGTATTTACATTCCAGAGGGCACCAGTGGAAAAGTGAAACAATTGTAAAACAAACATGTGAATGGTATCTGTTGATGAGTCACAGGGTAACCACAGTCAGGGGCGGTGCCAAAGCAGGCAGGGGGCGTGGCTTGGAGTAGGTGTTTGCTAAAGGAAATATAGGTCTTAAAAAAGCCATACATCTAAAATAAGCCCTTTCATTTCAATTATTTACATATCCACACTTCCTCTGAGAGAGAGAGAGAGAGAGAGAGAGAGAGAAGAGAGAGAGAGCGAGAGAGAGACATACTATAGTCTTTTCAAATACAGATGTGCTGTCGAGCCAACAAAACTAGACACTGGCATCTACCAAAGCTTATCTACGGTAACACAGCAAGACGATAGCAGTTTGTCGATTGGTCCGCTGTTCCCGCCAAAATACACAGCGACTCCACTCCATGCAAACTTTGGGAAAAGTGGTTCGGAAAGACGCCCATTGATTGTCTGTCTCTCTTACTTTTTATAACTTGCCATTAAAGAGACTTGTGTTTGCCATGGAGCTCGAACAATAACACACGCTGTAAACCACAAACAACCACTTAAAGAATCGAAACTAGCTGGCATCAAAGTGCACTTGTGCACCATAAATGAGTCACAAAAGAAACAGTGACTCAAGGTTAGTTTGAATATCCTAAATGAGTGTTTGAAAAGCACTACAGAAAAGTATTGTAGTGCATGCCTGTGGTTTGCTTTTGTTTGGCAAAAGGTGGGACATTTCTGGCATATTGCAATACTAAACAAATTCATATTATCTGCTGCTGTCAACCGTGTCCAATTTATATTAAAAAATGATATCAAATATAAAGTCGGAGGAATTAGGGTTTGATAAAACACATAGGTTAAAACAGTAATCTACATGAACAAATCCTGAATATAATCCATAAAACCACTGCTCGACATCAACATTTAGGAGATCTGCAGATTCTGTGGCCATCTTTAAGAATCGGCTGAAAACACATCTCTTCCGTCAGCACCTGACCGATCATTTCTGACTTCTATATCTTTTCTACTCTATCTATATAAAAAAAAACTTAGCTCTGTACACTGTAGTAGGCTTTGTGAGACATGTTTTATGGCACTTATGCTTTGTTGTCCTAATGTTGACCCAATTGCTTCCATCGTTTACCCAATTTGTAAGTCGCTTTGGATAAAAGCGTCTGCTAAATGACTAAATGTAAATGTAAATGTAACATGACCTACTGGGTTGTTCACCTGGTTACACAGATCTGTAAGCAGTGCTGTCACTGGTTCAAGATCTGCTGAGCTCGGGTGAACACGTTTCTGTAAATGATGCTTTGTGTTGCTTTCTTTGCAGAACAAACAGGACACAGGGATGTGATGAAGTTTAATACCTATGGTACAATTTGATTGGGTGTTGCACTGTAAATTAATCCTACATCTTTCTTTTATGTTGGTAGGATAATCTGAGAGGATATTTACGCTGTAAATTTATTTTATGTGTTTATTTTAAGATGGTAGGACTATCTGACAGGGTATTTTGCATTGTGAAATCATCATACCTGTTTATTTTTTTTATTTGGTTTAGATTATATTAAATTTTGCCCTGCGGTAGGAAAATCTGACAGGGTTCGAACACCGGTACAGCCCCGCGATCGTGAGGTTTTGCTTTGCCGACGCAGCTCGTCTTTCTCTTGGTCTATCTGTGCAGCGACCGGCAGAAAACAGCAGCACATTCAACTGACCCAACAAAACAGCGTTTCCAAAATTCTGTCACTGTTACTGACTGCCTGGGCATATGAACATGAACGTTCACACTAAAGCCTACATCGCATGATAATGTTATAACACGTATTTTCCATTATTATCAATTATAGTCTGGTATCTGTCTGTTGTAATCGACATCGGGATATTTGCGAGACATCGGCAATATACTGTACGATAACATTGTCACATCGCCCAGCCCTACAACACATACTTTCATATAACATTAAAAAAATCCTATAAAACATAATCAAAAAGATTTTATAGTAACATTTTTGAACAATTTGACTGAATACAGACCTGCAAAAATAAAGACTGAAGGAATGCAAATAAGTAATGTCAGGTCGGTACAAATACACGTCAAGCTTCAGCTGAGACATGTAATGAATTTGTTAATTTATAATTCTCTAAAGCGTCACAACATTATCTATCTGTATCAGTTTCATTTTAACTGCCAACAATTTCTTGCCGTGAAAAAAAATCACAGTCATATAATAAAATGCCTTACAGACATACAATTAATCTTGGAGGTTTTGGAGGCACACGCAGCATTGATGCTGTCTGTACTTGTGGCTTCACATTAGGTTTCCCTGAGGATAATAGATGATTACTCAGAAAACAGCAATTCCGCTTAATGTTGCCCCACCAAACCATAATTCTTTACAGATCACTTGTTATTCATTATGATTTTATCATTCTCCTTAATACATACTCGGTTTACTTCCTCTTACCTTACTCATTATAGATACAGCCTTTTCACAGTATATCTAAATATATCTCAGTTTCTTTGCTATAACATGATTAAATAGGGTGTAAGTAAGAGCATAGGCAGTAAACAGTAAAAAAAACTTTATCAATGTATACAATTTATCAATGTATATATATGTTATACTGTTTTATACTTCACAAACAAAAAGGCATATAACAGTAATAATAATAACAATAATAATTATTATTATTATTATTATTAATATTATGCAATGTTTTTAGAAACCTAATTACACCCAAACAAATACCTAATGAAGCCACCTAATTTCCAGAAAAATCTGCAAAATACAATTTAAATTCAGTTAAATCCATCTATACTTTCTCTTTATATCAGTAGCTGAAGGTCCAAGGTCACCAGAGTCTCAGACAGTGAGACTGAAAGTGATAATTGGTCGCTGGGGAAACCCTGTCAAGTCAGGATGAGTGATGTGCTTTTTTTCTCAAACAAATGGAGCTTTATAAGGTTATAGGGTGGACACAAAAGGGGCGGCGTTACGCGGCCCTCCTAAATGGGTGGACAAATAGAGACTGCAGATTTAAACAGCAGGGGATCCGTCACGCCTGTCCAATGCAACGGATCCACAGACCCCACACAGAGAAGGGCTTCACAGCGGCTGTGAATCATTGAGACTGGTCAATGAACAGCCCATGAGCTCTCACATTCAGATGAATACAATTACACAGACAATTATGTATGAATCGAGCGCTGAATGTTGATGTCACTGCATGCGTTGCTACATAACCTTTGGGTCACATCGTGGTGTTCTGTGTCTTATGAGTTTTGACACACAAATACAGTAATCGATTCGGCCATTACGAGTCCCTCTTTTTAATTTTATTTTACTATTTAAATTACAACATACCATGCACTCAGCAGGACGCATTACGGTAATGAGATTTTAAGCAGAAAATGCAATAAAATATAAACATAAATCATTCCTACGTTAAAATGATTCTTTGTGCAAGGTGGAGAACACAATTATATTTATTATAATCTTTTGTGTGTGTTACGGAATTATATGTTTTACATTAAAAATCATTACCGCCGCGCCTTCATGTTTCAATGGTTTCGTGAGAATGACCCAAACAGAGTATACAGAATGAAGGAATGGATAAATACTTTATATTGTAGTGGGAATTATCTTGGCATCTAATATTAGTGCTTCCTGGTTCAAGACCAACAGGTTTTAGGCACTGATGCAGAAATACATTTTCCAGCCCGTTTCCGCAGAAACATGCAGAACAACTTCAGATTGGGGTGGTCTTCCTATGACTTTTAAAGCAACAGTTTGCATGAGTTAATACAGTTATGTCATGCCTGAATGAACTCTTAATCTGGTGCAATCTAAGCGTAAATCTCTGTGTTTATAGGTGAAAAATACGTTAAACCTCGTCTATACAGACCTAAACTCCCTCTGTCTGGTTTGCTTGTATCGACAAATGACCTACTGTAATAATACTTGCAGTGCTTATTCCCAGACGTCACACCCATTACCACTGCTGAAAGACAGGAATAAATGCTGTTTGTGACGTAATACTCATGCTTATACAATATATAAACATGAATCTTGTGAAAACTGGCAACATGCATCCAAATTTATAAAATCCTAAAATTATTTTAAAAAGTCCAAAATTATAAAAAGGTAAACCATCCGTTTAAAGGTCCAATGTGTAATTTTTGGGAGAATCTATTGACAGAAATGCAATATAATATACATAACTATGTGTTCAGAGTAGACATATGCCTGGTTAACCGAAAATATATATCACGTGATTTATGCACAATCTGTGAGTGAAGTACGGTAAAATGCTGCTGCATCCGAAAGCTAGAGGGCGCTCTCATGCAGAAACTCAAAATACGCACTGCAGAAGAAGACCATAACACAAGTAGTTCTAGGAAATGTGCAAGGACATGTTTTTATCACTGATCCTCAAGCCTCCTCAGGTATTTTCATGATAATAAAGTATATTTATAATGATCATGTTTGACGGGTGTTGCTTTTTTAAATGCACGTTATAAGCGACTCAAACTCGCACTGCTTTTAGATGGAGCAGCATTTCCTACTGATCCCAGAGCCGTGCTTCACGGACAAGCGACGCATCAATAAAATAATCGATATTTTGCATTATCGCAGCCAACTCGGTTTCAGCAGGATTTAATGGTAACCGCGGTTAACCGGGCACATGCCTAGTTCAGAGGTATATAAAGACTTTACATAATGAAGCGCAATGTTTTTATTACCTTAGAATGAGCTATTTCTATCTACATACACCGCGGGTCCCCTTATATGGAATTCATAACCTATCCTCCAACCCATATGACTGTATATGTCGTTTGTCCCTTCCTCAAATACGACAAACACAAGCGTTTACTAAATTAGCGCCTCTCCCGGCTGCTACTATTGCCTACAGTCATTATAAAATGTGCATTTGTGGTATTATTTTGCAATAATAGCATGTGTTGTGGTTTGATTTTCATTTCAAAATGTCGTGATAACTGTATTTACATTACACATACACACATATTCAGGCATTTTTGAGCAAGTAACGTAACACATTCATTTATTAAATAACATAAAACAGATACAAAACAGTTCAGATGTTTAAAAAGTATATATATTCCAAGTTTACCGAGGCCAAATGATCATTTTGTATGGGGAACAAACGCGAAAGCAATCACCATCTGCTGTCTTCCGGTTTTTGCTGTGTTTCCGGACATTCAAATCTGGCGCCACGTTACGTCAGCCTTAACAGTGAAATATCATTGGTTTTTGTCTGGCTCGTGACAGACAGCGTCAGCTTTGACTGTGTAATGCTATTGGCTCTCGTTACAATTACCGATTTGTTTGAAGATGTGTTGATGTCTGTTCCCGGAGGAGTTCCTTGTATAAAGTTATCATATCACTTCAGTTCAGAAGGTTTGCAACGCGTCTTGTTTATAATACGTTTATACTGTTCATTTAATGGAATAAATACATGTGACTATACTTTTACTCGTGTTTTGTGTTTTATGGTTGGAAAGTGGTTATGGTTGGGGTAAGGGGTGGGATTGGGGTTAGGTGCTCTTAAAATATCTTTGAATCCATTAACATTCATTAAACCATTGATACTTTTACAAATGAAAAAGTAAATGCGTCTTTATCTGACTGCACAAAACGGCATATGGGGTGGTTTTCATAACCTTTTGAGTCATTTTTACTTGGAGGACAGGCTCGGAATTCGCCAAGTTGTTTCTACAGTAGCCCTAAACGGACAAACTGCTCTACGTGACAACATCTTAATTCCGTGTCAGCCTTCGTAGTGCTCCCAAAGGGAGTGGTGGAGTAAGCCATTGGTTGCGATTCGCAACCTCACCGCCAGATGGCGCTAAATTCCAGACAATGGACATTTAACAAATCTGCTGCTTCCCAAATGTTTTAACTCTAAAAGCGACCAACATCATTCTTTTCACATTTTTTATAAAGTGTGAAAACATGCATTTCATTTCACTTTCTGTCATTTTCTAACATTACACTGTACATTTCTTGGCATCACATTAGTAACAATCTTTCCCGCTCTCTGGTTATCGGAAAATATGAAACATGTCGAGCTGTCAGCTTATACAATGGCTGTAAAAGTGAATCAAAGACCTCTTAAACATGAAGGTGAAATTACAATACAATACAATGAAACCTACACCGTAACCGATCTAATGCTTCCACAGTGATCTGAAGCCAGGTACAAAATAATACATCATTGCTGGAGGAAACAAGCCGAGCATTGAGGCCACTGTCCTTCTCTAATCTGATTGGTTGTCTACTGCTTAAGCAGAAACATAGACATTATAATGACTTCACTTTTATTTATGCGACAATAAAACAACAAATAAAACGTCAACGCCATGATCTCTCATTCTGTCAGATTTATACATCTGTGAAGGCGCGATGCATTTCATAATGTGCTACTTGAAAACATATCAAAGGTTTTGGGGTCAAGAAGTCATTTATCATAATGAATACAATTTCCTATGATGGGCTTATCTCTTCCCAACATGCTCCTACAAGTAAGTGTTATTTTTCAATTGTTTGCTACTACAGAACACCAGAAACAAGACTTTTGGGCACTTGCAATTGTACTGAATGCCACTGCATAAATATAAGGTATAAAAAAAAGAACGTTTTGCTTTCATAATTTAATTTTTTCTATTACTTTAAGAAATGTACTTTATCACATAAACTACAAACTGTTTCAGTAACCTTCAACAATCCTCAAGTTTTTTATTACTTTGTCTTTATTTTTAATCTATTACACCGCATCCTAACCAAACGCGACGCAATGAGATTCCTGCGATAAGCAATTTGTTTGTCCATACTTAACCCAAAAAGGGGCGGGACGCGACAATCAATCACAAAACACAGCCAATCATAACAGTTTTTCTCTGTCCACGCACGCTCGCACGCTGCAGCTGAAGAGTGCACACAGAGAGATGCGTCCTGTTCTTATGACTCCAGTGATGCCTCACCGAACGCTATGCTATCATTTCAGAATCTAAACGTATGTAATCAAACGTATATAGCCTGTCCTCATCCATGTTTGGCGATTAATATTCATGAGGTGCAGAACTTGCATCGAATTGTGTGGGCGGAGCTGTCAGCCGCGACGTCGCAGAAATAGAAACTGTTTCTAAAATAAAAACGGCCGTTGTCGCTGTCGCGGCTGGTTAGGACAAAACCTCTGATTAACATGGAATACCTTTTATCGCGTGTCGCAGAATCGCATCGCGTTTGGTTAGGACACGGTGTCAGGCTATTATTTTGTTTATAGACATTTAAAGGGACAGTTCACCACAAAATAAAAATTCTGTGATCATTTATTAACTCTCATGCCATTTAAAACCTGTATGTGACTCTTTCTTCTGTGGAACACAAAATAATATATTTTGAGAAATGTCTTAGTTGTTTTGGGTCCATACAATGGAAGTCAATGGGGTTCAATGTTATATCTTCCGTTGTGTTCTGTAGAAGAAAGAAAGTCATACAGGTTTGAGATTACATGGGGATGAGTAAATGATGCAAGATTCTTCATTTTTAAGTGAACTATCCCTATAACATGCATTTCAGAAGTTAAGGTCCCGGCGACATACACAGAGAAGTCTTTAAAGGAAGGGATTTCCGATCCCAGAGTCAAAGTTCATCTACAATTTCCCTCAGTAAGACACATCCAGATGTATGTGACTCCCATTAATACAATGTATGGTTTGTGTGGAATTACAGCCGTACGTTCTGTGGGAGCGCGGATGAGGTCTGATCTCGACTGACCACTGATCCCATCAGTTCCCCTCACATGTGCTTCTGTTATTTCAGAGCAACAGGGGCTCGCAAAGATCAAAGCATCACAAATAATTTAACCTTGACCTCGTCTAGTCACAACTGGCAGATATTTTAAGTCCATGCTACTTTGTCCGCTTTTTGTCTTAAAGAAGAATCGTGTCAGTTTCCATACCTAGAAAATTCTGAGGCTAATTTCTAAAATCCTACATATGTGAATCTCACTTAATTGAATGAAAACAAATGAAAACGTATAGGCTAAGCCTAATTGTTTCCTCATAGAAACAAAGAATAAATAAATAAGTCTCAAAAAATAAATAACTCTGCAGTTTTTCTTCTTCCTCCCAAGACTCCTGTCTGCAGCCACTTACACTATACTGGATTTATATCGACTCACAGGAAAGTCAATGGAAAGACTGCAGACAAGTGTCTTGAGATGAAGAATGAAAAGATTGGGCCTCCTAAATAAAGAGGCTAATTTATTAAGGTTATTGATGAAGAGACACATCTCTCTATAGATCACAGGCTAATTCAGCCTTCTCACACTGACGCTTACGCAGCACATCAGTGATCCAAAAAGCCTGCTTAGATCCATCCTCAGAATGAAGTGTGCTCTGGAGTAAGCAGCAGTCCTCCGAGTAAACCTAGTCGGGCTTGGATCAATAGCCGGCCGCCGTTATTCTGCTGAGCTAGAGGTACAAGGTGTGCCTGCTGAGCCATGCGAGCAGGGGTGTGGGTTGCTGCATGCGTGTAGTGCAAGTCTGTGGCGTCTGCAATTACACCGTTTTTACGCACAACTTTTCTTATATGCACGAGTTCACATTGTCCTTTTGGTGTCCCAAGCATTTCAACAAGGAGCCAAATACTGTCATCAAACAAAAACAGCGCAGCCTGCCTATTCACAAAAAAAGCAAACTCTCTGAATAATCTTTTTTCCATGTGAAAACGTTCTCTGTAAAAAGGGAAATATCCTGGCGAACCGAAGTACTTGGACGTGACACCAATGTTAACAAAAGATCTGGACAGGAATAATGACACTGATGCCAAACATTTAAGACACACAAGCGCCTCTTTTAAACCACAATACAGCTTGTAGCAATGCAGTTTTTACACAATGAGTGACAATACTCAATTTAATAAGTAAACAGACAGACCTCTGAGCATTGAGCTGGAAAAAATACAATTTCCTCTCTTACATTCAAATTATGCAAATCGTACAAGCCTATTAACTCGAAAGAAATATAACATTGTGTACACACTTTTCTACAGGTTTCCAATAACTTGCTTGCGCATGAAGACTAAGCCCGACATTAATGTACTTAAAGGGACAGTTCACCCAAAAATGAAAATTCTGTCTTCATTTACTCACCCTCGAGTTTTTCCAAATCTGTATGAACACGGAGAAAGATATTTGGACGAATGCTTTTAACTAAACAGTTCTTGGCCCCCATTGACTACCATAGTAGGAAAAATCGCATTATCAATGTCTTTGTTCTGTTGAACACAAAAGAAGATACTTTGAAGAATGTATGACAGCAAACAGTTCTAGGGCACTTTTGACTACCATTGTCGTTTTTCCTACTACTATGTTAGTCAATGGTGCCCCAGAACTGTTTGGTTTCAAGCATTCTTCCCCTGTGTTAATCAGAACAAATACATTTATACAGATTTGGAACAACACAAAGGTAACCGATGACAATTTTCTTGTTTGGAGGCGAACTGCCCCTTTAAGACACTTTGTGAATCTGCACTACATGCCTTCATTTGGTTTTATGTGCAATTGCCGTTTATGTTTTTGTGTCTATTTTTACAATGACGGTCACTCGTGTACCAACCTGAGGTAAAGTGTCTTGCTCAAGGGCACGAAGGTGACAGCTCGTGAATCAATTCTTGAAAGGAGTTTGAACCTACAACCTTTCAGATAGCAGCCTTGGAACTACTACACGACACATCTCAGCCTTTTTTGCTAAAGGTAAAACTAATAAAATTGTATTAATCCATGCACGCACAATTCACGTGCATGTTTCAGACCAAACAGTTAAACATGTTTGACTAAAACCCTTCCTGAAGTTTCCAGCCTAGTTTCCAGTTGACTTGCAAACATCGTAATGCATCTCACTGTGACATTCGAGAAAAAACAATCGACATTCATCTCGCAATGCAGGATCTGAGGTAAAGTTTTACACACGGGCGCGCGCGTATACGCGCCGAAGTTGCAACAATGCAAGAAATAACCCATTTACACAGTTATGCAACACATTGTAATAAACGTACACCACGTAAATACAACCACAAAGAAAACACTCAGTCCGGAATATGAGAAATATCGCCTTCTTTTGCTCTCTCTCTCCCTCTCTCGCTCTCCCTCTCTTCCCTGTTCTTTCTTCTAGAAAAAGCGCCATGTTGAGCGAAGCGCTGGAGTTGACACGCTGTTTTCCCAAAAGCAACATAATAAAAACTCGACTCACCTTGGCTATGGCTTTTTTATATCGCATTTCCGCTTGCTGAATAAGATTGTGGATTTGGATATTCCCATCCCCACAGGGAACGACCACTCGGGTCCTTCCAAAACATACTGTCACTTTCATATTCGCCCAATATTCCCAATGACTCCGAAGGGAAGTGCGTTACTCTTCAGACAGAATCAGTACGAGTCAATAACATTGTATCCGGAAAGGTTAAAAGCGGGATAAATCCTCATATTTTGTTGCCCAGGTGGGACTGGATCACCTGTTCGGCGTGTGTCTCGAGCGAAGTGGCCGTGGGTTGGGCTTCAACACTCAAGTCTGAGTGAACACGCGCCTCACTGACTCATCTCTCAACTCCACAGCACCGTCTCTCTGCCAGAAGACACTAGTGTGTCAATGTCTGTTATGCATTTGTTAAATACTTCTGCTATAATCTATTGGTTAGACTTCTTTATTGCACCCTACGGCAATGCAATGGTAATCAATTGACTATAAACACTTGTTTAAAGCCACAGTTCACCCCCAAATTGAAAACTTCTGTCACCATTTACTCACCCTCATGTTATTCCAAACCTGTATGACTTTCTTCAGCAGAACTCAAAAGACGATATTTTGAATAATGTTTTTAGCCAAACAACATTGGTGTCCTTTGACTTCCATTGTATGGACACCGCTGAGACATTTCTCAAAATATCTTCTTTTGTGTTCCACTGAATACAGTTTTAAACCACGTGAATAAATAACGATAGCATTTTTATTTATTTATTTTCCCTTTCATTTTCAATAGGGTTGCCTATGATTGAAAGTATTTATTCATTTGATATGAATATTCTATGCGATATTCTAGTTTTTCGTTATTAGTTCCAGGTTATATGTTCAAATGATCATTAGTTCTTAATCTTCACTTACTATATTTCCAAGATTATCAATACTTATTCCTAAATGACAAGTACTACATTTATACATTTGCAGACACTTTCTTTAAGTCTTTGTTTATTCGGGTGTTTTTATTTTGTTTCCTGGGAATCAAACAAACAACATTTGCATTGCTAACACAAAGAACACAAAGTTTTTTATGCATTTATCAGATCCTTCAACTATCAGTATAGACTTGATCAGAAGCATTGTTACTTTTATCCATTTCATTCATCAGATATGAAAACTTGTTCATTATATTTTTGTTAGAAATGAAAACGTTAGACCTGCTTGTTATACAGCACATCTATGTTTCCTGTCCAGTAGAAACATTGTAGGCTACAGATTTCCTGCAGCTCAACAGGTCGAGCGTTGTATTCAGGCACACAAAGATCTTGGGTTTGATGCCTAATTAATCTTGAGAATGTGCTGTCATCTGAAATGTTCTCATTTGTACAAAAAATAATTCATACCAACTAATATCTCCCATTATAATCCTCTGTGTTATCATGGTGGTCTACCTCAGGCAGATCTTGTTCTCGGACATTTAAAGCATTTTTTACATGCATAGCGTCAAAAGAGAAAATTATAGTCTTTGCTTTCTCACCAATCATAGTTATTATTTTAATACACCTTTATAGAAGACCGGGTGAGAGAGAGCAAGAAAAAAGGAGAGATTGAAATGATGCATTGGGTTACATTTGTTTGTTGGTATTTGTTTTGCAACAATTTAGTTTATATAGAAGGACATCAGATGACATAACAAAGGTGCTTGTTGTTTCCATGGAGACAGACATCTACACTTACGGCTTTTTGCTGTTTTGTGTCCGTCTTACCAAATAAACATCAGTTCTAGTGTTGCTAGATAAAAGAGATTGTACACCGCTGAGAAAACATGTAAATATATGTCACACTCATATGTCACACATTTTTAGATTTTCGAGTACATTTAATAGAATTATTCGTTTATAATAATCTTTTTTATTCTTATTTTTTCCATTTGAATGATTTATATTTCCCCCTTGTGGCAAAAGGGTGAGCCTTTTTATGCAATAACTGCACTCCACTTTGAAGCAATGAATATTCATTGCTCTCTGAAGCATCCAAAGACGTGACATCTGCAATTCTGCAACACTTTGTCTTAAAGTAAGCTGATGTATTCAACAGAAAATGCTTTGCTGACGACACACTGTAGACATGTTGATTTGGTCAGGAATCTCCATATGGGTCTCATTAAAAGTGAATCCACAGCGAGGATTGCTGGATGAGATGATGTGCTCACAAAGAAACCAATAGCTTTCTTCTGAAAACTTCTAGTATACATCAGGTATTTTTTCTTTAACTAATAGAAACAAACAGTATTTTTACAGTATCTATTTCAAACATATTTCACTTATGTATTTAAAAGTAAATGTGTTTGTTTTCATGTATTTTAAAGTAAATGTGTTTGTTTTCATGTATTTTAAAGTAAATGTATTTCAATTTCACAAGCAACATATAAATAACAAATGTCATCATAGTAGAAGTATTATCAGTTTTTTCTTTAAAAAATGTTACTTTAGAAATGTAAATTGTAACTTAAAATGTAACTTATATTTCGCGTAACTCTTTGGTCATATCAGCCGGCAAAACACAAAACAATGATCTTTAATTATAGTATTCTCTAATTATTGATGATTAAGTACTTCTGAAAACATTTACAAAAAAAGAGTGTTTTATTTGTTTATTTGACAAGCAGCAGAATCATGTTTGTCACCTCATAGTTGTATTTATATTTTGAAAGTAAATGCAATTCAGTATACCGGTTTTATTACAATATTTTTTTCACTTTGATACATTAAAAAAGAATACACACAACAACTGCAACGTGAGAAAAAGAAAGCGTGGTTGGTTTTAGGACGTTTCTTAAACATTTGCTCTACGTGATGCGTTCGCTTTCCTTTCTCGCTTACGTTTACGTCTAAAAATGTATTATCCTTTTACGCTGAAGCTATAGGCAATTTTTCTTTCCGTTGACGCACTGGGCGTGGCACTGGTGATGTAAACATCTTAAAATCAGAACAGGGAAGGGATGGGGGATAAAAGAGAGACAGTGTCATATTGTTGATCGCCCAGCTACCCCAGGCTCTTTTCCAAAAGAAGATGGAGCCATTGAGTCCTGTTTCGATCCAATGCTTGAGTGCCGGAGCCAAAGCCGAAAATAAAAGACATGTTTACCGTTCACGCTTTGAAGCGCTTTTTTATTTTCTTTCAATTCAATGAATGTGTTTTTAGGCGACGTAGCTGTACTCGTCCGCAGAGCTCTGGCTTCGCTCGATGTACTGCTTGTCGATAAGAACCTCAATGCACTTCTTGATCATGCTGATACTCGGGTTGAATCTGGCTTTGGATTGGTTAATAACCTGGAGGAACACACATACATGAAAAGAATGGTTTTTAAAACAGTATATTGCACTAATATTATTTCTGTTGACTGCATCAAGTTATCGGCATTAAGCATTTTGGGCTATTTTCTAACACAAAAACTACACTGACTGCATCTCTGTGCTTTTAAAATGTCCCGGCTAACCATTGAGAAATACCTGACGAAACGTCTAATATGTCCTTGCAAACAGTGAATGTGGAGGGTGACCAATGGCTTTCAAGAAGCCTTATTTTATGAAATTATATATTCAATGCATGATTCATTCAAAACAACTTAATTGTACTTTTCGAAGCTTAACAAGAACTGATTACAGTCTACTTGGAAAAAGCAACATAAAAATAATACATATCAGTGCAAATCACACAAGTTCCAAACTACACGAGAGCAAACAAGATTTGGGTGCTGGATGACAGGATCAATTGTTTGATTTAGTAAAGTAACACACTGCAATGAGCTGTACTCTGGATGAAGAGGTGTTTGTCTAAGGTGCTGTTTGATCTGACAAAAAAAAACAGTCAGTTACTTTAATCTGTTACCTAAATCACTTCGCTTGATAAGTAAGGGATAATGTACAGGCAGCCGGTTGTTATCGCAGAAATAAGCCCCGACAGTGTGATCAGGACCCAACATGAAGCGGAGGGTCTTGTATCACACTGAAGGGGCTTAACCCGCTTATTACACGGCTACTTGCCACATGAGAATTTATTTTTTAATTTTTAAAATTTTTACCGAATGCAGACCTTCCGCGAGAAAAAGCCGCTTACTTTCGGTTTAAAGGTAAGAAACGACGTTCAAATCTCACGAACAAGCAATTTGGTTTAATCATTTGTAAATATAATGTCATATATGTTATTCAATGATATATTTATATTTAATTTGTCAAAAAAAAGTCAAAATGAGTTGCTGTATCCCGGTTACCATGTGTTATTAGTTTTGAGAGGTTGTTGTCTGGGAATAACGAACCTGCAAATGTTGCGACTGGCCAATCAGAATCAAGCATTCCAACGAGCCGTGTAATAATAGCCGACAATGTATTTGCATGTATGATTGTTTTCGTAACTAGAGGCAATAAAGAGGTACCAGCAGTGATAGAATTTTGTAATGTTCCTCTTTTCATTAATAATGAACAGTTGAAAAAAAACGGATATGGGTTTTTTAATGCCCAATACATTGGCCAATATGAGGCTGGTACTACACAACTGAAGTTACAGTAAATTGAAGACATACAGAAAATTGGAAAATAACTAAATGTTATTAATTAACAGATTGCCGTTAACAATTATTGTGCATTATGTGCTTAGTTAGCAGCATGTAGTTTAAAATAAAAAAATACAGGTATTTAGATGTATTATTATTATTATTATTATTAACACATTATTATTATTTACACAAATCTCAGAACCAAGCCCTAATGCATTATAGACCACTTTGGAAAACATAAACAATCAAACCAAATCAAAATGTTCAACGAATATCCTTAAGATTGAATTATTTATACATAAAGATTTATAATATATAATCCAATACTTAAAGGAGTAGTTCACTTTAAAATAAGCCCCCACTGACTTTGCATAGTCATTTTTAGTCCTACTTTAAAAATTCCAAATTACGGCAGATCATTTTGGCCATGTCAATATATTGGTCCATCACTAGATATCACCATCCCACTGAATAAAATCTCAACAGCTAAATTCCCTTTGGTCAGCACAAAATAATACATTAAGTTCAACACATGCAGAACATACAGAATGTTAAAAAGATGGAATTCAAGGTAACTATTGCATAAATAGGAAGTATTTTTCTAATTTGGGAATGGGATTTGGTCTGATATACACTGTCGCTGCTTTCTATATCACATGATATTATGTTCATTACCATGTGTAACCTTAAGGTAAGGACTCTTTTAGTCCCCGACTCTGTTCTCAGGCATGTTCTGACAACACTTTATGACAATATCGCCCATTCCCCACATGCTCTTATCTGACTGGGTAGGTATTTGGCTTTCTGTCGTTCCCCCCGGTGCATGTATACCGTACACCTTGAATGCTCTCTTTCACTCATATTTGTGCCTGAAGCAGACACTGAGGATTAAAATCATCATGCTCAAGTGTTCACGGCAGTTTAATGTCATCTCACCTCCTGTATAAGAGCGTTGTGTCTCAAGACTTTCCTGGCTTTCATAATCCTCACTATAGCAGCCTGTAAATACATTTTCCGGTCTTCATCTACGGCGCTTCTCGTCTGTTCCAGTTCCTGTCAAACACAAGACATCACAGAATGTACGCATTTACACACCAAACAAGAGTTTTAATGCTATGAGAACATCTCTGATGTTATCTTAGTACCTGTGGTGTGTCCTTCTGCATTGACGTTGTGATCTTAAACTTCGTTCTTTTACTGGTGAAACTCATAATTAGGGAAAATGTGGATTCAGCCTCGATTTCCTCCTGGAGGTAAAGAGACAACGTGAGTCTATTTACAGTGCATCGTTTACTAAATCATTTACCTGTATTGTGTTTTTCCAAAAAGGAGCGTTCAAAAGTGTTATTTGCTTACACACACAAACACACTTGTGACTTCACATTAATTCTTTATTAATGCAACAACTATGACTATTAATGCAAAAACTGTGTTATTAATGCACTTGGCAACCATGAAAAACCTTAAAGATCAATTCTGTTAAACAGAATTTAAAAAAAAAATGTTATTAACTACATTTCCTAAATAACTGTAATTTATTATTTATAATTGCTATTTATTAGGGCTGTCAAACGATTAATTGCGATTAATCGCATCCAGAATAAAAGTCTGTGTTTATATAATGTGTGTCTGTGTACTACTGTGCATATTAATTTTGTACTTATAAACACATACATGTACATAAACATGTATATATTTATTTATTTATGTTTATATATTTATTTATATTTGCCAATCATTTAAATTATATTTAAATGTTTATTAATATTTATATTTTATTTTTTCTTAAATAAATGTGTATGTTTTTATTAATACAAAATTAATATGCACAGTACACACATACATTATGTAAACCCAAACTTTCATTCTGGATGCGATTAATCGTGATGAATCGTTTGACAGCCCTACTATTTATGCATTATACAAGTTATTTATTTATATTATTTATGTGTTACAAATGTTTGGGGGCTTAAAGGGGTTTAATGCACATAAAGATCACCGTAAGATATGGCCTCTCATGGCTCATTGCTTTATAGACCAAGTGCTAAACAAGTATACTGTAATCCGACTGTAAACAAGTTCCTGTATTTATCATCATAATGATACACAAATGTCTTCTATCCTCCCATCTTACTTTTTGCGAGTCGTGGCTGATCATCTTGACGTCCAGTAGAGACTTGATGGTCTTCTGTAGCTCTTTCTCATTCATCTGTGTGCTGTCCTGCAGTTCCTTGTAGCTCACAGTCTCGCCGTTGTTGAACGCCAGCAGCACTGCCATCTGATAGGTGGTCACCACAGCCACGTACGGTTTTGACAGATAGTTCATCTTCACCTCACCTGAGACACAAGAGACTCTCTCTTCTACAAATAATCTTCGACAAATAACAAGTGGACAGTATATAAAAAAACAATATTTAGACACATTTCATTTATGCATGGCGCCTCCAACAAACGTAGACAACGACATATCAAAGCATGCTAAATAAAGTTCAAGCAATTCACAGAAAGATGTTTGCTAAAACAAATTATACAATACTGTTACTGTTGCATATGAAGATGAGAAGAATTTGGTCACTTTCTGGTTGTCCACATTTAAAGGAGCAACCAACGGCTCACTCCACCGCTCAACACTCCCTTTCAAAGAACTATGGTGGCTGACACAGGACTAAGATGTCGCCATGTTTTCGCTTTTTTGCTGAAGGAGATGACGTATTTACGAAACACACTCTGTAGAGCAGTTTGTCCGTTTAGGGCTACTGTAGAAACAACATGGTGGTTTCCATGTAAGGGGACCCGCGGTGTATGTAGACAGAAATAGCTCATTCTAAGGTAATAAAAACACAACGCTGCATTATGTAAGGTCTTTATACACCTCTGAAGACATAGTTATGTATATTATATTGCATTTCTGTCAATACATCCTCCCAAAAATTACACACTGGACCTTTAATGTAATGATACCGATGCTAGGACACCTTGACTTTTTATATTCACTATAATGCCATTGCTGTTTATGAAGTGTGTAGTTAGGTATACAAAGCCTTTGTTTGTAGGCGCCAACTAGTTTGATTTAGTGCGTTTCTTATCCAATAAAATTTCACTCATTTTCAAGTGTTGAAATACTTTTGCACATCAGTAAGTGTGTGTGACTGCACGTTGCTTGTGCCGCTCTGGGTATTTTGTCACACTTGAATAATAATCCGAGTCTTACTGCTGAACCGTGTTAAGGATTTTCCGCGCTTGTGTAGGAATGCCAGGTTCGGCTAATCTGACTATCACCACACCAGCCAACATCTCACGCCCACCAGATCCTACACTCAACGCTTCAAAATTAGAAACGCAGCTAGCAGGAAGTCAAATGAAATCCGATTACAATTTAAAGTATGCCGGCATCACGTAAATAATATGATATTTAGTTAGTACCGACTGAGGTTTAATGTCTTGATGTCAGTTATGAAAGTGTGTTTTCTCTGTCTGATGCGTGACGTTACCTGTACAGAGATAGTGCAGCCACGTTAACTTTCTTCCACTGAAGTGCTGGTTATAAAACAACTCGAACTGCAGAAAGAAAACATCAGTCATCTACGTTATAACCAAATGAAAGAGGATTTGACATGTTCAGCTCTCAGGACATGAAGAGCACTTAAATTCTCTAATCGTGACATCAGATTATGGGGCATGTTGCCATGGCGGCTCACCATTTGTACGCTCTTCTCTAGCTCCTGTGGTATGGCGAATGTGGATGAGGGAACGTGTGTGAGTGGCCAAGCACCCGCCTGAAACACATACAGTCACATGAAAGTATAACGTATACACAGAAATCCAGAAAATCCCCCTTATTACACAATATCTACCCTCACCTGTAATACGTAAATCTGAAAGCTGATGCCCAGGTCCACTACGGTCTCCTGGGTTTTAATAAAGTTGTTGAATTTGTTGTTGAGGTCCGTGCTGACGCTCATATCGGTGTACATTCTGTGCAGTTTGCTTGTAAACTCATAGCCACACGCTTGCTGCGAGCCACAGGAGAAAAGAAATAAAGACAGAAAAGAGAGAATGAAGAGCTTTCATCACACCAAACCCATCATCAGTGTTGTGTGTGGTTACACATAATGATAAAGCTGTGGCGCCCAGAGCGAGAGAACACTAGATTATGTGGGACGAGTCAGGTCTGTGTGTGCGTAGCCTGTTTTACCTTCAGCTTGTTGATCATGGCCTCTTCTGAATCCATGGATAACGAAAGTCCGTGTATTAACCGCTTTGCGAGCATTCTGGCATAAAACTGAGAGAGGAACGAGAGAAAAAAAATGTGTCAGCGCTTTCCTACAGTATGTATCCTAACCAAAACATACATGCAACCTTAATGATACAAATTACAGAGCCTGTGACATGGATTGAAAAATTTAGGCAAATGTTGATGTACTTCCTGCTCAAACAGGAAGTCAAAAGCCAGCGGCTTGTAGTTTGAATCTCAGCCACAAACTATGGTTTGCTACTGCTAGCTGGATGCAGTTGGTCTTTCTAGATAAGGGGAGGCAACAAAAATCAGTTTTGAGGATGAAGGTCTGACAAGTAGCCATGTTGACGTCATTCTAATTCGGCTCATTTTTCCGAAGCGACAGAAAAATCAGCATTTGATCGGATTCAGCAAAGAACCACTGCACCAAACAGCCAAAGGCCTTAAGATATTGCTCATGGATTCAAATCCATAATGAACACCAACGTGTTAAACCTTGGCGCTTATCCGGATTACACAAGTTTGAATCTAGTTTGCAACATCCCTTGTCATCTACTCCTTTACGCTCTGCAATTTTCCACTGTAAATGTGCATTACGGCAACAAAAAGTCTAAAAATAATCTGCAAATCCTCATTACCTTCTGAAACACGTCTTTGTCGTCAATGTACTTGAAGACTGTGATGAAGCTGGTCAGTTTGTCCTCCACTTCATTCTCAGTCATTCCCTTTGCAGATTTCTTCAGCAGATTGTCACAGTACTTGGCCAGCTGTGCCACAGTATGAGAAAAATATGAACGTTATGTTGTATGTGTGCGTTTCATCATTTCGATGTAGCTTGTTTGTTTGTTCTAAGCCATACCAGCTTCCATGACTATTGTCATGGCGAGAAAAACTTTGTCCACATTATATTAGCTTTTTATATATATACCTGTATATATATATATATATAAACATTTTCTCGTTTTGAGGTAGCAATAGATAAACAGTGAATACATACCAGTTCAGGAGCTTTGCAGATGGATTTGGGCTCTCTGTAGTTCACTACTGAAGTCAATGCCTGGAACAGAAATCAACAATAAAATCGTCAGTACGCATAAAAAACACATACCTGTGTGAACCCAAGGCCAAAGCACCCTGACTCACACATGCCCCCTACTGGACAACAGGGAGAATGGATTAAAGATTGAATTTCCTAAACTAAAATAATATATGTGGTTTAGTGAATATGAGTATCACAAAAATAAACAGTTATATTAACTTAATAAAATGTTTTTAAATCATTTAACAGATTTTTTCAGTGGGAGATATTAAAAAATGTATTAAAAGTCCAACAGTTAATTTCTCTAAAAGCTTATTTAATGAAAAAAAAGTATTTAATTAACAAATTATATTTTTAATATACACTTAATATTTTTGGTGAATAGAAATATTTGAATCACTAATATTTACTTAATTTTATCACATTCACGCAATTTAAACAGTATATTTCATTGATTTCACAGATTTAAAATTTACTCCATTTTTTGTGTAAATTGTTTCGTGTAAAATAACCCTTAAACTTTTTAGAGTGTGAGCAAGCCATTTTTCCAACATAAGTCCATAGAAACACTACAAACAAGCTGCTTTTGTGTGAAAATCTGTAGAGCATTAAGAACAGTAAGTGTGTGCCTGATTATGCATACTTTCCTATATATTACGAGAAATGAGATGGCAACCGAGTAGCATATCCAAACACGCAGCTGGCAAAAAATACCCAGATGCCATATTGCACCTGCAGAGTTTCTGGCACAAAGGAGCTTTCAGAATCAAACATGACGACTCTAGTATGTTTAGAAATGTATTCACACCAATCACCTGCTTACTGATCAGTATGTACTAAATGAACGGTCAAAAAGTCACCACTACACACCCAATGCAGTACATACTGTCACGATACACAGACGGAGGCATTATGTTTCTCTTGGGTTGCTTTCTTTTAAGGTAAGAGAGTATGAGAAGACAGGTCTAAACACATGTACTGCAGACACACCTTCAGCTATTACACACACTGCATTATAGCTGCTTACAACTGCAATAAATGTCAAAAGTTATGCCGTCAAACATAGCATTAAAAAACATCAAAGCTTGATTTAGAGACAGCCTCTGAATTCTTCCAGACATGTAGAAAATTCCCCGGTAATTAATTTGAATATGGTAATCATTCAAAACCACGCTATTACCTTCTGATATCAATGCACAACCTTGTTGCAAAACACAAAAGAAGATATTTTGAAGAATGTTGGTAACTGAACCATGGCAGTAACCATTCACTTCTATTGTATATACACAAAACCAATGCAAGTCAATGGGTACCGCCATGGGTCGGTTTCCAACATTCTTCAAAATATCTTCTTTTGTGTTCTGCAAAAGAAAGAAAATCATACAGGGTGAGTAAATGATGACATCATTTTTGGGTGAACTGTCCCTTTAAGTAAAAAGTACTTGTAAATCCTTTAGAAACAGAGTTGAAATGGAAGTGTACCTTATCAAGAGCACTCATGAAGTGTTGGTCCCCATTTAACACCGTGTTAATCAACTGAACGAATTTACTGTGAACCTCTAACACAGACTCCACAAACTGGGTTGGCATCTGCAGGACAAAGAAAAAAAATAACTCGATGAAAAATAACATTTTTAGATTTATTATATGGTTACTTTATTTAATGGTTACTGTCACTTACATTTTCCTGAGAAAGGTTACTTGTGGCTCTGAGTCCCTCATCGTGGATGTGAACCTGGAGCTCCTGTATCATGTGAGGTAAGCCGCTGGACACGGCCCGCAGTAGCGTGTACATATTCGCCATGTCTAAATGCAAACACACCAAAGATTAAATAAGAAAATAGCTTTAAAATTGTTTTAATTGTAGGTGACATGTATCACGGTTTGTGTTTTATCTTTACATGTATGCATTTGGCAGATGCTTTTATCCCAAGTGACTTGCGGTACCTTTAAAGTCCCCCTGTGGTCAATAATTTAATCCCTTAAAGTCACCATGAAATCAAAAGGGAAACACAGTGTTGCAGTTTTATTCATTTGCACTTGCAATCTTTAATCAAAAAACATTAAGCTCCTCTTCCCCTCTCAACAACAACTCTTCACCACATAAGAAACAAAAAAGGGGTAGGACATGAATATGCAAATTAGCTCCGCCTCCACTAAGTCACACTTGGCAGTCCAGACGCTGCTAAAACTGAAATTGAAACTGAGAGCTGACACAGCAGAGCAGAGATCATTTTTGCCCGAATCTATGATCCATCTTTGCATATTCATGCCTCAAACTGCTGATCCACAGGGGGTTAAATGAGTTGATGTGATTGGTTACAGGTTTGTGACCTCACAAACCAGGGCAGTTTCAAACAGTATTCTTTAAAATGTCTTTGTTAAACTTTAGTTTTATGAAGAAAATACTCAGCAATGGTTTAAAATTATAAACTTGCACATGGTTTGTCTTACAGCACATTTAAAAACACCACATAAACATATAAACAACTTTAAAAACTTGACTTTCACCACAGGGGCTCTTTAAAGCATACATTTTACCAGTTTGTTTAGTTCATTGGGATTCGACCCTTCAACCAATTTAACTAATTCACAAATAATTGTAAATAAATAATTTTGCCAGCATACACTGCCAATTACTGGTACAAATCAATAAAATAGGCACTGAAAGAAATACTACAAACACATGCAAAACAAAACTGAAAGTTCACACATAGAGCTGTAAATGTCTGACCTTCTCTCTTCTCCTGTCTGATGATATTTTGACACTCTCCGTGCAGAAACTGCAGGTGATCGGCCACCATCCTCTGCTGACATTCATGAATGACTTTGGCGTAAGAGCTGGGGTGAAGGTACTTCCGACATCTCACCTCCTCGTCCTTCAACCGACCTAAAACCTGCAGCCACAAAAACAGTGCATCTCAAATAGGTCGTAAAGTAAATTCAACTGTGGTCTTTATGTGACCAGAACAGCACAAAAACTTTTTCCAATAATTAAAACATCATAAACAAGTCCAGGATATACTGTGTTGTCATCTTACCTTCTCCATATATTGAGAGCAGTTGGACTCCTGCAGTAGATTTGAAGCTTCCTGTTTGTAATACTCGCCGGTTTTGGTCAAAAACGGCCCCTCAAAGATTTCTTGATAAAACTGGAATGAAAGAAATGTGTGTGTGGTCTCCACAATGAAATTCGAGATAAACAAACTCCAATTTGATTATATCTTTACTATATGCTCTGCAAAGAAGTTAAAGAGGTGATATGACACGGCTGAAACGAATATTATGGTTTGTTTTAGATGTAATGTAATGTGTAAACACGATTAAAGGTTCAAAAACGCTGTATTTTCCACATACCTTGCATGTTTGTATCTCCTCTTTGCTCCGCCTCTCTGAAACGTGTGGATTTTTTACAAAGCTCATCGCTCTGAAAAGCGAGGTGTGCTATGATTGGCCAGTTAACCAGTGCGTAGTGATTGGACTGAAATGTAACGCCTCTTACCATATTTGAACATCAGGTTCCAAAGCAACTTTACTGACAGGTACGCCCACTTTACTTGCGTATACATTTGGGTGGTCTTATTCAAATCATACCACGAACTGACGTGGATTTGTGGGGGTGTGGTTACATGAGGCAGGTCTGGCTGAGCATTCACTTTTAGATAGAATTCATCTTTTGTTCCGACACTTTAATTTTTGCATTTTAACATGTCTAATACATCCATGGGCAATTT
The DNA here is from genome assembly GCF_024868665.1 of Triplophysa rosa. NCBI lineage: Eukaryota > Metazoa > Chordata > Actinopteri > Cypriniformes > Nemacheilidae > Triplophysa > Triplophysa rosa. Next base: position 8,859,292 of record NC_079912.1, read on the forward strand.
ATAACGCACCAAAAACACAGAAAAACATGTCTTCGCGCCATATGACCCCTTTAAAATGTGACAAGGCAAAACCTTCAAGGATTGTTTGACTTTGAATAATTATTCAATACATCATTGTCATCTGATCTGTCGCTCACCTTTAGAGGAAACTTTTTCTTGTACTGTTCAACATGAACAAAGGAGTTGATAACCCCATGGATTACTTTCTGATTCGGGTCCTCTCCACATCGGTCGCTATGGAAACAACATCAAAACTAAAAAAAACAGCAGATGTATATGGGCCATTTTACAGAATTGGTGCAAAATCAGAGTTGGAAACATATTGAACTTTCTTTTTTTTTCAGAATTTTTCTATAGATGCAAATTGTATTATATCAAATGTACACATTTCTAGTAATTGTGCAGTTAATGTTCATATTGTAATTTCAGAAAGTTTTGAAATATTCTTCCTCTCCCCAGATTTTGTCACTACCGAAACACAATAATATATAATTTAATAAGAAGGATGATATTTAAATATTAAGATTTTTGTTTAAATATCTACTTTTTAAAAAATGTTTTCACATTTAAATCAATAACATTTACAATTTTAACAATATTTCAAGTGTAATTTATGAGATTTGTTGTATTTTGAATCCAATCTTTCTTTGTAAACGGCATAAAATTGATCATACCGATTTCAAAGTTAAGGATTCATTAGAACCAATATTCACTGAACCAAACACTATCATAACATCTTAGTTGATAATTTTATATACTTTATTTTTGACAAAACATCCCATGTTTCGGTCGTGACACACACATTTTCAGTAGCGATGGTAATGTTTTGGTAGTGATAACTATTTAATTTGCACAGCTGAATCAGACTTTCAACATTTTATATTAATACAAATAACTAACTATGTTGCACATACGCAGCCAGCACATATAGCAGAAACACATCTGACAGTAAATATCTAATAGAAAACCTACAGCTCACATACTATATCACTACTAAAACATACTAAAATACTAATGATTTGCATAACTGTACGGAGTTTTGTTTATTTCCCCAAATAAAGGATAAAGTGTTCCTTTTTGTCACTACCGAAACAATGATACCCAGTGATACGTTTCAGTCGTGACTGTTTCGGTAGTGACAATTTTTGAATACTTTTGAGCCAAGCTCAAAGATGCTAATCAGCACATGGTTAGCAAGTACAGTTCTGAACAGATGTACACATATAAAAACTACATTTTATGGAATAACGCCCCAAAAAGTTTGCTTAATTGCAGAAAAAAGATGTTCGGTAGTGACGTTCCTTAAAGTTAGACACAGATTTTTTTACTTTTGAACATATTTACTTCAAAATGATAAGAGCGATCTACTCAGCATGTAGATTTTAGAAAGAGGGACACAGTAATAATTCTTGATAAAAAATGTAGGGCTGTGGCTAAAATCAGTCTCATGGACTAAAACATACACTGTTTCGGTAGTGACATGAAAATCTGGGACACATTTTTTACATAGAGTTTAATAATTTAAAAATAAAATAAATATCTTTTTGAACTTCACTTTTTAAAAAACATCAAAACTATATATTAAAAAAATGAAAAACAAAAATGAAAAAACCTTTTTAATACAATTTTCATAAATTGATCAAATGTTTGATTTAAAAATGTATTACTAAATGCTGAAATTAACATAAACAAAGATGAATAAATGCTGTAGAACTATTGCTCACTGTTAGTTCATGTTAGCTAATGCATTTGTTATTATACATTAATGCATAGTTAACAAATACAACCTTACAGTAAAGTTTAACTGAAAAGTCTAGTGTTTTGTTCCTTTTGTACCATACACCTCATATTTTGATTTAATTAACCTGAAGAAGGTAAACTATATAAATATACGCCCCTGGTCATCACTCTTAGCTAGGTTTGGGAATCGTTTCAATTTTATCGATTCCGATTCCAATTCTGATTCTGCTTATCGATTTCAATTCTTATCGATTCCCAGTTTCGATTCCACAGTTGAAGTAAAACATTTAGATATCAACCTGTATGGTCATTTAGTCTGCTTATTGACTTGTTTGCAAAATATATATATATATTTATGAGCACCGTTTTGTGTATATTTACACATAGAAACACACCTTTTCTGATTTATTACAATTTGTATTATCATAGTTGAACTACATCATGGTTAAACTGCAGTTACTATAATGCAACTATGGTTAATTTGTGATTCCTGTGCTTTAATGCAAATTCTATAGCTAAACTATGCTTACTATAGTAAAAAATATCGATAATTTTCATAAGGGCTTTTATTGAGATATCAGCAGATCATGCAACGCATGTACTTTTCTGAGGAATTGATAAGAGGAATTCAAATTTTAATCTCAAGTATCCGATTCCTATTCCTTTCGATTCCGATCCGATTCCTAGCCTTTCGATTCCGATTCCAAATTGGAATTGATTTTCGATTCCCAACCCTACTCTTAGCCACTGTATATCCGGGTGGATGTAGTTTACAAATCCTCATCATTTACATCACATCATTTCCATGTGCTCCACAGACAGACCAGACTCGTGCCAACATGTGTAATGTTTTCTGAGGTGTAAAACTTTAAAACATCTTTTAAATGTTTATTCATGTTGCATTTTTTAAAACAGAGAAACAAGTTAAAATGATCTTTTATAACTGACAGCAGACAAAAGCTGACAGCTGATTTATAAAATCATACTAAACTCTCAGTGTCACCTACTTTTTGATCTCCTTTAACAGCATTCCAATCAGCATTGGCTGAAGCGGCTCGATCATTAACTTCCGCCACATGTCAAGTGCAAGCTGAGAGCACAACACAAAAACATAACATTGTTTATAAATGTCTATGTTAAAAAATAGCACACAGAATACAACATACACAGCAAACACACAAAACAACCCACATCAAAAACATCACTATTCTCTAAAATGAACTCTGCATACCTCTCCGATCTCCATTAAAGGCTCATTCATATCCACCCCTCCATAACCGTACTGCAAATCTGCTTCAGTCAGCTTGTTCTTCTTTATAAACTGCGTGTTAAGGTACCTGCGGAAAACACCACCAAAACATCTAACTAATCAAGCGTTGTTGTTGTTGTTGTTTTTAGATGAATGTGTGTGTATGTGGATGCACAGGCCGCGGGTGACGTCAATTCAATAGCTGCTTGTTTTCGCAGCTGACAGAGATCAGTGGGACAGTGGAGGCATCAGTCCAGCATGATGAAATCAAGCAGAAACGAACCTTGGCGACGCATGCCGGAAAAAAAATAGCTTGAGCTCTCAATGGAGCGCATTAAACTCAACCTTTACGATCAGCAATAGTAATAAGCATTCAAACGGCTTAAAAATGAAACTCAAAAAAACATGACATCACAACAAAGTCCTTCCAATATGCTCCATATTCCCTTTTACATACTTAGCTATTGCACAATCACGTCTTACCATTTCAATCCATTGTCAAGTAATATCACAGTTAGACTGACTTTGGGAGTAGTCATTATGACTTAATATTACTATCAAAACTGCTTAATATTATTATTAAAAAGTCCTACTGAAAACATCTCATTAGTTTAGCCAGAGGTTGACAGGCATTGATAGGCACAAGCACCACAGACCACAGTGTTTACAAAATTGCAAACTTCCATCTTTAAAGGATTAGTTCACCTTCAAAATTAAAATTCAGTCATAATTTACTCACCCTGTTGTCATTTTAAACTTGTGTGATTTTCAGAACAAAATGTTGGTAACCAAAAAATCGTTGGTCCCCATTTGCGTTTGACTATTGTATGGACAAACAGACTTCTGTTCCCAACATTTTTCAGAATATCTTCTTTTGTGTTTTGCAGAAGAAAGTCATACAGGTTTGAAATGCAAGATGGCGTGTATATAATGACATAATTTTCATGTTGAAGGTGAACTATTCCTTTAATGTTCTCCCCCTAATCCCTGTCAAAAGTGCAGCTGGACGTACCTGTATAAGCAATCCATGTATTCAGCACCTTTGCTGTATTCTTCCCAGTATCTGTGATACATCACCAAAACCTTTTCCTCTGACTCCAGCACTCTCTGAAAGAGACACAACACAATATTCATGTGCATGTCATCTCCCATCAGAAACACTGGCCTGAGCCATGAACATCTCCTGTGCTTACCTTGAACAACTGTCGGACATGATTTTCAAGAAAAACCTTTGTCTCAGTGTACAATCTTTCACCCAGAGGTTCAGGGTATGCAACACAAAGTGCATATATGTCACTGGAGATGGTGTTAAGGAGATTCACAAATTTAAAAAGAAGAAACACGGATAAAACATTAAAAAATAGATGCTGACATTTTGCAAAAATATCTGAGCAGTGTCTGCCTGTTTAAAAAGTTGTTATCACTATTCTAGAGTGTCGTGGGTGGTTCCCAGGCCACGGCCATACGGTTGCTAAGGTGCTCTAATGAGTTGCTATGGGGTTGCCATTGTGTTCCGGGTGCCTTCATTCTGGCCAAAATCAAAAAAGCTTTTATTTTCTTTGTTTGAAACACTATAAATACTTTTTTAATTTTTATTGAGGAGACGCTAATAAAGTAAGACACTACATGATACAAGGAAGAAACGTCTTTCTTGAGTATGCTAAAATATAACATTTTAAGGAACAAAAATTGGAACAAGCAAGGAGGAATGAACTGTTTCTTTGCTTGGTATCATCTAAACCAGGACAGATGCGTCTCGATAAGAGCGAAAGGATACGAAAAGCGGTCATTCCATGTCGCCCTCTCCACGTAATCGAGCATGACAACGGCCCTGATTGTCGTAAGGAGCTTGTTCCATGTCTCATCGAAATCCACCACCCGTGGTTTTAATGACATGGTGTGGCTTCGGCTTTAACTGGGAAAAAGACAAAGGAAAGAATAGGTAACATTCGATTTAGGGTCTTCTCCAAACAATCAAAAGAATCGGCATAACTTCCATTACATTTTAAGAATTTAAGCATTTTATTCAAAGTGCTTTGAAGTGCATTCAAGGTACAATGTATGTAATATGTGTTCCCTGGGAATTACTTTTCCAGTCATTCATGATGGAAAAAGCACTCGCAAAGAACTGTTTCTAGGCATCAAAAACATATTAGAGTTATAGAGAATTCTTTAGGCTGTTTGTTAATATAACTATAACTGTTTGTGTTTGTGTTTGTGTCTGTGTGTGTGTGTGTGTGTGTGTGTGTGTGCGTGTGCGTGTGCGTGTGCGTGTGCGTGTGCGTGTGCGTGTGTGTTCTACACAATTCACTTTCCTACTTTATTTCATATGACGTGACGTTAACAAAAGCTGTTCTCCTAAAGGCTGGCTCCTGTGTTAGACTTCAAATCGCTGCATTAACATAAAATACACTGGTTAGAGAGTCGGACTCGTGACCGGAAGGTTGCCGGTTCGATTCCCAGGGTAACGACTGAGGTGCCCTTGAGCAAGGCACCCTACTTGCTGCAGTGATAGCTGCCCACCGCTCCGGGTGTATGTGTGTTCACCACTTGCTGTGCGTGTGTTCACTACTCTCTGGATGGTCACATTTCGGGTATGGGTCACCATATCTGACTAATAGGTCACTTTCACTTTCACTTATCAGTACCAGTATAAGTAACTAAAGACTCATATCTGTCAGTAACTACATCTGTGTATACAGTCACAATGAAGTCATTTCATTTGACAGGTCTTGTGTATTAGAGAATGAAGTCAGTTGACATGTGTTCAACACGTCTGACCTTCTCTATTAAAAAGTATTAAGACTAACCAACCAATCAGACGTAAGAATTTCTCATAACAAGCTAGAGATCAATAATTGAGTCTACAAAGAGGCAATACTCTTACTGTCAACATCCCACGTACCTGTCATGACACACTTAAGCATAAATAAATCTCAAGCTACATTGAAATCTCCATAAACTCTTTCAAAACAAGGCCCCTTAGTCCAGCCAACCCATTTTACCCCATCAATAAATCCACATCACAAATAAAAATATCAAACTGCAGAGGCCTAGTTGTACAAATCCATGATATGATTTAATGCAAACAGAGGTTGACGGGATATTTTCATGACACCCGACTGAATAACAGCTGCGTGGTCTTGTACACAAAGTATTAAACTGGTGTTTATAAGAGATCTCTAATTGTTTATGACAGATAAAGTGTTACATGAGCAGGAACATGAGCTAACGTCTGTGCTAATAGCAGCGCTTATCGAGCCCACATATACACACACCTGATTTTGCGAAAGCCCTGCTCAAACTGCGGGTCCCGGGCGTCCAGGAGGGTCGGGTGTCTCGGGTGTAGATTGGGGTCTCTTCGGGTCACTATGTCACAGGTGTGGGATTAAAATGAAGCTGTCAGGAACGCTTGACTCCTCTCTCTCTCCTTCTACACCTCTGCCATTGCCTCTCACGGACTGCACCACTGTATCAGCTGGAGGGGTGGACGGGAACATTTTTATATATGAATGTCACAAGTAAAACTTTTTAAAGGCATACAATGGACAGTGAACGCGTTTTAGTACGTATAGGTAATCTGCGCGAGTGAGATTTGGTGTGGGTGAGTATATTAGTAAGAATATTTCGCAGCCGATGCCGGTCTCCCCCGTTGTTGGTGGTTTGGTCTGAAAGTACGGCAGCTGCCTGCGGACATAAGCGGCGATCACAGACGAGACGGTGAGATGAGATGGCGTTGTGGGCTCAAAATCATGGGCGAATGAATCAAAGTGAACTTAAGCGATTCTTTTCCATGAATGACTTTAGGCTTTGCTGTATTAGAATATTAGAAAAGTGATCTAATTTACCGTAAATACATGAGTCACTGACCATTTTTACACACTTAACAAAAAAGTTTAGGCAAAGAAAATCCTAGAGGAAAACAAAATACTAGAAACACCCTTCACAACATGTCTGTATATAAAATGTGTATTCATTTAATTGTAAAGTGAAAGCTGTGTTAAGACTACATTCTTTTTTCCTGTAGCTAAACGTGTTTTGCTTAACAATCCATTTGGATAGAAAAGTGACAAACGTAGAGCTGCAATGCATTGTGGGTGTTCCATGCTAAGCCTTATATAGAATGACACCGTTGACTTTTTAGAGGCATTTGCTGCCTACCATGTGCCCTGGCTGTCTATTACTACATCTGTTACATTATCTGTGTGTTTATTCGTTTATTTAGCTCTTTCTATACATGTATTAATATTAAGTTATTAGACACCGTTACACAAGTAGCACGGTCCAGTAGAAAAAATAAACAAAACTACAATAAGATGTCAAAACAGCCCAGGTAGGTACATTTTTGTCTGTAAACTCAACATTGTTACTTAAAACACTTATTGGTGGGTCCAAATACAGAACTATTATACAACATGCTGTTTATTGGTTGTAGTGTTACCATTTAATAGAGTTTATAAAAGCAAAGCACCAGAATTTATTGGGGAATTAGAAGTCATTGATAGTTTGTGTTGTCAGCGCAGCCTTGTGAGCAGCACAATGTATAAGCCTGAAATCTAATGAAACTTAAAGGGATACTTCACCCAAAAATGAAAATTCTGTCATCATTTGCTCGCCTTCGAGTTGTTCCAAATCTGTATACATTTCTTTGTTCTGCTGAACACAGAGAAAGATATTTGGAAGAATGCTTATAACCAGACAGGATTTACCCCCCAATCGACTACCATAGTAGGAAAAAATACAATGGTAGTCAAAGGGCCTCAGAACTGTTTTCTGTCCTACATTCTTCAAAATGTCTTCTTTTCTGTTCAACATAACAAAAAAAAATGGTCAAGTAAATTTTCCTACTATGGGAGTCAATGGAGGGCAAGCTCTTTTTGGTTATAAGCATTCTTCCAAATATCTTTCTCTGTGTTCATCAGAACAAAGACATTTATACAGATTTGGAACAACTCAAAGGTGAGTAAATGATGACAGAATTTTCATTCTTTGGTGAAGTATCGCTTTAAAGGGACAGTTTACCCAAAAATGAAAATTCTGTCATCATTTACTCACCCTCAAGTTGTTCCAAACCTTTGTAAATTTCGTTGTTCTGCTGGACACAAGAAAGATATTTGGAAGAATGTTTGTAACTAAACACATATGAGGCACTACAGACTTCCATAGTAGGGAAAAAACTACTATGGTAGTTAATGCTGCCCTAGACCGGTTTAGTTTCCCACATTCTTTGAAATATCTTCTTTCGTGTTCAACAGAACAAAGATTTTTATGCTGTTTTGGAACAATTTGAGGGTAAGTCAATTATGACCTTTAAGTATGTATTTGACTCACATATTAAATACACTGGAAATGAACTATGGCAAGACTGTGATAATCCTTAAAAGTAACACAGTATTCAATACCAATGTATTACTAGTACCATCACTGTACCATGATACTGTGACAGAACTTTTATGAATATGGGAGTAGCAAAACACCACAAAATTACCTTTACGTACATGCGGCAGACACTGTTATCCATATCATCGTACTGAACTATCTGTGTTGCATGGGATTCAAACACACAACCTTTACATGGGTATCTGAGCTTTATATAAATTATTCTTATAGTACTTTTTAATAATTACAATATTTTATAATATATATAACATATAGGAATATAATTGAAAGGGAAATTTAGCAATGGAATTTTTTTTTTGAAGTATATTGCAACAATACATTGGACTTTTATTTTGAAAAGATGACAACTCAGAGCGTATCCGGTTTGTTATTCCGTGTGGACGTGCATGATGATTTTGTGATTAGACACAGGAAAGGTGAGGCTATCTGCACAAACTCTGCATGTGTTTTTCTGTATAGTGACGTGACTAGTGTTTTTTTTTCTCCTGTCATCTGTCAGACAGAAAAAGCAACGTCATTGCCTTTGCGTTGACATGTAACTGCAGCTAAATGAGGTTTATTCTGTCTCCTGCTCTGCTTTTATTGACATGTAACGTTAGAGGCATTAAAACATAAGTCAACAGTTATTATTATGTGATATTGTGTTATATTATATCATATCATAGTATATTACATTATATAATACAGATCACTTGACAGATAGATAATCAGACAGAAATCAAGATAATCAGACAGAAATCAAGAATATTACTATGTTAATACTATGGTATTATTAAGTATCAATTCAGTACTATGCAAATACCATGTTACATAAATAAGATAATCACTCGGTACCATGACATATTTTAAATTTAATACTTGTTTTGTCTGTAATGATGAAAAATATAAAGCTTGTGAAAATCTAATCTGTCAATCATAACTATGTTTTCTTGTCTAGGTGTTCAGTAAGACATGGATCTGAGCATGAAGTCATACAATGACCCAGAGGATGGGGGTGTTTTTCCATCGGCTGGGCGTAGCACTGGAGAACATGAGTCTGATAAAGGGGAGATGGAGGGAGGGTTTCATCGACACCCATCAGATCCTTCATTTGAACTGGGTGAGGGTGCAGGAGCTGTACACTACACTATTCTGAACTCTGATATGTGGATGGTGTAGTGGTGGAGTCTAATAAAACTAATAATAAATTCTTAAAAAATAACAAATTTCACAATATTACAGTTCTTTTTTATGTTCTATAGAAATGACAGTAAACCAACATAACTGGTATATATAACTGGTCATTTTTTCTTTCAACCGTCACCGCAGAGGACCACACAAGGAAACAGTGTTCTGCCAAAGCGAGGCCTTATCAGTGCTCTCAATGTGGGAAGACTTTCTCTCGCATCCAACATCTATCCGAACACGTGCGGATTCACACAGGCGAGAGACCTTTCGAATGCTTGACTTGTGGAAAGTCTTTCACCCGGGAGAGAGACCTCAAGACTCATCAGATCGTCCATGCGGATGCCAAAGCCTTTCACTGCACCATCTGTGTTAAAAACTTCGCCCTCTTATCTTCTTTGAGAAGACATGTGCGTGCTTTTCATCAAGGTACAGAGTATCATCAAACACCGAATAAGTCTGCGATGCAGTGCATTACAGGTTTTACCACGGTTTAGATGACAGAGTGTCTGACTCTTAATTGTGGTAAAATCACTGTAACGCTTGCCTACTTAAGGTCAGAATGAAAATATGATGTAATGTCACCATATACAGTAACTTCATTTTTTACAGGTCAAGACCTCAGTACAGAGGGAAAATGTTTAATCTGCGTCGAATGCGGTAAAAATTTTGCGTGCCAATTGGAGGAACATGAGCTGACTCACACAGGAGAGATTTCTCATCGCTGCCCGGACTGTGTCAACAGTTATGCTCATCTGTCAACGCTTGAATCTCCTGAGCACACATTTGCTGAATCGGACGACTTGAACCATTCGGATGATCTTAACGTTGAGAGGCCTTGCAGTTCTGCGGCCTCAGAAGATCTACAACACAAACAAGAGCAAACTGAGACGACTGGGGACGATAGCGAATCACCTTCTCCAGACCCTGTAGACAACACTACCAGCGATGATGTGAATTGTCAAAACAAAGCCCAGTGTCAAGAAGCAATGGTCGAGGGATCTCCATCTCCATGTGCGGTGACTGAGGATTTTCCTATCTCTGTTGATAAAGGTGAGTTAATAAAGGTGTAGTTCTTACAAAAATGTACTAACCACCACCGTATTTAATGTACCATCATTACTACTTACACCTTACACCACCATTTAAAAGTTTAGGATCACTTGACTGAAAAGTATTTTGTGATCTTAAAGAGTAAATATTACAATGTCCTTAAAATTACATTTCATGCAGTGTGTAATGTTGCTGTGTGTGAATGTAAGCAGTCTGCCAAGTTGTAAAGCCGAAAGTGAACGAATAACCAATAAGTTAGTGGCTTGGAAAAGAAGGAGTCGACTCTGAATCACGCGTCGTCTGAATCGCAACGAGTCGTCTGTCGTTCAAATCTCAGTTCCGGGTCAGATTTGCGCCACTCCGTGTAATGCCCGACTACGTTCCATTTTCAACACTGCACGTGGTAGACCAATCACAGCAGACTAGACCATCTGACCAATCAGATCAGAGTAGGCTGACAGAAAGGAGGGGATTAGACAGATGAATCGCCGAACGAATCATTTGAGAGTCAGTCAAGAAGTACGGTAATAATAACTGCCTATTATTAGAAAATGAAAGTGTTTTTGTGTCGTGTATGTACGTAAACTTGTTGTTGGACACTCCATTAACCAAAGTAGGACCTTAAAAATGACAGAATATTTACTCTATAAAAATCATCTGATCTAAAGGCTTTTGCATATTTGAAATCATTTTTGGAAGACAAAACTATAATTGTGAAAACATAACTTTTTTCATTAGAAAACTAACATTTTATTTTGTAAAAATGTTTTTGAAATGTTTTTGGACTAAATAATGAGGAAAAGACAGCCAATAAGAGCCCAGCATAGATAGGAACTACTTTAGTCAAGTTAATTCGTTTTAAAAGCATCTTAAGGTGAGACCTGTTGAAACTGGCCGATAAAATGCTAATTCTGTAAATTCAAGGCAAATTGAGCTACTTTAAAAATATAACATAGCTTTGATTTGTTTTTCACCGCATTATTGTTTTGATGAGTTTTTTATTAATCAATAAATAAAATCCAGAGATATAAGAAATACATAAAAAATGAATAAGTGATTCTAAACTTTTGAACAGTGGTGTATATTGTTATTCTAGACTACACAAAAAAATGTAAAAATGGGAAATCATAATTTGCTCCAATAAATTGATAAGAAAATGACTTACAAAATTGTTTGACAAACTAGCTTTCACACCGCCAGCGACAAAGCGAGGCGATGTCATTCATTTCAATGGAGAGCCGGTGACAAGAGCGACAGTGACCGTTGGCGACAGGAAGTGGGCGTGTCTAGCGACGCGACAGTTGAGATTTGCTCAACTTTTATGCAAATGATGAGCGACTACCAATAGGAGTAAAGCAGCGGAGGTCACGTCATCCGTCTCTCGTCAGTTACTGCAGAGTTTGTTTATAAATGTTACTAGAGCAACCAAAGCTAGGAACGCCTTCTAACGACCTCGTAGCAAGAGACTAGCGACACCTAGCGATAGAGTCGCTGGCGGTGTGAACCCACAGTAAAAGACCCCTTCATGACATGTTCCTAAAATATATAAAAAAGCACACATTGTTAAAAAATGCTGTTTACCATTGTGTTTTTGACCAGTCATGAAAAATAATTGGCTTAAAGAGATCATATGACACATTTAAAACGAATATATCGTTTGTTTTAGATGTAATGCAATGTGTATACACGATTTAAGGTTCAAAAACACTGTATTTTCCACATACCGTGCATGTTTGTATCTCCTCTTTGCCCCGTCTCTCTGAAATGTGCAGATTTTTTACAAAGCTCATCGCTCTGAAAAGCGAGGTGTGCTATGATTGGCCAGTTAACCAGTGCGTAGTGATTGGTCGAATACTGCGAGCGTGTGACGGAAATGAAACGCCTCTTACCATATTTGGAACATCAGGTTCCAAAGCAATTGTACTGACAGGTACGGCCACCTTACTTGTGTATACATTTGGGCGGTCTTAGTCAACTCATACCACGAACTGACGTAGATTTGTGGGGGTGTGGTTACACGAGGTGTTTCAGGCAGGTCTGGGTGAGCATTCGCTTTTAGATAGAATGCATCTTTTGTTCCCACACTCCCACACTTTAATTTTTACTAATACATAATACATACATGGGCAACTTATAACACACCAAAGACAGAAAAACATGTGTTCGCGCCATATGACCCCTTTAAAAGAAAGATCTATTCATTAATAATGATCTAAAAATGGTTGTGTTACATCCCATAGCACTTTCACATTTATTGTGTGCAGCCAAACTACTTGTTGCTATTTGATCCAATTTCTGTCAATTTAAATCCTTTCATAACATGTTTTAGAACTGCAATCTATTTTTTCCCTTGGTTTATTTATTATTTTTAAAATCTTAAAAAAACTAAACCGGTCAAGAATACATAAAAAATCAATGTTAATAATTGCCTACTTATCTCCCCCAATTTACAACGGCAAGCTTATAATGATTTATTATTTGAGGTGTCCGGTACTTTTTTTTTTTCACGTGAAATGATGATTTGATATCATTGGACTTCAACCCACGTAAAGAGAGGTTTGTAAACTAACCTGCAGATAACATACCTGTAAGTTTATGTTTCAAACAGAGATGGCAATAGAGAGGCAAATATTACAGATCGCAGCAGGTTAGACCGAGTATGTATCTTTCAAGGCTTTGTAACACTGTTTCATTTCATCTTTTAGGTATCGAAGCAACGCGCCCTGTTCAAGAGGAAGATCTTACAGCTCAGCAGCAGGTTGACGATGAAGATAAACCACACCAGTGCATTCACTGTGGAAAGAGATTTCACAAACAAGCAAAGCTTCGTATCCATTTGCGTGTTCACACCGGAGAGAAGCCCTACCATTGCTCCCAGTGTGGAAAACATTTCAGTCAAGCAGTAAACCTTAAGAAACATCACGTTACACATCATACGGAGGAGAGACCGTACCGCTGCGCGCTCTGTGACAGGACGTTTTCTCTCTCGTTCTCTCTGATAAAGCATCAACGTGTCGCTCATCCAGGTAAGATCAATATTACTTCTCAACTTACAAACTTTGGGACACACCTTCATTCAACTGTTTTGATACTTGAAACATTGTAGTCGGTTTTGGTCACACGTATCAGCGTAAAGATGCCAAAGATGGTATTTCATTGTTTCTGTTTATTGAAATGAAACTATGTAACTGAGTTCCTGTTCCAGATGACACACTTGATGTGCGGTCTTGTAGTTTTCTGTGAAGTTTCTTGACAGCGCCCTCTACTGTTCCAACATAGTGGCTGCAACAAATAGCATTTTCTAAATGTCTATCATCCATAAAATTCCTATTTATGGTTTTATTAAACAGAGCATTTGAGCGTTGCCGAACGCAACCGCTTTACCTGTCCATACTGTGGAAAAATATTTGGACGGCATCAAGACATGGAGCAACACAAGCGGATTCACACAGGAGAGAGACCGTTCCGCTGCACCGTGTGCAACAAAAGCTTCAGACAACGTTCAGTTTTAATCGTGCATAGGAAAATTCACACCGGAGAGAAGCCTTTTGAATGCTTTGTGTGCTTCAGACGGTTTTACGGTTCGGGTGATCTGAAGACGCACATGGGAACTCATACAGGCGTGAGACCACACAGTTGTCCCTTGTGCTCCAAAAGTTTCCCTCGTCCGAGTAGCTTGCAGGCGCACATGCAGTCTCATCTGAACAAGCTTCGGGAAGATGATGATGTGAGCGGGGCTGATGGGTTTCATCTTGAGGATGAGGAGGATCGGGGTGAACTGGATGATGGTGGACCTGCTTCATCAGCGATGCTTTCTGAAAGCCCTGGAGCTTCTGAAGACAGTAAGACATGAAACTGAATAATCAAATTAGGAAACTCGTGTTAGGTTTTCTTTCTTAATATAACACTTCTCTGATATCTTTCTACAGAAGAGCCGTCCAGTGATCAATCACACCCTTCAGAGACTGAAAGCACATTCACACAGTCGTTGAATCTCAATGATGAAGACCACAACGCTGATCAGAGTTCCAGTTCAGAAACGACAGGTCGTCAGAAGCCATACTACTGTTCCATATGCAACAAAACCTTCTCTCTCTTGATATCCCTGAAAAAACATCAACTCATATTTCATCCAGGTAAGAGAGAAGCTGCCACCCCTTACAAAAATGAATACATTTTATTAGGTATATTTACTGTATGTTCACTCGTAAGTGTCAGTTTCAATACTACTCGGGACTAAATTGGCCCGCTTTTTAGTTGATCAAAGTATACTAGTAAGTATACTTTAAATGTAACAGTGCTAAACTTTGGGTAGGGCTGTTCAACAATTAATCGTGATGAATCGCATTCAGAATAAAAGTTTGTGTTTACATAATGTGTCATAATTATTTTGTATTTACGAACACATTTACGTACACATACATGTATATATTTAGGAAATACGATTTCAATTATAAATAAATTTTTATATTTTTTAAATATATACAATGCATGTGTCTGTGTTTATAAATACAAAATCAGTATGCACTTAATTATGCAAAGTTTGTGTTTATATATCTTGTAAACACAACTACATTATTCCTTTGTACTGCAACAATACCTCAAGTAAACGTAATTAAGTAATTAATTTCTAGTTACTAATTACACATTCGATAATGTAATTAGATTACTGTACAAGTTACTCTCTTCAAAAAGTATTTAATTACTTATTACTAATTACTTTCTATATCCTACATCAACCTAGATGAGTTAAGTGATTCAAGGATAGACATGAAACGGCTCTTTTAATTCATTCAAATAAATAATATAAAACTACATAAAGTACTCTTATTAATTACAAATGTGAGAATTATACATTAAAGCACAGATTTTAAAGTTAGACTTTGAATTTTGATGTCAATTCCTCTTCTGCACACACACATATTACACAAAGTATTTAGTTTAATTACATCAAAAGTAACTCTAATTAAATTACAGAAAAAATAAGAGTAATCCCTTACTTTATTTTTCAAGGGAAAAGTAATTAAATTACAGTAACTAATTACTTAGTAACTAGTTACACCCAACACTGATTTGACATTATTAGATCATTTTAAACTATGTACTGTATACAGTATATCGCATCACATAAAATTGGATTAGCTATTTTTTGTTGAAATCATTATTTACAGTTGGTATTGTCCATATTGTCCATATAACATATTGTGTTTCTTCACCAGATCAGCATGCCGACACAGAAGGCAAGTGTTTTTCCTGCTCTTACTGCGGGAGGCGGTTTGGTCGTCGTCAGGGTTTGTTACAACATGAGAGAATTCACACAGGTGAAAGGCCTTACAACTGCCCCACCTGTAACAAAACCTTCCGCCAGCGATCGGCTCTGGTTGTACATATTAAGACTCACACAGGAGAGAGGTCTTTTTTGTGCTTCGTGTGCAGTAAAAGCTTTTATACCCCCGGAGACCTGAAGAAACATCTGGAAATTCACACTGGAGTGAGGCCGCACAACTGCCCTGTATGCTTTAAGGGCTTCGGCCGTCCCAGTTTCCTGCGTGCTCACATGCGAACCCATGAAAGTGAGTTTGACGCAAAATATTTGTACTTTTTTTTCCTCTTATGCCAACTTTGAAAGTCGCAAAAAGTTGAACATTGTTAGTAGCATTCATGTGTACTGTACAGAACATTGGATTATGAAAACTCGAATATGTTTTCATGGTACATTTACCTCTATTATTAAAAAAAAAGTGCTTTTTTATTTTCCAGAAGGCTCCGCTAAGAAACCGAGTAAAAAGCTGGAATCAACAGACAGTCAGAGAGTTGACTTTCAAGAGAAGCCGTTTGAATGCGCTCATTGTGGAAAGAGATTCAGTCAGCATTGTATGTTTAAAATCCACCAGCGAATACACACAGGAGAGAGACCTTACAAGTGCTCTCAGTGCGGTTTGAGTTTTCGCTGGAGGAGAAACCTGTTAGCCCACCAAAGTGGACATCCAGGTGACAACCCCATCCAGTGTTCAATGTGTGATGAAACATTCATCTCTGAAGCGAGTCTGAAGAAGCATCAAGATGCTTTCCATTCAGGTAAGAAGCTTCAGGGTTCAGGTTTTCTGAAAAGAAACGTCAAATATATTTTAACCTAAATCCTCTTCTCCAGGGGTCTCTCACACCTGCAGTCAGTGTTTGAAGACATTTACTCAAGCAGCAGGCCTCCGGAAACACGTACGCTACGTTCACGAAGGAGAGAGACCTCACAAATGCTCCGAGTGCAACCGAGGATTCGTCAAACTGTCGGATCTCACGCGTCATCAGCGCCGCCATCATTACGACCGGGGCGACGAACTCTTTCAATGCTCACAATGTGAGCGAAGCTTCAGTCACCCCAGCAGTCTGGTTCTCCATCGCAGGACTCACACGGAGGAAAAGCACGAGTGCCCCGTTTGTAACAAGATCTTCAGTCAGGGGGGACATCTCAAGGTCCACCTGCGTACTCACACCAAAGAGAACAAACCCAGGTTCGAGTGCCCCGAATGCGGGAAGAGCTTCGGCCAAGCTAAAGATCTGGCAGTTCATCAGCGGGTTCACACCGGAGAGAAACCCTACCAGTGCCCACAGTGCAAGAAGAGTTACAGACAGTTTGCACATCTGTCCGTGCATCTGAGAAGCCACACGGGAGAGAAGCCTTACCAGTGCCCCATATGTCTGAAGTTCTTCGCACATTCGTCATCAATGAAAAAACACCTGCGTGTGATGCATGCAGGTACGTCTCTAGTTACACGCAAGACGCATCATTTACTTGCTTGTCATCATTTACGCGATTATGATGTTTCGTTTTTGAGTGAAAAAAAATGTTTCGTTTTCAAGTGAAGGCAAAATAAAGGTTTTATTTTTGGGTGAAAGCAAAAGAGAAGCAGCGCCAAATGTCCAATATCATAAAAACACAGTTGATCCGGTGCGTATAGCCAAAAAGAAAAACTAAAACTCCGCACACGGTTATATGCAGGGCATACACCTCAAAGAATATTTTATTCAATGCTTCATCAGAGGCCATAAAAAACAAGTGAAAAGTGCAAAACGTTTTCTAAACACAGCTCTTCCTCAGTGACACAACAATTAGTGCACACATTAAAACATCAGTCTTTACCACAGACAACATAATATGCGGGTGAAAGCAAAATAAAGATTCTTTTTGGTTGAAACATTTTTATTGTTTTGGGTAAAAGAAAAGCATGTTTGTTTTTAAGTGAAAGCAAATAAAAAAAATTTGAGTGAAAGCAAAATAAATATTCTCTTTGGATAAAAGTAAAATAATTTTCGTTTTTGGGCAAAAAAAATCTTGAATAAATGTTTCCGTCTTTAGGTGAAAGCAAAATAAATATTTTTGGTTTTGAGTGAAAATAAACGTTTTTGTTTATAGGTGAAAGCAATTATTAGTTTCCTTTAAAGCAGCAATATGTAACATTTTGGCGTTAAAAATAAACACAAATAAATGTTTTTAAAACGTTCTATTTTGGGTGGGAAAAAAAACTTTTTTTGCGAAATAAACATTTTCATCTTTGGGTAAAAGCAACAATAAACATTCGTTTTGGTTGAAAGCAAAAATAAAAGTTTTTGTTTTGGATTTTTGCAAAATAAACGTTTTTGTTTTTTGGGTGAAGACGTTTTTGGTTCCTTTAAAGGAGCAATATGTCAAATTTTGGGGTTAAAATTAAACGCAAATAAAAGTTTTCAAAACTTACTTATGTTACCCCGATTCACAAGGATAAGATAATAATAAGGATTTATAATTTAAACTATAATTTAAATCTAATACATTATGTAACCTGCAATTTTATGTCTTAAACAGATGGCGATAGAGAGGCAAAATGTACAGCTTGCCTGTAACATTGCAAATAGTTCTTACATTAGAAGCTTGCTAACTTACCGATCTGTTTTCAGAGGGGAAGGATTTATCCATATCAAAAGGAGTTGTGAAGGTCACTGTTGGTGTCGATGGCTCATCCAGCACGGCCGTTAAAGTTAAACAGGAACCGGACTCTGGTGAGGAATATGGTAAGTATTGTTTACATTATTTTAAAGAGCAGGGCCCGTATTCTTAAAGCTTCTAAGAATCCTCTAAGAAAACTCTTAATTTATCTTAAAAACTTCTACGTAGGAGTCTTAGCGTAAAAGTGATTCAGGATCAATCTGAGAGCAACTCTGAGCAAGGAAAAGACAAAAACTTTTATCTTAGTGAGGAGGCGGGGCTGACCCCGTTGCTATGTCTTTTGAAGACTGTGATTGGTTGGTTGGCCAAGAAGGAAGAAGAGCGCTTTTAAGTATAGGGTCATTAGTTTGAAATTGCACGTCATTTTTTTCTGTTTTACCGTACTCACTCACGCACACACACAGACACACACATATATTCTTTATTTTTTTATTTACCATGCTGTTAATGTCAACGTATTTGATAGAAAATGAACAGTGACACAATAAGTCTCTGTAAGTGCTGTAACTGTTTGTGTGATCACTATAGAAGATTGTGACAGAACCAAATCATCTCTGCTGCAGAGCTGCATTTCTCCAGTTGCTAAATATGTTCATGTAGTGATTTCTTCTATTTCTGGCGCAATGGCATTTCTGCGCTGTTTTGGAGATGTTAGCGTGTCTCTAATAGGATCGGTCACAAACATCTAATGTGTTGTGTCTTATTAACTCACTGTCATTCAATTCAATGTCATTTTATTTTATAGCGCTTTTACAATTTGCATTGCATCAAAGCAGCTATAGAAGAAAACCAAAACCAAGATAATCAAAAGTTGAACACACACACACACACAAAATCTGATAAACCTTAAAAGTAATGTGGAAATTGTAATGCATTGCAACACATTTCTTCTCACTTTTCGTGTTTCGTCCATTTTCTCTGCTGCTAAAGAAGCTCTTAAGTCTCTTAAAAGTCCTCCTCGCTACTCCTAAAATTTTGGACCTTAAGAGCTCTTTTAAGGGTTAAGATGCTTTATGAATTACTTTCTTCTTTACTGGGGTCTTTTCTGTAATTCTAAGGGGAAACACCCACATTTCTAAGAATTTTCTTAGAATTTTGTGACTAGGAGCAACTCTTTGCGATAAGATTTTTCATGAATATGGGCCCAGATGTTCAAAAATAATTGAAAGGTGTCTTTTTTACATCTTGAATAGGTGAAGGAGATTAGCCAGCAGCTTCTCCTTCAAAACCGATGAAGGGTTCAGCTTGAAATGTTTCATCATTGAGCTCATGCACAAACTTCAGCTTATGCCAAGAAATGTGTTTTTAATCTAATAAATGCTATTATTGTTCTAGGTCTGAAAGTATTAGATTTTTCAACTTGGTGATCTAATCACACACCTATACTAAAGTATGGAAACTATGTGCTGCAGATTTGTTTGGGTTTGGATGCTACATAGAGACACAATGAAAAGTATTTAATGTGATATAAACAGTATGATCAAACACTTTACTCCAAAACAGCTTTCCTATATTTTCTATTGGAAATAAATACTGGAATCATGTTTTTACACACAGAAAATACAATGTGTACCTGTATACTGTCGTTGTTGTTTTCCTGGTTGTGCAAGCACAAAGAGTAAATTCATTCCCCTTCAGAGGCACAGATATTTGTTTTTCAATTGTCTGTTTTCTGGAACTATTCAGATGTAGCTTAATATATATATTTTTCCTTTTTTAATTGCATTATCGGTTGTCAATTACCACAAAAACTGATTAGAACTGAACTCTATAAATGGCAAAAACATTTACAGTACAGTCTGTTAACTGTAAGTTTTACATGAAATACTTCATTCTTCTGTAACCAAAAAACTAAAAGGTGTATTCATAATGTATAACAACCTTCCAAAAATATAACAAATAATGTATATTTAAATGTTGGTATTTATATTTCTTTTCATTAACTTAAATGTTATGATCATCACAAACTGTCTAATAAAACATTAAACATAATGTCTGTACATACGTGCATCTATTGTTTTATACAATATTAAGTTAAGATTGATTTAGTGACTGCTGCTTCTCGAAATGTAACTACACCAGTATGTTCTTGCAGAATGTCAAGTGAAATCTGAGGATTTAATGGATGATGTGAAGGCTGTAACGCTGTCTTCAGCTCCATCCAGTCCAGCATCATCATTAACTCTCAATGACATCCAGGTTAAAAATGAATGATGTGGATGAAAACAAAGGTTTGATTTTGTCAAATATTCTGGGCACCAGTGTTCATCTATGAAGACTACAAACATAGCAAGACGCTAATAACTAATCTCCAATGAGGAGAATTTCACCTCAAACCTTTTCAGGTGTCTGGCAGGATATGATAGGAAAACTTTAATATCACTTCCTTGTAGTATTTATCAATTCAAAGGAATTCTCTCATGATTTACTTGCCTTGATGCCATCTCACATACATGACTTTCTTTAGCTGAACACAAAGTTTATAAAATCCATAATTAAAGTAATTCAAATTAGTCTAGTGAGGTAACAAATGTCTTCTGATGAGAAATTAGTTGTTTATGAGAGTGTTTAGCAAAACTGAATCCAAAGGGAATTCAAATATGGCTGCACTGGCAGCTTCAATGTCATTGGTTCTTGTGTGTCTTGTGACTGGCTGTATGATGTCATGAGACACAAGAACCAATGAAATTTGTTATAAATGTGTAATATTTATTAAGTATTTACTTGATTCATTGCTTTTATGATGAATGATGATTTTTGAAGCATTTTGGGACATAAAGTGGACATTTATATATTCATAAAAACGTATGTTCAGCTAGTCATATACATCTGGTATGACAACATTCAGCACAGAATTTGGTGAAAAGCTTTGTAGATTTCAAAAATAGATCTGCTCATTTTGTGTTGTTTAATATTTTACAGATTTTTTTACTTTTATCCACATATAATGTGCCAAAGTTTAAACGCATTCTGCTGATCTATAAATAAAATTGTGCATCATGGCCTACTAAAGCCACGGAAATCTGTCACCACCATCTCTTAAGTTCAGATATATTACATAAATGTATTTAACAACAAATATTTTTTTCTCGTATGCGTCAGATTTTCACTCCACGATTATTGTAGCCAAAAGTATTCATGATAATAGTATATACAATATCTACTGTATATACACTTTCATCAGACGCACACGCCTGGCACGAACTTAACTTCCAGTCTGTGTTTGGTTGTAATATTACAATTTATTTTATATTCATTTATTTTAAAGGGTTCATATGACACGGCTAAAACGAATATGATCGTTTGTTTTAGATGTAATGCAATGTGTATACACGATTAAAGCTGTATTTTCCACATACCGTGCATGTTTGTATCTCCTCTTTGCCCCGCCTCTCTGAAACACGCAGATTTTTTACAAAGCTCATCGCTCTGAAAAGCGAGGTGTGCTATGATTGGCCAGTTAACCAGTGCGTAGTGATTGGTCGAATACTACAAGCGTGTGATGGAAATGTGACGCCTCTTACCATATTTGGAACGTCAGGTTCCAAAGCAATTGTACTGACAGGTACGCCCACTTTACTTGAGTATACATTTGGGCGGTCTTAGTCGAATCATACCACGAACTGACGTAGATTTTAGGGTGTGGTTACACGAGGTGTTTCAGGACGGTCTGGGTGAGCATTCGCTTTTAGATAGAATGCATCTTTTGTTCCGACACTTACATTTTTTCAATTTTACGTGTCAAAAACATGTATGGGCAACTTATAACACAACAAAGACACAGAAGAACACGTTTTCGCACCATATGACCCCTTTAAAATTTTATTGAACTCCATTAAATTAAATTAAACTACTCAACAGTTATTGATTCTTTGTGCCGTTCTACTGGAAGTTAAGTTTGGGCCACATATGTTGTTGCCGCTGAAACAGTCTTTTGAAGTGTTTTTTAACATTTACATTGTTATTTAGCAGACGCTTTTATCCAAAGCGACTTACAGAGAGTTCAGGGAGCGATAAGCGATATGTCATACAGGAGCAATAATACAATATGGCGCTAATACCAAGTTACTAGTTTCAACAAAAGCCAGAACAATACCTGTTGAGAGAAAGAGGGTTAGTGTTTTTTTTCTCTTCTCATTTGTCTGTCAAGTATTCACAGAAGAGATGGGTTTTAAGTAGTTTTTTGAATGTTGTGAGAGATGTGGTTGACCGGACCGAGTTAGGAAGAATGTTCCACCAGGAAGGAGTTGTGAAGGAGCGGGAAAGCCATTTACTGCCCTTATGAGAAGGCAATACAAGACGCCGCTCGTAACAAATCAATAATGCATCAGTCAAACTTAAAATTGTGTTAATTTTTTTCTTTATTTTTTGCCAATAAATGACACTCAAAATTCTGTGTAGTGAGGCAAAGAGAGTTTGTTACCATTGTGATTCTTTAAGGCAAAACTTTATTATAGTTTTGGTTTTAGATTTATTCAGTTTTATTAATATTTAATATTACTTTTATTTTTAGATGTTTAGTTTTTATGTTACTCTTAGTTAGTGTTAGCAATTTTGGTATATGCTTTTTTCATTTTATGCTTTTTTTGTTTCTTTTTGCTATATAAGATGAATTAATTTTTATATTAGTTTTATTTTATTAAAATTGTACTGCTTTAAACTTGTTTCATTTTGTTTTTCAGGCAACATTTCAATGTTTCCTTTAGTTACGTTTTTTCAATAATTTTTAGGTCAATATTTGATTACTTATTTAATAAACAGACACGTTTTCAAAGTTTTAATTTTAGTACACTAAAATACCCGTGGTGCTGAATTATATTACCAATATTTAATACTTTGACCCTACATACAGCAAGCATCTTTCTTTGTTTATATCTTTATTGCTTGAATAGTTTTGATACAGAACAGATTACATTTCTGATTCTGAAGCACTTATTCAAAGAACAAGAGTAGTGTACCAAAAATGTTCTGGTTTTGATTCATTCAAGTCCAGTAGAATTATTTTTGGGGATGTAGCAGCGACACGAAGCTCCCTTTACGTCAGTCAGCCCGTCAAACAGCGACAGATCTCCATTTCTCAGGGAGGACAGAAATAAAAGTCTTGTAAAAAAATTCGTGAGAGCAATGTGGATTCGATAACTCCACCCTGTTCATTTGATTTCACAGTCAAGTGCTTAAAGTAGTGATTGATGGATCGACGTATTCAAAAATCAAAGGTGAACAGAAAGATTTTTGCGAAATGAGAAAGCCTTAACGTTGATACCCTGAGAGTGAGAGCGACAGGTGGGGCGATAACGGCAAAAAAAATCTATAAATGAACATAAAAAGGTTATCATGCAAAACTACCCTACAGATTCACCCATAGCAGAATAACACAGTAAATTCACAGTTTATACGCAAAGAATATATCAATGAAAACAACTTGTATCTCTCAAACTGAAATCATCAATCATAATAACAACAATAATGATAACAGAAACAGACCACACATTCTATAAAATGCATACAGTCTACATAAAGCTTTCCGGTCAAAAGTGATTATTGTTATCCAAGACCCAAAATCAAAGCTGGGATGCTAAGAATTCATTTCTTATGCAGCATAATCGTGTTAATACATGGCTTCTCCACATTTACTACTTCACCCACCTCTGGGTCACAATAAATACATTAAAAACAGTCTGTGAGTAACCGACCGCTTGCACGCCACCAACACAAAACACGCTCGCGCTGACCCAGGAAAAGGCATCGGGAGAAGCGGGAGTCCTGGAATACACCGATTGCATTCAAGTCCATCCAATACTATCAGTCTGGTGCCCGAGCGGAGATGCCAGATCTCACCACTAGGGGGTGAACAGGGTCTGATGTTTAGAGGACGTCCGGTCAGGCAAGCTCTCTCTCCCTCTCTCTCCTGTTAAAGAAATCCTCTGTTCGGCAGATGGCCGCTTGTATCTAAAGATGCTCTTTGAGGTTTGCTTTGTTTCTGAGGTTTCTTCACAAGTTCATAGAACTGAGAGAGATAAGCAACACTACAAAAGGTGTGATTGACGTGGGAGGAATACATCCTGACACGAGGCAGCAGGGCGACAGTGTTCAAGTACACCATGAATTCTAGTTCACGAGCCCGGCGGAAAGTGAGACGTCCGCCCGAAGCTCAGACGAGAAGTAAGGCTTTAAAAATGTGATGTTTTGGAAGACTTCATCCCTGGTACACATTTCATTTTAGTCAAGTACATCAGCTTTCGTACACCTGGGCTTTCTGTATTTCCTTGCGTTTGCTTTTTGAGCTTGAGGGACAGCAATTCACGAGCCCCTGTGTTAGAAATACTGCATTCCCTTGATAAAAATCCTCCTTTTGCCAACGCTAACGGAAGGTGTCACCGACAACACAGCTGGTTTGGGGCAAACATTGCCCATATAACTCCACGAACACCTTCCCATGGATGACCATCAGATTGCTTGGCTGAAAAAAATGTACAAGACAGCACCTCGAACAACGCAGCTCATTGCGATAAAACAACTTGGGAAGCTTTAAAGAAGGAATTACACACACACAAAAAGAAACAGAAAAGCCCTTTGATGCACAATATTCCAGTTTCGCGCTCGGATGCAAGCCTCTCAGTAGAAAAACATCCTCTCGCTTCTTATCGGAGAGTTTTTGCTGTCGCTCATCTGTACAATACGATACGAATTTGTTCATATATTGCTTAAAGTAGTTCTCTCAGGATTCAAAAAGATGTAAAATACTATAAAAATCAACTTTCGATCGAGATAAATGCTGATAAAGATATAGCAAAAAAGTAGAAAGGCACTTGGAAAATGTACTTTTGTTATATGGCACTGCTTCGTGTTGCAGCACGTTTCAGCACAAAGATCCGAGAACGTCTCTCTTCACTCCACGGCCAAAATGTGCTCAGTAGTAGGCTTGCTGTGGATCTCCAGTAAACCATTGAGGAACGCCGGCTCAACGTCAGATGCGTCGGGTGAATCGGAGGCTTGGTCTTCTGTCGGAGGTTCTTTGGGTGGTTCTGTTGCTGGGGAAGGTCCCGACTCCTCTTCGTTTCCCACAACCTTGTCAATGCCCACGCAATCCTCCCCTCTGTCCTGTGCGGCCTTGTTGCCCTTCGCAGTCTCCGTGACCTCGCTTTCGGTTTCAGAGGGTGGATTGGTGCTGGTGGGCGTGCATTCGCTTTCACTGGCCGAGCGCCCGCTGAAACCTTCTTCATCCGCTGCACCTGTGACACCACACATCGACCCGTCGGCGTCCGCCCCACGCGGCTTCAGATGGATCCGCTGGTGCCGGACCAGACTGTGCTTGAGGGTGAAGGTGCGCTCACATGTCGGGCACTTGTAGGGCCTCTCACCTGGATGAACAAAAACATCTCACTTTTAGTACAGTTCAAGGTACATGCTGGAGTCTGTTTTCAGTACTGGTCATTACCTGTGTGAGAGCGCATGTGTCTGGTGAGGTCTTGAAGGCTCCAGAAACGCTTGTTACATATACTGCACACCTTCTTCCTCTTGTCCGGCTTGCTCCCAGGTTCCTCTCCCTCGATGCTCTTTGGTTCAGTTGTGGCTCCCTCTTCATCACTTTTCTCATCATTGTCCTCCTCAGATCCGCTCTCCGTTCCTTCCACCTCAGCCGTGTCCTTTTTCGAACACTTTTCCACCACCTCCTCTGCACCGTCCGTCTTCGTTTCACAAGGCACGGTTGGATCGTCTGCTTTTGGAGGTACGTTGGTCGAGTCTGCCACTACGTCTAGCTGGTGAACTTTCTCGTGTCTGGTCAGGGTGGCGGCGTAGCGGAAGCTCTTTTTGCAGCTTTTGCATGTGAATTTGGACTCCTCCTGAGGTGCCGCTTTGTCGGATGCTTCAGCTTCTACTTCGGGGGAGGACTGTGACTGCTCGCTGTCGCTGAACTTTAGGTCCACCGGTTTGGAGGTGAAGGTTAAGTTGAGAGTCTTATTGCTATGGGAATTGCTGTCGTCTTTTTCTGGGTCATTGTGCTTCGAGGGCTCATGGGCTGGTGGTTCTTCTGTCTCTTTGTGAGGGATCATCTCTGCTATGGCTGCCTCTGTCGGTTTAGCTGGTGAGGGTTTCTCAGCATCAGATGCTTCGGGCTTCTCAAAGTCGGAGCTTGTGAGATCCATCTCCTCGCTCGCTGGAAGCTCAGTCTCGGATGTGCTTTCTAGAATATACATTAAGGCATTATTAGATTTAAGATTTTATCTGTCACACACACAGTTATAGACCATTTTGCAGGATGTAAACAACATCCTTTTTTAAAAACTACAACAATGAACAAAATACAAAATACAAAATGTTAAACAAATATATTAAAGAATTAATTATATACGTGAAATTTAAAAAATCTGAAACGCGTGCTTTTGGACCAGTGTTGTTAACATCTTGCGAAATGGTCTATATCAGTATAAAACTTGCAAGGAAATTAAATCTGACCAACTTTATAGACTGCAAAATTAAATTATACAAAACTAAGTATAAGATAAATATGAAACAAAGTATACACTATTATGTAACAAAAATTTTAAGGATTACTGTTTTCTAAATAACTAAAATTGTACACAAAAAATACTGTTTAAAAGGAACGGTTCTCCCAAAAATCATTTACCAAACATCATTTACTTGCCCTCAAGTTGAAACAACCAAACCAAACAGATCTCATCCACTATTGACTCCCATAGTATTTATGTTCCCTACTAGTGCAGTACATGGGGGACAAGATCTGTTTGGTAACTGACATCCTTCCAAATATCTTCCTTTGTGTTTAGCAGAACAAAGAAATTTATACAGGTAAGGAACAATCTGATGGTGAGTAAATGATGACAGACATTTCATTTTTGGGTGAACTGTCCCTTTAAGCTTCAACACGTGTGAATAATTTATAATCTAAAATTTTGATCATTTCGATCATTTAAAGCTACTTATTTTATGATAAATAAATCTGCATTTTTATAATACTACATATTGTTAGATAATAAAAGTCCTTTCATCTAAAACTTTTCTCTTATCATTTAGAAAAACATTTTAATAAACAGACATTTAAAGATTTTTACATTTTAATTATGTCTATTAGTACCTGCACTGTCTGCTGATCCTTCCTCTGTTTCCTTAGGCTGTGGCATAACACCGTTGCGCCTCAGCACTCGGTTGGAAATGCCATGTTTACGTAACAGATGCCGTTCACAATTGGACTTGGTTGAGAAAAAGGCATCACACTGGTGACAAGGATATGGCTTCTGACCTGTTTACAAAATAAAACAAATTACACACTTACAACGAGTTGCCAAACAGTAGGTGCATATCAACTATGTCTGTAGTGGTTTGCTCTGTAAAGCGTAACACATGAAGACTTCACCTGTGTGTGTTAACATATGACGCTGGAGTGAACTGGCCCAAGGGAAAACTCGGGGACAAAATGGACAGGTCATCTTTTGCACTGAATTTGAGTATGCATTCTTCTTCCCTTTAGACTGCTGGGGCTGAGCGCTCTGCTGGACTGGCGAGTGTTTCTCCTCCTTTATCTCTTTCTCGTCACCGCCGCTCGAGTGCTGACCTCCTTTTCTTGCTAACTCGATTGTGTTGGTTTGAAGATAGGCGCTGAACTTGTTGGCATCTGTGTTTGCCAACATTCTCTCGACACTAGCAAACTCCCCACTGGACTCAAGATCAATACTCGGGTCGGTGGTGTTCAACGCGGGTTTACTGTTGGCGGGCCTCTTCCTGGACCTCTTCTTTGAGTTGTTTAGGGGAAGCTCCTTTGTCAAGGTATCTGTTGATTCTTCCTTGCCAGTTGTAACAGAATTCAGCGGAAGGCTGTTAGTGTTCTCCCGTTTAAGAAGATCAGGAGCTCCAGAAACAGAGGAGATGATTTGAGCAATCGACGCTAGCGGGGGAAGTTCCTTCAAGGTGGCAGAGGGTTTGGGAAGCAGGGGCTTGAGACGCAACGGCCTTCCTCCACCACAACCGGTAAGGGAGGTCAAGGCCACAGGGAGCTGGTAGCAACCAAGCTGCTGGGATTTCTCATCAATGGGTCTATCAGCCTGAAGAGCCTGCGCTAGGATGCTAATGGTTGACTGTTCCTTCTTCACCTCCTTGGGCAATGCAGCGTCATTGTCTTGTTTTAGCTTTTTCGCTGGATTCTTGGGAATGGAAAGATCAATAGGTTCCATCGAAGAGTCATAAAAAACAGGTTCAACTTTAATCCCGGGTGATCCACTAGCACTTCCGGTGCTACTACTTCCCCCACAACTTTTGTTAGAGAAGTCTAAAGGTTGATCCATATCTGCACCATAGTAGTTCAGGTCCTCCACTTTGATTGACTGCACCAGAGTGCTGGGAGAACCCCCGTTCAGATGAGATGGGTTTGGGCTGTTTTGGGTTGATGCGGCCACTAGGGTGATGATGTGTTCCTCAATATCCTGTTCTTTGATATCTAGGTGCTGTTTAAGAAGGTGGTGAATACAATTACGCTTGGCAAGGAAGGCTGCTCCGCAACGCTTGCACTCGAACGGCTTCCGCTGGCAGCCATTGTGTGTGCGCAAGTGAATCTGAAGGTCCCGAAATGTCTTCAGGTCCTCCCCACAGAAGCGGCAGGTAGTTTCATTAGGCCCAGCCTGCTCCAGTAAGTCAGTTGTGGATGTGGATGAGGTCACATACTTGATGTTTTTCTCGATTTCCTTGCGGTTGTTTTTCATGTGTTTCTTGCGTAGATGGCGCTCGCAGTTAGCCTTGACAGTGAATGGGTAGTGACATAGCCTGCAGACATAAGGTCGCTCACCACTGTGCGTTCTCAGATGACGGATCAACGTCGCTTTGTCCGGCGCAACGTAGTCGCAGATGTTACATTGGTGGGGTAGGATGCCCAAGTGGTAGCGCATGTGTGCCTGCAGCGCGCTGGCGAATGCAAACACCTGGTTGCAAAATCGGCAAGGGTAGGAGCCTTTTTGATTTCCCTTCTTGCCGGCGTTTTCCTCCAGCTTGCCAATTTCTTGCTTGATATGCCTTTCCCCCATATCCATTGGGGTGTGGGCGTCACCCATGCAGTCAGCCTCCATTTGTATCCTCTCCGTGGAAGCATGGTTGCTGGCAGAAGCTGAGGAAGATGAGGAACGTTCCCTGGCATTCTTGAGAGGGTGGCTGGCAGGGGGCGGAAGGCTGGGGCTGATGCAGCCTAGTGAAGCTTGTTGGGTATTCATGAGGGGTGGAGGGGTTGATGCTACCATACTGGTTCTGGGAGCCACCAAGGGCTTTGGTTTAAGTGGAGGCATCTGCTTGTAACCCGACTGCATGGCACTGCAAGGCGCCTTGGATAAGGGTGGGAGTGCATTCTGGTTAGGAGCAGCAGAAGTTACTTTGAGTATTTGCTGTATATCAGCAAGCTCCACACTGGATTCGCCACAAACGGGCTTTACCACCATACCACCATCTGGCTGCACCAGAAAACCAGTCTGGAAGGGTTGAAGGGACAGCAGTTTTAGAGCCTCATGATGAGAGAGACCGTGAAGAGTCGCTGGGTCTACGAGAGACAGGCTTACTCCTCCGACAAGGCCAGGCTCCTGAGGTACAATCTGATTAGGCTCTACATGGATAACCCGGATGCTATCTAGCTTGGCCTGCTGGACTTCCTCTTCCGATGGGGCAGGCTTGACTTGGGAGATGTGTTGCAAGCCTAAGGAATCCATGAAGTTGCTTTTCTCAGGAGCAGGGGTCACATCTTTTATAACGTCGGGGGAGGTTATCTCTTGAGTGTCACTAGGACTCTCATGTGAGGCTTTGTGCAGGTCCAGAGCGGAGCTCAGAGGGAATGCCTTGTCACAGGTGTCGCACACGAAACGATGGAATTTGCCGGTGCACCTGCGAAGGTTCATCTCACACCAAACCTGTAGATTTAAATACATTTCAAATATACTTTAAGAAATGCCCGGCAAGACAATGACCTGCTACATTCTGTGTGTATTTTTTCAAGTAAACTTATCGTTAACAGGGGAAACTTACTTGGGCGATATGAGGAAACTTGTGGCATGAAAAGTCAATAAAAGCTAGATCATTAAAGCCAAGAGGGATGGATGGGTTGTTCTGAATGAAGGGTCGTCCGTTAGGGTCTGTGGGAAGCTGCTTATGGGTAGCTGCGTTGTGGCGAAGCAAACTACGGTGCGTCCGGAACGAGACGCAGCATAAATCACATCTAGAAAAAAAAACAATGACATGAGACGTTGCCTTGATGATAAACCACACACAGTGTTAAAACAATGACTATACATGCTACGTTTAACACAGAATCTGAGACAGACTTCAGGCACTTTAAAAATGTAGTCTCATCTATATAGCCCTGTGAAGATGCATACATCCCAGATATCCACCCAGGATAATATAGGAGATGTTTTTCTTAGCGAGTTAACTAAGGGTTGAATGACAACCACACCCTAGTCTACAACAGCTTGCTTGATGCGAAAGACAGCTGGCTAACGTCAGTTACGCTGTGCATGGTTCTTATCGCATGCCCTACCTCTGATCACAGTGACGACGGGTCTATAGGGACTGTAAGATGCTTTTATCTCAGCAGACATATACAATGCCATGCGATGGATCACAGTGACTTCCGTGTAATGTACTGAAGTTATAGCATTGCTCATTAATTTTTTTATAGATTTGTCATTTTTTAGATGTCCTTAACATTCAAGAATAACACTTTAAAATCCAGTTGTATTTGTTAACATGAGTAAATGCATTAGCTAACATGAAGTATCGATGAGAGATTTGAGAAATGTCTCAGTGGTTTTGTGTCCATATAATGGAAGTCAACGTTGTTCGGTTACCAACAATCTTCCTTTGTGTTACTCATACAGGTTTTGAAATCACACGAGGATGAGTAAATGATGGCAGAATGTTCATTTTTGGGTGACCTATCCCTTTAAAAACTCTCCAACAGTGGAAACCAATTCAAAGCAATCTAGATCCTCTTAGCGCTTGTGATTAAGAAGGATTAGTGCTTAATTTGCAGCACTTCCATACAACAATAACTTTGCTCTGAAACTCAACCGGCCGAGCCCTGCCAGCTTCCTTCACTCAGACTCATCCTGTGAGGCTATCCATTAACTACAGTCAGAGGAGCTGGTTGTCAGGTGGCTCTTGAGGGATAGTCTGCAGACTGACGTCTCCAAGGTAACAACTACCACTTCACACATGCACGCACGCACGCATATACATAACACTACAGAGATGTTGTGAAGAATGCATCTCCTTCTGTGTCTCATTACCCCCCTCCCCTTTTATTCCCTGCTTCCTCTCTGTGCCACTCCCTGCCGTAAGCCTGGAGGCCACTTGCGGGGGGGGGATGGTTTGGGGGTGGGTTGTGTTAGGGATGGAAGGGAATTTAAGGCCTCTTATGACAAGGAGGGGCCAGAAAGACGGGATTAAATTTGTGTAGGTATGATTATTCTTGGTAAAGCTAATACAAACTAATGCTAGACATATTTCAATGCATTTTGTTGGCGACTAAAATTAAAAGTAAAAAAGTACACAAAGTTGACGTTTTACTCTACTGAGCCTAACAAACGTTGCACATGCAGCACAAATTAAAGTCAAATCCATGTAAAACAAAAGCCCCTTGAGGAGTTAGTAAGACATGTTTTCCCTTCTTTATTCGGATGTGTTAAATTATGACCGTTTCACGGCACAAAGCATGCCACTATATCTCCCAGCAACTGCAGGACTCCAGCCTAAAGCCCCAGTTACTGGCGTCTCCCTGCAATATAGATCCCACCTCAGGAGACAAAGTGGCAACATTCCAGTCTGAGCATAATAGACAGCTATAATATACTGATGTGAAAACTTAGCGTAGGATTGGCTAGAACAGTTTCATTAAGTCTCATAACAACAACTCAAGAGCCGTGTTTACCAAGCTTGTCAGTTTCATGAATTAACATCATCTCTTCATTAATCTCATGATGGAACACTTTACTGAAAATTTGTATCATGTTTGGAGTAACACGATACAATGAATTCATATCACAATGAATTTTTATTTAGCATTTTTGTCTTATTTTCCAGCACAAATGATTAAAATCAAGATACATTTACTTCTGAAGCAAAATGACCTAAGATAGGGCTGCACGATGAATCAAATTTTCATAATTTCTGCTTCCAAAGATTAATTAATAATTTCTGCTTCCAATGATTAATTAATCATAGTCATTGTGATATTAACATGTTAATAGCAAGCAAAATAATATTATCATATGGAGGGCAGTAGTGTACGGATGTTAAGAGTGCTTTGAAATACAATGTTGTCGGAGTTAAAAAAGTACTAAAATGACCGATTAATCACGATTATTAACCACAATTAATATTTTGAAGAAAATAATCAGGATTATCATTTTAAACATTATCATGTAGCCCTTACCTAAAATACTAAGTCATGTTTTCTGGGAAAAAATTGAGTTAAGAAAAAACTAAGTTTCAACTTAATTTAGTAAACTTAATTCAAGTTAATTTTTCTTTCCACATTTGCAGATATTTTTGCTCGTTTTAAACATAATTTTCTTTTTAAAATTCGTGTGCCATCATAATCTTTAGTTAAAATCTGAAAATGCACTTCCTTCCTGTAATGACTATCCATCTTAAATGATGTATGTTAGACGGCTTGGGCGGAGCATTCGTTAACTCCTCCCCTTCAACTGTCAGTTTGCTGCCAGTTCCATTTCAAAATGCAACGGCTGTTTTTATACATCCAATCAAATCTTAGAGAAAGACGAAAGCCACGCCTGCTATTTTTCTCATTAGAAAGTCCATTTCACTCGGATATGCGTCTAAATACAGAAGAAAAAACTTCCGGTTCACGGGGACTTTAAGATATTTGTACTGGAAAACAAGAAAAAATAATTAAATTTATTTCAGTGTACCTTGAGACATTTTTTTTTGCTTTTCCATTTTTGTCAGGACAGTATAGACAGACAGGAAGTGATGGGGAGGGGAGAGAGGGCAGCAGGACCAAGAAAGGACCATGAGCTTGGACTCGAATTCGGGTCACCCAAAGCCAAGTTGTGCCACATGTCTGGAGCACCATCCACACGGCAACAGGCTCAGACTTTTGTGACAATTTTACATAAGAATCCACACAGTGTTTTTACACCATGTTTATGATGTGTGTTTGTACCTCAGTGTAGTGTCAGGATGAGTCTCCATGTGGGCATCAAGGTCATTTCTTGAGTTCAGGGTCTTGAAGCAGATAGGGCAGGAAAACACTCCCTCCTGTCCCCTGTTCAAACCCTGTTCATCTGCTCCACTATCCTCCAGGACCTGAAGCACACAGGTCAACATCAGCTACATGTAGCTCACTTTGAGACCACCCTCCAGGGGCACAAGTTTCCTTGGATAAGCTGACAGAGATTTCGCTTACCTTTTTGCCAGGCGGCTCGTCCAATCGCTTGTCTTCATCTCGACTTAGTTTGTGTTTGGCAGAGGGGCGTCTGCACTTCAGTGGAGACAGGGTCGGGCTGTTGGGGATGGAGCTGGCGGAGTCCTTCTGGTGGATTTTCATGTGTCTGGAAAACAGAAAAGACAAAACTTGACGACCACAGCTTATCCAACATGAACTTTTTTTTTACCACAATAAGCGCAATTAATGCATACATTCTGACCATGATATAAGTTATCCACATGACATATTAGGGAATGATTACTACATTTATATTGTTTTTAAACTGTGGGTCGTACAAAGTGACACAAAAACAGCCCTGTTAATGTCTAACAATGACAATGGATTTGCAATTTAATTGAGATTTTATTTGTATAATGAGAAGAAAAAGAAAAACTAAATTCTATTAAGAGAAATCCCTATATTTCCATTGAAAATTATTTTGGCTAGATTATACCTTTCTAAAGGGTAAGAAAAAGTTTGGGAACCGCTGATTTATACTTTTAAATGAATTTATATTAATTTAATTATGGGTCAAAGACGTTAAGATGTCCCCATCAAAGCAAATTTACAAAAGTGATTTTATGTCCATAGAAAGCATATTAAATGCAAGTAAAATGTCTACTTTATGGTTTCAACTAAGTTTTCGGAGAATAAAATGTCAGAATTTGGTTGAAATAATGTTACATTATCATTCAGTGTAACACAATATTTATTTACAAATTCAAACAACATGCTTATTCTGACTTGTATACTGTATATTAAAATATATATTAAATATATAAAAGAATAAGGAGGCATATTACATTTTATTTTGCTTTAAATGAGTAAAAAGTTTTCATTGACATATGGGCAAAACCTAGGATAATGGCAAAAAAAAAAACTAATTAGCATTTGGGTCTTTTAATAAGTCATAAATTGATTTTTGTTGTAAATATGCCTGACGAGATTGTTACACTGAATGACATTTTAGTGGGCGTCTTCCGTAAATCAGGGGAAAATGTAAGATATTTATTGTTTGCTCAGAAAAACAAAAATGCAATTAAATTGAACAGAAAACTTTTTTTTTACAACAACAATTTAAAGCAGTATTACACTTTTTTATTCGTCTTTGACCCTTATACATTTTATTTATATATAAAATATATTAATTTTTTTAGCAGATGCTTATTTCAACCAAAGCAAACACATGTAAAAGATGCTTCAACCAATTGTTTTTTTACTATATTCAGTCATATAATATTTTTTTAAATACACATTTACTTCATGTTAAATTACTTTTATTGCAAAAATGGACATAAAAATGTTATGTCTAACAAGCAACATTTTACTGATGTATTAAAAATGTATACCCAATATCAAAATTACACAAAAAAACACAACAGTGATTCATTCCAAGATATCTTGATGAAAAAAGAAGTCCCAAAATTGGCAAGCTAGTATACAGACACGTGTGTCAATGCAAAAGTGAAACACAAATACATTGAAATAAGGCTTTGGTATGATGAAGTGTGCATTTACAAAATTTGGGAAGTGCTTATAGAGGATTAGTACTTGGCTACCTCCCACTTGTTTTACAGACAAGAGTAATTCATGAATACTGCTGTGGAAATGTTGGCTAGAGGAACCCCTGTGTACCCCACTGGGATCCGACAGAAATGACTCCTAATGGGCTGAAATTCCTGCAATTATCCCCCAATCTCTACATGTGCATATGTGAAGTCATAGATGGCTGAGAGAGATCTGCGGAAGAGAGAGCTAATGTTGCATGGAGAAGGCCAAAGGATCATCCTCTTTCCACAGAAGTCTTGAGGAAACCAATGTGGGCACTCAAAGACATATAAGAATGAATTAAATGCTCAACTTAAGAAAAACAAAACCCAAGGTCACTCTCTGAGGTGAGATTTATTGTAAGCTTACGCTTTTATGTCTGCAGTATATCAACCCATATATCATCGGATAAATGATATCATCTTGTTCAAAGTGTTTATATATAGATCCAAAAAGGTCTCACTCTAAGGTCTGTATGCTATAAATGTTTATTTGATAATAAGTTCTTGTGTGTGTGTGTATATGCGTGTGTGCAAGTGTGAAAAAAGGTCAGACATCCGTGGCCCTGCAGGTCTCAGTTTTCACTCTGCTGTCAGTGGTTTATTAATAGAAGGCAGCATGTTGGACGCCCGTGTGTGGACCTGACGGGCTGTTATATCTCTCTGCTCTGGACTCTGACCAATCACAGAAAACCTGCACTGCCAAGTCAGCAAACTGTGATTGGATGAAACCCATCCTCACCTTAGGCTCATATAGAAGGGTAACCTATAACCTCAGTCAAATCCTAACAAGGTAAACATGGTACGTCTGTTTTAACTATACTACTGGCTTCAAAGTCATTAAATGAGGTTGAACCATGAACACTTCATTTCAAATCTAATGAGTAATATAGTGTGGCTGTAACTTTTTCCTCGTCCTTGAATGAAGCACGTTGATGTGGACGTTTCACGAGCTAATCTGTAAAGGATCATAAAACTTGGTCATGCATAAACAGGTCGGTTCAGATCCAAACATTCCATCGCACTCGAGCAGGAGCGGAGACAGAGGGCGCTGTGGTGTCAGAAAGTCTTCTTTTTTCAAAGCAATGTCACACCAAGGGCACCTCCTTTAAACCTGTTCGGTGGTGCAACTGAGGTCGAGAGTTAAAGCAAATAAAAGCAGCCAATCAGAACGTGCCTTGACTCTCCTCTCTGACGTTGTGATCCTTCTCCATGACAACTGTGACTCCCTACCTTCCCCATCCGTGTGATGCTTTGGCAACAAGATGGCTGCCTTCTGGCCAACTACATGGACAGTCTCACAACTGTTATTGTTTGGGCCCGTAACCAACCACCTTTCAACAATTTCTAGCTCCCTAGCAACCACCCAGAACACCCCAACAACCATTTTATGTTGTTTTGCACTCACATTTTCTTCATGAACTATACATTTCTAGATCAAATCAAACTCGGTCTCTTTTTATTTGGTGATATTTGTCTATGGAAACTATTAGGATGTGTTATCAGGGCTGCAGCAGGCGATGTAGCAAAACCAGATTCCCTTCACATCCGTCAGTCGCACATTCCATGCAAATCGAAGTTAGTGTGCTATTTCTAATTTCACTTCAGCTTACCACAAGATAACAGCAATTTACAAAATGTCCATTCAAGCCATCTCTGCCAGGAGAACTTTAACAACCAAACACACATACAGAGCCCCCTTATGCACTTTAACATCACCCTTCGTAACTTTGGGAGGAAGTTCATGTTTACCCCCTTAATCAGCGAGGCCTGCTGGGAGAAGATACCATGAGCAGAAGCTGGGGAGGTGTTGTCACCGTTCACTTCCTGCAGACCTCACGCTCCTTTAACAAGAGCGCGGCTATCCTGTTCACAAACGCCAGTGTTAATACACCAACATACACAAACAAGCCAACGCCTATTCATTTATCTTTGTGGCGCACTCGTCCTCTGGGCAACTTCTCAAACTGGAAGCTAAAGGCATCACCATAATATCAAGACAGTGGGTTTCGGTCTGGCAAACGCCTCTCACTTTTTTCAGACCATTTCAAATTGGTAAGCAAAGAGTTTTATTTTTAATGAACAGTGGACCACAAAAAAAAAAAAATTAATTTGTCTTGCTCTCACACACACACACACACACACACACACTCATGTTAAATCCATTAGGACACACTAGGACAAGTCAATGCTAAGCTTAGGATTAGGCTCACTGTTGATTAGTTAAACAAGAGGTAGGACAACACAGTAGTGAGGATGCTTTTGTTACATCTCTGTTGCATCACGCATGTACGTTTTTTATAGGGCTGTCGGACGATTAATAGCGATTAATCGCATCCAGAATAAAAGTTTGTGTTTACATAATATAGTATGTCTGTGTACGGTGCATATTAATTTTGTATTTAACACATACACGTACATGCATATATTTAAGAAAAGTATAAAATATAAACATTAATAAACATTTGTAAATATATTATGTAATTTAAATGATTGGTAAATATAAATAAATACATGTAAATATTTCCTAAATGTATACATGTACTGTATGTTTACCTCATTGTAAGTCGCTTTGGATAAAAGCGTCTGCTAAATGACTAAATGTACGTGTACGTGTTTAAAAAAAATCAAAATTAATATGCACAGTACACAGACATATGTAAACACATATTTGATTAATCACAATTAATTGTTTAATTAGATTCATGGGTTTAAGACACGTGACCTTTCTGGCGTGGGCTCCATTCTTGAGGACCTAGCACAGCCTCCCCTTATTACAGAGCCTATGAGGACTTCAGATCTGAGGCCACAGTTATGTAATTCTTTCACTCTTTCACCCACGCATTTCCAATCCGTGCCCTCAGTTTTGTAAATAGTACCATTCATTTTTGAAAACCGTACCACAAATACATAAACTGTTCTCACGCTTTCACCATCCATTCCCACAGTTTTGCAAACTACACCCTAATTTCTACCTTGAAATTGAAGAATGTTGTTTATTACATTTATTACAATTGTCATTACATTTGTAAGGAATCAAAAGCGTGAGCACGGTTTATGAATTTATTTGTGGGTACCGATTTCAGAAAATTAACCGAGGGAACAAATAACAAATCTGTAGCCACAGATTTGTAGGGCATGTTTTTTCCTCCAACAGGGACCTCGCAGGGTCCGTACTATGAGGATATTGTAAAACAGGGCTAGTTAACAACCATCTTTACCTGGCCTGCCAAATATTTCAAATAAGTGGAGAGATTTAAGAATGGTGTGCTTTAAGAAATGCGCATCCTGAGACGCCACGCCTTTGAAAGTCCAAAACGCTGCTACATTCAATACGAAACTAATTCCCGCGGCTCTTGATGTCTTATAAAGCAATGTGATCGGTCTGGCCAAATGTACAAGACACCAGTTTAACGTCAAGGGGCAGGGATTACTTTTGTGCTGAATGTATTAGCGTTTTTACTTTTTTTATTTGACTTTCATTAATTCAATATCTTCATAAATATCTTCTTGAAAAAAAAAAAATTACCACCCACATCTTGGAAGTACTGGGGAAAAGGAATATACTGGATGCAATATTTGTGTGCATGTTTTAATATATCTAACAAAATGCAATAAATAACGGAAATACAAAATAACAGAAGAAATTATGATATGGGAAAAAAACTGGCCCGCATCCTATTTATACTTGAAGACCCCTGTTGTAAAACATGAACCCATTTCTTTGAGATTTGCTGTTATCACAGATAGACGCATGTTGCTGTACGGTCCTACAAATGGCGGCCGTACCGCTGTGTGACGTCACGTGAAACCCATGAATATAAAGTAAATTATTGGTAAATATAAATAATACATGTAAATATTTCCTAAATAAATATGCATATTACAAAGACATATATTATGCAAACACAAACTTTTATGGATGCGATTAATCGTTCGTCAGCTTTCTCCAACTAGAAACCCCCTCCAAAAAAACATCATATTTAATTATATTTAATTCATAAATTATTTTTTTTCATGCATAAAATGATTTCCTCATCCAACATCATGTCTCGCTTAAAAAAATTCACAAATCAAAACTTTCAACCCAAGGCACACAATAACCAGGACTGACCTGTGCATGTTGCCATTGGTGGTGAATGTCTGGCCGCACACTTTGCATTTGTAGGGTCTTTCTCCACTGTGCACCAGCATGTGACGGTCCAGAGAACTAGCTGAGCTTAGTGCCTTCCCACAGATACTGCATGAGTGGTCTGATGTCCCACTATCAACGTTGTGCTGGAGAAAAGAAA
Organism: Triplophysa rosa; assembly: GCF_024868665.1. Lineage (NCBI taxonomy): Eukaryota > Metazoa > Chordata > Actinopteri > Cypriniformes > Nemacheilidae > Triplophysa > Triplophysa rosa. Next base: position 8,899,157 of record NC_079912.1, read on the forward strand.
TTCAGGTCAGCTAACTCAGTGTGCTTAAAACCATTTACTTATTCACAGGCCCTAATATGCACATATAGGCCCCATATTTGCTTATTGGGGGAGTAAATTGAATGCAGATCATCAAAACTCTGCCTCAAGAGACAGTCTTCGTTTAGTGAGAGTGACGGGGCAGAATGCCTGATGGATTGTCAACGCTTTGCTATATGACCGACAGAGGTGTGCATCATATTGAATGTACTATAGCATGTTCTATAATGTCATGCTGCTTAACCTCATTTCCATTTGTCTTGATTTAAATGTCTTCTCTAAATATAAACTGGTGAGCTGAAGACTGGACAGCTGAAGGTGTGTGTGTTCGTTACCTGTCGGATGTGCATGGTGAGCTGATGTTGGGTCTGAAAGGCCTTGTCACACAGCGGACAGACAATAAACCCACTGTCATCTTTGGCTTCCTGCTATAAATATACACAAATGTAAAAGCTTGTCGTTATAGACCATACAGCTTAGATCATCACAAATCATTAGATCATAAGACAGATTGTGTCACGGTCCCTTAAAACTACCACATTATGATATCAGAACACTACGATAATACAGCTTTCACAGCTTAAAGATATTTAGCGCCAATGTCACTTTCACAGTGGCCTTACGAACATTTCTGAACACTTACGTTAATAAAATATATATATATAGTGTTAAATTAAATTATTGGTGCTATAGTATACAACATGTGACTTTACTGGACTTTACTGGTAACTGGCCCATATGGAGGATGTGGAAAACGCTTTAATTCCAACTCGCCTAAAGCTGTAATAAAAAACAATACTAAAACCTAAAATAAAGAAAAAACCTGAACATAAAAACAATGCTACTGATCATCTACGTGTCATTCAGAAATGTTTAAGGGAGCGTGGGTAAATTCCCATATGCAGAAAAGAGGGAGCAAGGCCTTGCTTGCCGACCTTGAATGTCTTGTCAGTACATGTTGTATGTGTGAGATACTGAGCTAAATCCACTCGGTTAAACAAACACTTGCCGCAGCGTAACCCTTAAACCTCAGGAGTTACATCAGTCATAACGACACTACTATCAAATATAAATACTGTATTGTTGCAGATGTACCGCAGGACTACAGTCGTCTTTTATGCCATTAAGTGGAGTTGTGGCAATACAGACCAGAATGCATCTATTTGCACCTCACAGTATTTGTGCACTCTATGTTTCTAAACAAAGCTTTTACTGTGAATTGTTTTTCATTGAGTGCTTTATGAAGAGCATCGCTGAGAAACTTAAACGTTTTCTTTTTCATCTTGAGTTGCAAATCTGTGTAAGCGACCCCATGCATGCTGCCTTCCTCTCGCCACTGTTGACAATACGGCAGATCATTAACTCGACTGTTCTGGAGCGCGAAGAGCTCAGTTCGTGTGTAGTCACGTGTAGTCACACAATTCCTTATATACTTACTCATATGATGTCATAAAATAATTTTTATTTTGACACTTGTCAATATCTCATTATAAGAAAAGTGCACGAGTCACAAATCCAGCCTTAAACAGTCACACGAGCAGTTAAAAGTATGCTGGATTCTTCAAAAACATCTCTGCGACAAAAGCACTTCCTTTTCCTCTAATGGAACGCTGGCATACGGCTTGTTTTCCTGCTCTGACTATTTTGGCTTTGGTTCAGGACCCTCGGAAGACGACTGACCAGCTGACCGTGTTTACCTACTTATTCAGCATCTTACAAGGATACGAGGGGACGTGTCATCTGCAGAAACAGTGCGCACCAAATCGACTTGAATCTTACTGACCTGCTTTAAAAGTCCAGAGGTCATTTCTTGTGTTATCAAACCTTAACAATGCTTCAAGGCTAAACAAGTTTGATTTAAAAATGAAAAACAATGATATGTACTATAATGCTTGTTTAGAATCCAAATCTGTTGCGTTTTGAGAGATGCACCAGAGCCAACATTGTTGTATATATATATATTTTTTTTTTTTTTTGCTGTATAGTTTTGTCTGAGCCTGTCTGCAGGGAACTGTACCTTTGGTGTCTCTCTTATTGCTTCAGTTAATCTGTTACATTACGTAACACAGAGTAAGCTTTTTTCCATAAGGAGATCATAAAAGGCCTGAGACGTAGGCAATAACGTTTTAAGGTAACACAATGTATAAAAGTTTTCACAGATATCTCCCATATAAAATAAAAACAAGGTCACATGTAAAATTAAAATAGCACACACATGAAATAATGCATATTTATGATTATTTTAAATTAATATAATAATTAACTTACTTAATAATAAATATAAACTACACTACTTAAATAAATTAAATAGTAAAATCAGTTTAACTTACAGTTTAATAATGTTCAATGTTTTCGTAACACGAATACACTAGTGCGTTTTCATTTGAAAACTGAGTTTTTGTTTTCAAAAGCTCTTCGTCCACACTAGCGTTTTCAAGCGTTTCCCAAACGCTGCCTATCCACACTGAAAGTCTGAAAACGCTTACATCCATGTACTGCGCATGGGTAAAACCTAAGACACATCAGCACATTTATTTACTTTCTGTTTTATTATGTCGCGGCAATGTGGAGCAAAGACAGTTTTTTTATAGACAGACAATGAGGTAACTTAAGAGATGTTGCTGCGGGCAACACGAGCCTAAAAAGCTGCAAAAGCGAAAATTAAACTTAACTCGCACTCCGCTGCCAAACAATAACTGCGAGTAATTCAATATTCCGTCTCCTAAAATACGATCTAAAGTATGCATGAACTGACATTAATGCTATCAAACAGGAGAGCAGCCAAAACAACTGCGTCACATGACGAAAAAGCGTCATCGTTTTTAAACCTCTCCGTTTTCCTTATCCACACTACAATGCGAAAACGGCGTTTTCAAATGTATCCACTTTCGAGTGGGTTTTCGAAAAGCCCCGTTTTCGTTGACAAAAACGCTGTCTCAGAGTGGACAAAAGGCCAAAATGGAGAGAAAAAGATGTGTTTTCAAACGAAAACGCATTAGTGTGGACGGAGTATAAAGAACACAACCACCCATGAGGTTCAACACAGATAATGTGTGGATGATGGTAAATGAGTTGAAGGTACTAAACTATGGGAAGGAGTGTAACACTACAGGGGGATGGGCGGTTTAGATCCAAAAACTTCAGAGGCGAAAGTTTTTTCCAGTTCCCCGGGAGTGTTAAGGGGTCAAAAGTGACACCTGTTCTCCGCACACGGGAGTGTTAAGGGATGAATTGCACGCTGTAATGGGAGCCATGTGATGCAGCAGTGTGGACAAAAGGTGGATTGAGATGCCAAAGAACCATTTGTCACTTTCTGTTTAAAGGCAGGATGCAGCATCTATAAAATCTCCCTCGCCCCATCTCTATCACTATCTAACCACAAAAACACATGTATATCAAACACCAGGTATTTCAGACTACAAAACAACACCATTAATGGTATACAATTATTAGAATAAATCACAAAAATAGCATACTAATTATAGTTACAAGTGCTTTTTTTACAAGTTTGTTTTTGGTAGATTTTCGAAATGTTCGCATAGTGCATGTTTTTTGGCTAATATTACCCACAACATTACATTTTGTGACTGTTCTCTTTTGATGGTACAAAAATAGCAAGTTTGGAATCAACTAAAGTTTTTCAAGTTTGAAACGAAGTTAATCAGCAATGAATTTTATTGTAACAAATTTAGCTGCGTGCTAACTATAAAACTATGCTGCCAAGATGCAATTTTACAGCTTGGTGACAAGTCCCCATTCTGACATGCTGTCTTATTAAACTAGGTCCTGTCCCATCACAGTGAAGTACATACTTTTAGTGTCTAGTAGAAGTTGGAAATTGCAAACTGGGATGCATCCAGGACATAACAAGGGCTTATTTGGTTCAACTGACTCAGTGTAAGTTTATTCTGAGGTTGAACGTGTGAATTCTGCATTCAACAAAGTTTGGATCATAATGTGTAAATATGGTGTGTGTGTGTTTAATAACCACAGACAGTTGTTGTTATGGCACTACACAATAGCAGCTTTATCTTAATATTGAACACACAAATGGACCTGTTGGGTTTACATGGAACCCTTTGCCTCATTTAAAAAAAGTCTTACCTGGATCTTTCTTCCGCTGCGGTTGGTGACCGGGCTTTTGACAGGCACCTTATTAGGTGTGGTGGGGGCGGAGTCTACTCCACCGTTAAGCTGGGCTGCTTTCATCACAGTGCTCATCATGGAGTTAATAGAAGACAAGTCCACCCCGTCAGAAGCCTCCATCTCTTCATCTGCTCCGTTCTCCCATTCTTTTTCTTCCTCTACAGCGGCCGAACCCTCTGAAGATATTCAAATAAAGAGTGGTATTTTATTAAAGAAAAGTTTCTTTTAAGGTTTTAAGTAAAAAAAAAAACTTCTTCCAATAGGTATGGGCTGTAGCATAAATTAAAGGGATACTCAAAACCCCAAAATAAAAATTCTGTCATCATATACTTATCCTCAAGTTGTTCCAAACCTGTATACATTTCTATGTTCGGTTTAATACAAAAAAGATATTTGGAAGAACGCTAGCAACTGACAGTTCTGACGCATAATTGACTACCATAGTAGAAAAAAATGATTGCATTTGAACACAAATAAAGATATTTTGAGAAATGTAGGAAAGCAAACAGTTCTGGGGCACCATTGACTACAATTTAAAAAAACTTCTACTATGATATTCAATGGTGCCCCAGAACTGTCGGTTGCTAGAATTCTTCCAAATATCTTTCTTTGTGTTCAACACAACAAAGATTTGGAACAACTTGACTGAGTAATTCATGACAGAATTTTCATTTTTGGGTGGAGTATCCCTTTAAAACTTTGTAACTTTGTATATCACTTAAAACTTGTATTATTGCCTCATAATAATAAATCACTTTTTTTCTTCATCAAGTCAATTTGAATAAAAGCATCTCCTAAATGCTTAAATGTAAATGTATAGACAAAAAGTTATTCACTGGTACCTGTATGTATTGTTTGCGTCTCTGAGGGGGCGGGGCTCTGTCTGTCCTCGCTTTGCTCCGCCTCCTCCTCCTCCCCCGTAGGAGTGCAAGTAGTCGATTTTGTTCTCATCTCTTCTGTTGAATTTTCCATAACTATAAAAAAGAAAATATAGATCATTTATACAAAAAAAACGAACTGCCAAGCAATGCCATAGAACATTGGTAAACTTTCCATTCGTCATAACGTTTGCCAAAATGTTTTTTACAAATAATGAAAGACACTTTCAGCATGGGGGCTAAATCTCAGGAACAATCTGAGAATGGAAAACTGTTCAGTAGATACACTACACAGTACTTGCCCAGTCATTGGAAAATAATGTTCCCTACCCTTACCACAGAGAGATGAGACACAGTACACACATTCTCTTAGCCCTGTCTGTGATTTATGACTCCAGCACCTGTCTGTCAAGCACAAGTGAGAGGGAGTCTATCTATCAACTGACCAAACACAAGTCTGTAAGACTGATCATACATAAGATCTGAAATGATCAGACGTCATCGTCAGCAAAAAAAGTCCATCTTTCATTCTATATGTTCCTTCCACTTTCATCACTCGGTTCCTCTTTCTTGACATCTAAAGTCTATCTTTGTTGAAGACCTCTTAAACATAATTAAAATCAAAGGTCTGATTGGCTGGAACAAATCCCCAAGCATCATGCGCATATGGACCAGTAGGACGTGACTATCCAGTGGCTCAGATAAAGGAAACAGGAAGCTGTGGTCAGCCGTCTCCCTGTTTTCGTAATACCACATGATCATCACACAGGGCAAGCCTGGCAGATGGCTGTAGATGCTAATCTGGATGAACAGGGGGTATAAGCGGTACTCTTGAGAGGGGGATGTAGGGTTCACACCCAAAACTGAGGGGATGAACTAACAGATGAGCAAAAACCTAACACTTAAAATACTGACGAGTTAACAAATCTGCTAATGACTAAGAGGCCAAAATGAGAAATGACTGCCAGAGGAAGAATGAGACAAAATGATGGAGAGAGAAAAAGATCGAGAGATTGTCATTTCCCATCCACAGCCTCACAGGAAGCTCTTCTGCGGTCTGGGTCGCTTCCTCGTTTGGAGAGAGGATAAGGGAATGCGAGTGTGCGTTGGTGTATGCGAGGAGGCAGCCGGACAACAGAATCCGCAACAAAATGAGTGATAAAGGGTCAAACTCAGCACCAACAAGTGGAACTTTGCATATGTCTTATAGCCAAATGGAAGTAAATCAAACTCTTTGGAAAACATCCCAACATAAAAATAAATACTTTTTTACACTCCATTCGAAACCTGTTAATGACTCTTTCTTCATTGAAACACAAAAGAAGATATTTTGATAAATGGTTTTGTGTTCATACAATGGAAGTCAATGGGGTTACCCAACGGTCTTCAAAATATCTTCTTACAGTATGTGTTCTGCAGAAGAAAGAAAGTCATACACATTTGAAATGACATGAGGATGAGTAAATGATGGAAAAATTGTCATTTTTGGGTGAACTATCACTTAAATGTCCTTTAATGCACAAAAAGAACAAGACATTGTGTTTAATCCTGAGCAATAATAGTGATGCCTTAAAAGTCTAAATTCCATAAAAAGATAATTCTTCTTAACAAAAATGCTAATTCTTCATTATTTCATTCACAACTAGCGGTGTAACGATACACTCAGCTCACATTTCGGTACATATCTCGATGCTGGGTTCACGATACGATACACATCTCGATATTTTGAACAAAATTCAAAAATGAAACTGAAATTCAAATAACATTTATTTTCAAAATATTAACAATTTCAGTAACTTATTTTGTTGCACACACAACTTAATAAAGAATTTAAACATTTTAAGGCTTAACTGAAATTAGAATTAAGATCAGTGTCAATTTTGACAGCACATTTTGATTTAGTTTTAGTCATAGTCTTTTGACTAAAATTCAATTTAGTTTTAGTCATCCCAATTTATCATAGTTTTAGTCTATTTTTAGTCAACAAAATCTACATTATATTAGTCTACTAAAATCTATCTGGATTAACTCATTTAATTGGTGTAATTAAATGTTCCATACAAAGATTTAACTGTTTCGACATAATTTACATTACCTTGGAATTAAATTAAACCAGGTCATGACCTTTATTTTTCAGAAAAGTTGAGTAACTACTGGATATGTATTGTTGTGTAACAGAGAATATTAGACCATGAACGACATGTAGCAGTTCATTCAGTCTCATTTTGACTCAACTGACTCGTTCGTTCAGTGAAGAGCGTGTTCATTCAGTACATTCAACCAATGAAACTCACGCTCAAGCGTGTCATTCGATCTTTTAATCTACAGTACGACTCACTTCATCGCTTCTCTGATCGGAACAGCGCTGGTTTCTTTTGGCTTACTTTATGTTGCGTATCACGTTATGCAGCAGCTCACGTTAGCGGATAAACTAACATTGGCATATAAAAACGTTTGTGCTGCCTTTGTAATGAGTGTCGCGGTGACTCGCCTGCAGTCACGCTTCAAGTTTGCTTTTCGCTTTGTAAACCACTTGGAGACACAGATTGTGTCTTGTGCTTCTCTCTCTACCGCATATGTGAGATAAGCACACGTGACGCGCTGGCGCAGAGTAGGTAGCGTCTTGACCGCTGAACGAATAGAATTAAACATATCGTAAAATATCCCCATCTCTCTACGATGCGCATCGTAACATTTTTGCACCACGAAATATCGTAATACGAAGTATCGTTACACCCCTATTCACGACCTTAACCTTTTAACCTAAATCTAAATAAATACATTTTAAACAAATCTATAAAGGGACAGTTCACCCCAAAATTAAAATACTGTCAACATTTACTCACACTCTTGTCATTTCAAACCTGTATGGCTTTCTTTCTTCACAATTGAAGATATTTTGAAGAAAGTTGGTAACCGAACAGCACTGGCCCTCATTCACATCTATTGTATGGACACAAAACCAATGTAAGTGAATGGGGGGAAGTTACCAACATTCTTCAAAATATCTTCTTCTTTGTCCTGCAGAAAAAAGAAAGTCGTACAGGTTTGAAGTGACAAGAGGGTGAGTAAATGTTGACAGATTTGGGTGAACTATCACTTTAATTTCTATCAAACCAATAAGGTCAGCTGAAACCGTTACAAGCATAAAAGGCATAGGCTATTAACTCTGAGGGGAAGTTGTCCTCAAACAGCCAATCACATCAAAGCTCGGCTCCAGATCTGTTTCCCCTCATTAGCCAAAGCAGAACCGCTCCTTTGATAGGATGACTGGATGATGGGCGGTGCGTTTATTCGCAGCAAAATGAAAAACGGTTGATGGTTGGCAGTAAACAAGAACAGGAGAGAGGAGAGAAAACCTGTTTTAGTAAAGAAGGGTGTGGATCATCAAGAAAGATACTGTTGGGTTCTGTTGATGATTAGAGGTAGAAAGGGGATTACACAACAGTGGGGCAGGTTTAGAGTTGTGCAAGGATTTGGGGTGGGGGTTTAGAGAGCGAGAGAGAAAGAGAGAGGACGAGTTGCACTTGTTATAAGATTCTCGCTCTCTTGCCGAGAGAGATAGTGGGGGTGTAGGGTGCTTTGGGGGCTGCTGTTACTACATCTGTTCCTAACCATCAGTCTCACTTTCCAACACACCACACACACACACACACACACACACACACACACACGCGCACACACACACACACACTCGACAGAAAGAGGTTCCTGCACATCCCAGTTTCAAAGAAAGTCAACACATGTAACTTCTGAGGGGTGCAGTGGTGATTTTGGTATTATGGACCTGTTTGCGTGTGCATGCGTGTATGCATGAAAGCGCGTGAGCCTTGAGTGTTTATTAGTTTGTCAGAAGCACACAAGGGTGGAAAAGTCTTCACACTGTGCCAAACCGAGCAAGCACGAATGCCGCTGCTGCCTCGCTCTCTCTCTTTGCCCATTTGCTCTCTTCTCTCTCTCCCCATTTGCTTTCTCTCCTCTTGTTTCAACTTCAATCTCTCTCTCACTGCCACTTCCCCCTTCATTTTGGTAATAAACAAATCCTCTTCTAAAATGTGAACCACCCACAAAAACATGTACAAGTCATGATGAAGGTGGTACTACAAGACATACGTTCGCGCATTTGGCCGGCGCTTTTATTAAAAACTTGCAGTGCATCCAAGATCCACGCTTGCTTGTTCCCGGGGAATCAAACCAACGATCTTAACATGAAAGTAATTTGACCATTAAAATACAATTAAAAAAACTTTTTTCCATAATAGGGTGTCAGCTGGAACAATCACAGAAATAAAGAGAATTGATTTAAATATTGTTTTACCTGACCTGAGTATTACACTCTTATTCAGACCTAAAAGCAAATGAACCAAAATATAATATCCAATAAACAAACAAACAGTCACTATGTAGAACATTTAAAGTGATGTTCACCCAAAAATGAAAAATTCTGTCATCATTTGCTGACCCTCTTGTCATTTCAAACCTGTATGACTTTCTTTCTTCGGCAGAACACAGAAGAAGATATTTAGAAGAATGTTGTTAACTGGCCCCCATTCACTTGCATTGGTTTTGTGTCCATACGATAGAAGTGAAAGGGTGCTGATGCTGTTTGGTTACCAACTTTCTTCATCATTTCTTAATAACTTTAGATATTTCTTTCGAAATATCTTCTTTCGTGTCCTGCAGAAGAAAGAAAGTCATACAGGTTTGAAATGACAAGAGGGCGAGTAAATTATGACAGGATTTTCATTTTTGGGTGAACTGTCCCTTTAATGGATGTTTCATTTCGTAGATCTAGCAAAACTTTGGCAAAAGAAATTTGGGTGACTTGAAGAATGACATGGTACTTCGATACAATGACATAAAAATGGCACTAGAATAGGTTGTGTAATAAGATTATACAGTATCTCCATAGAAAAATCTTTTAAACTGTTTACTTAGGGGCTGAATGAGATTGAGACGTGAGATGCTCTACAAGACAGTAAGACAAATGTGATGTGCGTTTTTGGCGAAAACCTGCCATTAGTTGAAGCCCCCTGGGGGTCTCTAGCGTGTGAGGAGCCCATTGAGGAAGTAAGAAGTTTCCCACAGGCCGCTGGGAATCTCCTCCACTAACACACAACATCAAGATCAATGGTAGTTCCACATAGAACTGCGTTTTTTTGTCAGTTTCTGAGCCGACTGAAATCTGCGTTGAATTCTGCAAAGCGTGTTAAACTGAACTGGGTGTACCATGGTAAAATTTGATAGCAGAAAGCATTAGCAAATTAGCCAAAGTATTTACCTATGAACAGACTAGAGGTGGGGGATGTGTAGAACTGGAAAGACGTCCATTTAAATTCTGCGTGCGCACATTATACGCAAGCTTATAGGGAATCTGCAGCCGCTCAACAGACAGCTGTGCAGAATTCAACAGAACTGCAACACCCATCATTCAACTTTTAACTTCACCCGTCCCACTCGCATTTGAAACACACTGGCTAATGTGTATTCCACTACCAACAACAGTCTCACACTCACAAATCTGCTGAATTTATTTTACCACGACGTACCACAGACGTTCTCAAATACTATTGAGGAAAACTTAAAAAAGAGAAGAACTAGATACCAGAACCATAACTATTCTATGTGCAAAAAAAACCCACACAAAAAATGGCCAATTTGCATCACTCCAAGAACAACCGATTTACTTTGAAGATTTCGTCACCAACTTGTCCTCCCCTCTACTTTACTTTACCACAGGACACACATGTGACTGCCGTGTCCACATAGCACCTTTTATTAGAGATGCATTCCCAATCTAAATTTACCATTATATTTGGGCAGGAAGCCACAGCATCCCCCGCCAGCCACAAACCCAAGCCCACAATTTAGTCAAAAACCTTTAGCGTGTGTACAAGACTTTTCCCTTCCAGAAAAGGTTCAGAACAGATCTGGCCCAAATTCAATCTCGTTCAAGTAATTGGCCTCACTCCTGGGATGCAAATGACAGAGCTGGGGTGGGTTGGGCATTCCAAGGATGGCTGCCAGACAATAGCTCCAAACCAAACTGCCAAAAGTGACACGTGCACTTCAAAAGCAAGCAGATACCTAATGGAGCGACCCTGGTGCCTCGGGACTGTGTATTTTTACCTGCCAGGAAGAAAGGGTCTGTTTGCCAAGGAATAAACATTTGGTCATCATTTAATCAGCCTCATGTCGTTCAAAATCTGCATATATGTGTGCAACACAAAAGAAGACATTTTGAGAAATGTCTCTGTGGTTTTGTTCATACAATGGAAGTCAACGGAGGCCAATGTTGTTTGGCTACCAACGTTCTTCAAAATATCTTCTTTTGTGCTCTGCAGAAGAAAGAAAAGTCATGCAGGTTTGAAATGACATGAGGGTGAATAAATAAAAGAACTTTCATTTTTGGGTGACCTTTCTTTCTAGTCAGAGAAGAAAGAACAAGTCTGCAAAAGTCTAGGGGGGTTGTAACAGCAAATCCAGCGACCATATGTTGGCTGTTTATTACAGCCTCCAGTGTCTCTCCAGTCCTGACATCCCAGAAACAGGCGAAATCCAGACTCTCTGTGTGGAAATAAGTATTGGCTAACACAGATAAATGAAGCTGCGGAGGAAGGAAGCTACACTCCTATACCCCTTGCGTGAAGCGCGAGCGATTTTTTTTTTCTCACTCCCCTCATTTATCCTCTCCACCAATCGTATGTTTGAGTAATTCTGAGCGGCTGGGGCCCATCCTCCACCCATTCAGTCAGCATCCTGCCCCGACTTGCCAAAGCGAGTTACACAAATCCTCTCTCGCACACATCGAACAGCCAACGACAAAGAAGGCTCACTCAGTCACCATCATGACTATCGCTTTACTTTAGGTTTTTAACAGACTGTGACGCATTCTCGTGTGCAGTACCTTAACTCTTCTCATTCTTCCTCTCTCAGCCTCAAGGGCAAAGATCGGGGTATCACTAGAGCACTATGTTTACAGATACATCCAGAAAGGGGGCCAAACTAGGCCAGAGTTAAAATATTTCTCTCTCGTTCTCTCACTTACTCAAATAAATCAAACTCTCCTGGCCATTCATTCAAAGCCTTTTATTTGTGCTTCATTCACGCAAGCTCCACAATCCCAGAGTTGATGCTTTCACAAGCTCCTTCCCGCTTTCAGACGGCTCAATGGGGAATAAGCCTCTGATCTTTATGTAATGGCCCACTGAACCAGCTTTGTGTTCAGAGCAAAACACAAAACACAATGGGACTTCATAAACCGCATCCAAAGTCATAAAAGAAACTTCCTGCAGCAGAAAACTGTCCTTTTCGGCATGCATTGTGCGAACATCCAGCCAAAATCTACTGCAATCCAGCAAATCCTGTAACCTGACACGGACAAGTGGTGATTAAAAGATATTCAAATTTGTTGAGCTTTTTTTTCAAGGTAGCGATGCACGGTGTACTGGTGCTACGGTAGCATTGCGATGCTAAAGCTTTAAAAAAACCTCGATGCCACACGTTTTTTTAAACGGTAGTATCGTAGTACCGTAAGTAATGTTGACTTTGCGCATTCACATTCATTTGTACACTTACATCTGCCTTTTTGCTGTGTTTCTTTCCTAAATGAATATGTGCTTGGAACGACTCGGACGAAATAATGATTGACGTTCCCACATGAAAAAATTTTGTATTTACTACAGCAAACTTTACTTTACATTTAAAACATCACTTTAAAACATTGCAGTGTAGAGTATAATACAGTTTACTACACAAAACGTTTCCTTTAGTACTCTGTATTAAGAAAATGTGGTCCATTTCCTAGATTTCAATTATGAACATGGCACAACATCCTACTTGGTATCGTGATATTCAGCAGGTATAGTATCGCAAGATATGTTTACGGTACCGTGTTAACACTACGTTAAGGTTTAAAGATCTGGCATCCCAGATCCGAATCTTTCACAAGTGGGTCTCAAGATGTGTTGTAACACCCAAACTTGTTTCCAGTTACTTATCCAGACATTATCAAGTCATACAACATCGAGAAGAGTTGCACATGTTAACGCACAATACACTGAAGATGCTGGTCCCGCCTCCTCCTGCTACTTACTGCTTCATTTAGAAACGGACACTGATGACATTGCATGACACCAGTTTAGTGATTTTAACTAAACCCATTGTTTAGGACCGAAAAAAACTTCTAATGACCAAAGATGTCTGACACGTGCATTTAGGTGCTTAAAACTTAAAAATACGAATTTACACTAGGAGACATGTTCAGGCTAAATTAGCAGAGAGGATGGGGTTTGTGCATTTTTTTCAGAGATGTGATGGTAGAGGTTGTCGCCTCAGGGGTTATACGGGGTGTTGAAACAGTGAAATGAACTGGCCTAACAAAAAACATCACGATTCAAGCATGACCAAAATGGACCAAACTATGAGCGTGAGAAAATGAAATACTTCCCTCTACAAAATCAATTCAATGCCTCAGGAGCAGAACAGAAACAACATACGTCAGCGAAAACAATTTAAGATGAGCGGCCAAGCACAAAAACACACCAACAAAAGGAACCATCAGCAAACATATAAGAACTGCTTATGTCTTTATCTTATCGCTCTCAGTCTGGTCATCTTCAATCAAAGAAGAAAAAACATGCTAGTTCACGTCCGAGTAGTTTTTAAACTGTCACATAAAATGAATTATCACGACCATTCGCAAATCTAGCTTTGTCTTGTTCTGATGTAATGTTTAGTTAAAACATCTTTTGTGTGGCTGTTGTTTGCAGCGAGATCGCTGTATCTCTTTCATCTCAGGCCTGCAGCCACTCAAACAGGTTCTTGCTGGATGACAGCGCCTCACCTCTCAAACAAGCCTCGGGCCCAAACACCGCACTGTGTGTCATCATTAACTCAACATCCTCAATGTCCAAACGAAACAACTTTACAGACTGATGGAGAAAGTCTCACAAAGCCATAAAGTAAGATCAGGTACGTTCTTTGAATTTGGTTTGGTGTGCCCACTTCACCTTTGTGACATCTATTAAGCTCTATAGTCAACCGGTATGAGATAAACAATCTGGTCCTGTTCTGTGACTTTTCAACACAAGTCTGAGCATGGGCGACTGCAGGCACTCGAGACCGTTGTTTGAGCAACAGGCCGTGACTCATACGAGCGCTGAACGTCACCAGTTATCTGAAAACTAAACACGCTCCTATGAATAGACGTTGCTTTGTGAACATCACCTCTTTGGTTTAGTCCTGCTAATAATAATATGTGATGCAAAACCCCCAAAAATGTCAAACCGTCCGGAGTGTGAAATGGAAATACATGGCAATTCAAGGTCGCTTGCTTATAAACATTTAGATGATAACGTGATGAATCAAGAAGCGAATTGGAGAAACGTGCATTTTCTTCATATTTTGTGTGAAAGAATGCCTTTCTTAGGCAGCATCGTACTTTCACGATGTTTCAGCTGTTTTGCACAAGAGAATGCTGACCTTTGACCTCGCTACCTGAGAACACAAGTAAATGTAGCTAACTATACTCATTAAGAATGAACAAACCTTTTTAATAAACAAATATTTGAATATATGAATGAATGAAAGATTATATTTAATGATGCTTACAAATATTTAAAACCAATAATTGATCAATTTAAACACTGATGTCTTGTTTTTTATCAGGTTGTCTATTCTTAGCATCTTCCTTAAATAATATGCACTTATGGGAGAAGACATTTGCTGATATGAAACGCATATGTTTTGCTTTTTAAATCAGCAATAAACCTGTTACCTAGTCTCCTAAAAATGTTTTGTAATCTATTTTGTTTTTTAACATTGCACAGCTATTTTATATTATCAACGCATGAACAGAAAATACAACTGGGCTCCGTCTGGTATTTTGTCTTTAGATCTATTTGAATTCTTTCTTTTTAAAGCAACAGCCAGAAATACATGTTTTAAATTCCTTAGTGTATCTTGATGGCAAGTCATACGTAACAACCCCACCTGAATGAAAAGCGACGTTTTCAAATGCAAATTCTCAAACAAGGTGCAAAAAAAAGTAGAGTCCAGCGTCATGCAGAAAATGCGAACATGTACGTGAGGTGCAAGTGATGTTTTAAAGCATCTCATGAGCTCAACTACAAAGTTTATGCTTTTCTAAAACAGAAGAGTAAACTGTAATCTGACATACTGAAGATTTGCACATGGGTTGTGTTTACCTCAAGTAGAGGATCCACACACATGGATATCAAAACGTGTTTTTGCTGTAACAGACCACATGCACGTGCGGGAGTGAGGTGGTTGTACTTATGATAAATGACAGAGGGAAGGAATTCGAGCCAGGGATGTAAAATATGCGAACGTAACAAAAAAGACGGGTGCAGCTGCAATAATAAAAGAAAGGATGCAAAAACTAATTTCAGGTGAAACTCTACACAAATTCAGGGTCTAAAAGCAGGCCAGTCGTCCATGCTGCATGTGCAAGCAGTGAAGATGCTGAGAGGTTGCGTGCTCACGCGTACAGGCAGCCTCGGGTCGGGGCGTACAGGCAGCCTCGGGTCGGGGCGTACAGGCAGCCTCGGGTCAGGCCGGACGGTTAAGTATATTTACCCGTCCTCAGACGAGGTTGTATTACGCTGCCGTCGCTCGGGGTGGAAGATGGACGACGGCGCGCCTCACGTGTCAGCACCACTGCTCACACTGCAGGGAGACCACAGAGAAGGAGTTTAATATGCATGCCTATAAACACACACACACATTTCATTCGAGATGACAAAACAATGAGGGACTAGGCACAGACTTTTGACCTCGAAATCTGTTATAAAGTAATAAAAGCATTGCAAAACCTGCTGTGTTGAATCACGTCCCTATGAAAAGGCCCATCCCTCCCCTTTCAATCTCAACGGCTGGAGTTTGACCTGCAGTCAGGTTACATTTTAACTTATGCCAAACTCTCCCCAGATGCTGCTTTGAATCAAGTCAAGTTACTAACTATCTTTATTTCTCCACTTGTCAGAATCTCCGCCTGCAAGAATGAGAATTGGAAAGGGCATCATTCAAAGCTCTACGCATTGCATGGTTGCTTATTAAATGTTTGGGTTTATAAGATGATGCTTTTAGCGTTCACACTTTTGGACTTTTTTGCAAGATGGACAAGATTTGCAAGATGGCTCACTTTGACTGCAAAACTCTGAGCTCCACTTGCACCATTATTCATTAATTGTAGCCTACTGGATGCCCTTTCTCCTGGAAAATGTACCTTCTTGACTACAATAACTAATAAACATCGTTCAAAGGCAGGCATTTATGGTAAAAGTGACACTAAATGTAGAAAAATATCATTATTATATATCATAAATTATATATAAACAAAACATATTTTGCACGACTAAATAAACAGTATGCAAATAGTGGTACAATAATATTAGCAGCAGTTAAAATTGAGCTATTAGCATTTTTATATGTATTTAGCAGTTTAAAACTTAACAGGCTAAAGCAAACCTTCCTGTCAGCGGATCCCAGCTGCATGACTAAGTTAACAGTTACAGGACTTATTTATCACTATAAATTACATTTTCATTCATTTAGAAGACGCTTTTATCCAAAACACATTTAACATTTTGTCAACATGCTAAACAGTACTGCCTAGTTTACCATGTTACTAGGATGATTAAAGCTGAAGTGAGCATGGGAGAGAATGAACAACGTGAAATCATTTTTATTTAATAGACATAAAAACAGACAGTTATTGGTTAGTATGTTTTCAGTTGTTTTCAGAAAGTTGTGATGGATGCTGCAGCTCGGTGGTGACCTGCGATACAAGAGCAACCGGCCGTCTCCATTCTTCCGTTATTAGTTGTATATTAAGGATCCAGGAATGTTTTCTCCACTTTGACTGGGATTCACATCTGCTTTTAAAAAACACGATGTTGTCAAGTCATGTAACGTTACAAATTTCGACCGACTTTCCCACTGTGCATGTAAGTACATGTAGGTAACTTACGTCTCTGTGCTTTTATAGTCGCGAATCGAAGACCCGTCAACTCTGAGAGAAAATACGAAATAATTGATCTTCATATGATATATCGGGCCACCTCCCACTGTGTAATACATTGCGGGTGTGAAAAATATTCACCAAGGCTGTTTTAATGGTATTTTGAGTGTGCTCCCGCGACACCACTTTAATTGTTTTACACCGGCCGGCTAATAAATCAAAAGTCAAAAAGGAAGTACGTCACATCATTTACTTCCGCATTCAAAAATAAGGTGGATAGAAAATGTTAAGAAACATCACCAGTTTGATGTTCAATATTAATAGTCATTATAAGAATTAATAACATTCCGAAAGTTAAGAAATATTCATTTATTCTTCAGAATTGATATCGGCAGATGTCGCTCTGAATAATTGGCTATCGGTGGAGAAATTTAGTATCGGTGCATCTCTATGAGAATCATTTGTCGAATCACATTCGACGAATTTGCCATCAGTAAGCTGACTGCAGACATGATGGAAGGATACAGACAAATACAGATGAAGAGGAGGAGAGTTAAGTACGCAGAGTTATCCTCTTTGTGAAGGAGCTTTTCAAGGGAAGAGGAGACGTGCAGAGGGGGTGATGGAGTGTGTTTAAGCGAGAGAGAGAGAGAGAGAGAGAGAGAGAGAGAGAGAGAGAGAGAGAGAACACCTAACTGGCTCAAGACAGATGACCATAAAAAGTTCACAGCAAAATTTAACGCCGGTGGGGGATGGAGAAATGATGGCGGCACGAGCGAGGGAGATGGAGGAGAGATGTTGTGAGAGAGATGGAGGAAGGGATGAGAGACGCAGGACGAAGATTATCAGATTAGTGGCTGGTAAGACTCCCTAATTGAGAGGCAAAGAGGCAGGTATAATGGGCTGGGTGGAGGAGACATTTTAGGTTGCTGTGGTCTTTAGTGTGTGTGTGTGGATCTTAAGCTCCGTCTCTGTAAAACACACCCAGTCTTGTGTGTCATCTTCCATGTTAAATCGCTCCGATAATGATAACAGGATACTGACCTCACCGACTATTACTGGCTTTGCGTGAATCGTGCAACAGTCATAGCAAAGAGAAAACAAACAGAGAAAAGTGAAGAAATAGTGATCGGAAAATAGGGTTGGGAATCGAAAATCAATTCCAATTTGGAATCGGAATCGAAAGGCTAGGAATCGGATCGGAATCGAAAGGAATAGGAATCGGATACTTGAGATTAAAATTTGAATTCCTCTTATCAATTCCTGTGTGCATATTTTCAGAAAAGTACATGCGTTGCATGATCTGTTGATATCTCAATAAAAGCCCTTATGAAAATTATCGATATTTTTTACTATAGTAAGCATAGTTTAGCTATAGAATTTGCATTAAAGCACAGGAATCACAAATTAACCATAGTTGCATTATAGTAACTGCAGTTTAACCATGATGTAGTTCAACTATGATAATACAAATTGTAATAAATCAGAAAAGGTGTGTTTCTATGTTTAAATATACACAAAACGGTGCTCATAAATATATATATATATTTTGCAAACAAGTCAATAAGCAGACTAAATGACCATACAGGTTGATATCTAAATGTTTTACTTCAACTGTGGAATCGAAACTGGGAATCGATAAGAATCGAAGTCGATAAGCAGAATCAGAATTGGAATCGTAATCGATAAAATTGAAACGATTCCCAACCCTATCGGCAAATGGTAAGATCAGCATTCTCTGATGCATTCCCCGACTGTACAGTAGTACATTTCACAATTCAAAAACTAAAATATGATAAACAGAGAGAGAAAAAAAGGGCACAAGTTTAAAGTTGAATGCTGGTCGATAGAGAATGGGAACGTGACGTCCGTAGCACAATGCATCCTGTGACTTTGGGACACCGACACTGCAGTAGAGACTGGGAAATAGTGGAGGTAGAAGTTTACATTTATATTATACAGTTAAAAACACATTAGACTGTAGAACGCTTGCTGTGTTATGAACTGCCATATCTGCTCTCATGACTGGAGGGGAAAACAGATCTGAAAAGAAGCGCAACTTTTCGCTTTGTAGCTTAGAAACAACACAATGGTGAAAGTGCAACTTAATGAAAATAAATAACTTAGTCAAATGTGGCTTTGTCATTTGTATTTATTATTACATATTCATAATTTCTGAGAAATGTGAAAATACGTTTAGAAATATAATTTGTGATATAGCCCTTTGCGTGCCCTCCGTGTCCATAAAGGAGCGCTCCTATGAATGAACAAGGGATTCAAATATTAGTCCATTTATTCTAAGCAAGTGCAAGCAGCTCTTAAAAAATGTTATGTAAATAGAGTAGTTTTTAACTCTGGTGATTTCTATTTGTATGATGCTGTGCGTGTCCTAACATGGCGGCGACTGCCCAATGCAATGCACAATGACGTAGATTCCCAAGCTCTATAGCACCGGCTACACTGATGTTTGCTTTTAAATGTATAAATCGATCAATTACTCTGTGTGAGTTCGAAAGAGTTTAAACAGCTGAAAACAGTGTCAAACAGATCTGGCCTGTCACAAACCATGTCACAAGGTCACATCATTAGCAGCATGCCAGGATTCGGTCGTATTTAGGCTAGGTCCCCCGTTCAGTGAGCGCAGGTATACGCTACATCCATATTTGGGTTAAACATGTTTGTGTAGGCACACCATGTGAATACCTCCACCTCCGTTTGTGAGCATGAGCACTTCAACGTGTTTGTGTGTGTGTGTGTGTGTGTGTGTGTGCGTGTGTGCGTGTGTGTGTGCGTGCGTGCGTGTGTGCGTGTGTGTGAGTGTGTGTGAGCGCGTGTGTGTGTGCGCGTGTGTGTGTGTGCGCGTGTGTGTGTGTGTGTGCGCGTGTGTGTGTGCAATGATGTGTGTGTGTGTGTGTGTGTGTGTGTGTGTGTGTGTGTGTGTGTGTGTGTGTGTGTGTGTGTGTGTGTGTGTGTGTGAAAGAATGCTGCTGCTCTGTTTCAGGGGCTGGATGACAGGCACGGACAAGTGCAGGAACCGACGTGTTAGAGAGCAGTTGGCACGCTGAGATATCGCTGTTTTCTGCCTAGCACATCACCCCGCAATATCAGTTTCAACACCAAGAGACGGAGATAAAACCCAGAGAAAGAAAGAGTGACAGAGAGGCACTAAAAGAAAAGGTTGAAAAAGAGAACTGATGAATGAGTGAAGAGTGCAAGCTGCAAGGTGGTGCACGCATGAGGTGAGAATCTAGACAAACGGGACGGGCCAGTTTCCTCGTGTGCTGCTTGAAGGACTGAGCTGTATTAACTGCTCACTCCCTGGCTTGTTTGCTTTGTTTCTAATGAACACCAGAGACAATGAGGGGGAGTGGGGTACGGGCGGAGGGAGTTACTAGAACCTGCACCACCATGAGGTCTCCTTATCAATGCAGACCCTACAAAACCTTGGCCTACAGAAGGGTGGATACTAGTTACCGCAGACGGCCCCATAGAAGACAACTGCTCATTGTACTGCTGCAGACTCACAAAGTTTGACACCAAACACTAGCTGAAAAATAAAATGACTATAGTCTTTATTTAATGTAAACCTAGGGCAGAGGTTTCCATCGATATCAGGACATCTTTAGGCTTGAATGGCTAATGTGTATTTTCAACCTGATCACAAGAGAAATTTTTTTGCCGGTGTTTTTTACGAGGTTATTTTGTATCAATTTGTACGGTGTGTTTTAAAGAGGAAACATACAAACGAGATACAACAGATCAAATTAAGCCACACCCATAAATCGAACTTCAGATAGAAATTAAAGGTATCAATGGGATGACAAACTAGCAACCTTGTAATTGTCACAAATTGACATTTGATGAAAAAAATCAAATAAAGACGAAAAAAGCAGTATTAAAATGGGACAACTGCACCATATTACTTTAGAGTAAATAGCATCGCTCCAACACTTTGGTAAGATGTTTCTTCAATCATGAAGTGCCTGCCATGCAATAAAAAATAAAAGGATGGAGAAAACTAAAATCATCTGACTACTCAATGTGTGGCAACATGTGGAAACTCCAGTACAGCTTGAGTTCCTTTTACAGCCAAGGGCTTGGTTTAGTACAGAAGAGTGTTTGCACATCAAACCCTGGTTGTTTTCACAGAATCCTTAGTCAGAATTTTTAACTTCCCATGCAACCTTGGGCTCATATGTTGACCTTAACCACGGACGATGAGGTGCCACCACATCCAGTTTTCAGCAGTTATATTTCATAGTAACATGAATGACGGAGGCAAATACAAAAAAGCACAAAGAAATGCAACTTTTCCAACCTGTTACAAACAATGACGAACTTTGTGAATACAAACAGATTTCAGGTATTCACCATCACCCATGAGGTTGACTATCACTCCTAAACATCACTCAACACCTGAGCATTCGTCATACCAGGCAGTGCGCTGTGCAGGAAGTGGCTTTCATTTTCAAATCAACTCTGGGACCGAGCTTGCTTTATGCAAACCAGCTCTGTATCTGTGCGAACATCTCAGATGCAGTGCATCTGTGTGCACTAAGGTATATTGTTTAGTCTGTACATGAAAATACCGTCCTCCAAAGGTTTTTTTAGACAAGGTTTTTTTAGACAGCCCCTTACAACAAAGTCAATGTTCAAGGATGCACAGTAAGATCTGGTTCTTGTTGCACATGTGTTTTTTTGTTTTGGGGGGATGGGGGACCTCTTGCCCCAGCTGTGGTGCACGCACTGTAGTTCCTGGCTCTTCAGAGGTTAAGAGATGATGTAAACAAGCCTGCAAAATGAGGGGTCCTTGGCAACAGACGACTCAGCTGTCAAACCTCACAGGTGCCTGCGACAGGGACGCGTCTCTTACCATTCTCCTTGCAGGCGGTAAGTCTTTATTTGGGCCTGAACGGCACATATGGTGGTTGGGTTTAGTCGGACTTCACAGCGGGGTACCGGCTGACTGGTCACATGGCGAGGTTAGAGGACAGCAGAGTCTCGTATTTGAGCTCATCTCCATATCCATGCAAATACTGATGGGTGGAAAAGAAAAAGCAGGGTTTTGACACAAAAGAGAGACTGAGAGGCAGAGCGCTGGAAAGGTTCCTGTAAGCGAAGACAGACACTGGCACTCGGCTCGCTTTCTGCGAAGAGCTGTGGTGTGAGTTACAGAGGACTGCAGATGCGGGGTCCATGCTGAAAGATCAGTGTGCCATTGACAGCTGCCTGGAAAAAGCATACACTGTCCACCCCTCATTACAGATGGTGTGTGTGTGCACACAAGCTCGATCTCATAGAATATCTCTGTCCCCCACCAGCCTATCCAAAACAGGGCAGCCATTTTAGGATGTTTCTTGAGGGAGAAACAAGAGCCATGAATGAAAAGAATCGCAAGAATACATGAGGACCTTCTCAGGCTGTGGTTAAATGTGTGGGATGTAAACGCCTCTGAGCATCTAATCGCTTTCCCTCCTGTTGCTCTTGTTGTTGTGATCACTTTGTATGTAGCAGACGCATGATCCACCGGACAACTTTCATTCAGCTGACCTGCAAACCGAGTACAGAGTATGCATCTGAAGGCATGTCCAGCTGTCTTTTGCTTACTGCGATAATAGACTAGACTAGTCTTTAGATTCTGTCATTTCCAAAACACTACTTGTTTTCAAGACGTATTTTAAGCACAAAATTCGAACTTTTGAATCATCCATTGAAAAAAATCCTCTTGGGAAGCAGTCACATGGGAATTCCCTGGTGCATGGGAAGTGCTGGTCGGGGTGGCACTTTTATGGCAGAAAGGACAGAGCGGGCCCATGGCGTTCTCCTTTGACAGTTGTCTATCTGTGCAACAAATAGAACATTCATCGAAGGGCAACAGTGACAGCTCTCTCCATAAATCCAAGGGCACACAGTGGGCTCTCCAAACCTTGGTCTGCACACAGCTTAGCATCACTAACTACAACAAGTAAATCATCATTGGGTCCTGCAGATCTGAAACATCTAGCATAACTTCAGACTTAACCTTACTGGTGATGAGTAGAGGAGGCAAGTAAAGCTGAACAAATGATGCCCAAATGCTTAAAGTAGTGTTTTCTGACACTGCATCCTACCAATGAGTGATAAATTCATTTAAAGGGACAGTTCACCCAAAAATGTAGTCATCATTTAATCTCTTGTCATTTCAAATCTGTATGACCGAACAACAGCAGTGTTAATTGAATAGCATTGGTTTTGCGTCTGTACATTATAAGTGAATGGGTACCGCCATTGTTCAGTTACCAACATTCTTCGAAATATCTTCTGTTGTGTTCTGCAGAAGAAAAAACATCATACAGGTTTGGAATGACAAGTGGGTGAGTAAATGATGACAGAATTTTCATTTTTGGGTGAACTGTCTTAATAACCACAATTGTGTGTTTTCTTCTCGCTTTTGATTTGTCACAGTGGTAATCATATTGGTACAAAATCCAGCTTTACAATGAAACCTTTGCTTGAGAGGAACTAACCACACTGTGCCCTTAAAAAAATCGTACAATATAAGTAAAAAGATGCTTCCGATAATTTCACTCTTTTACGCACCGTTGAGGGATAGGTGTGGTTGTTGGTTTCACAAAGTACACTCTAAAAATCTCTATACACCTGAGAACACAAAGAGTCGAGGAGGAGGGGGTACCTCCAGGCCTTTTCAGGCCTGTTACTCTGGCAAGCTCCTACAAGTAATCCTGAAAGAGACCCACGATGCTGTTGCACACATCCTGTCCTTACTACAGACTGAATACACCAGCCCTCCAAAAGGATTCCCTCACAATTGTCCACAAGTTCAAAGCAAACGAAAACGAATAAACAGACAGTTAAGTCTTCTGTAGAAAGCTCCACAGTTATTATCTATCAGTATAAAGTCAATGATTTGCTGAGAATAACACACTATGAGTCTAGTTAGTCAGGTTTGGAGGCTGGCTGGATGCCACTCTTGGTTTTCCATCATCTGTTTGGAAAACTGGAAAAGGAAAACGACTGGAGGGGAGACTGATGTCCAACTAGTCAAATATCCCTCATACAGCACGTTATAATGGAGCTCTTTGTCAAGCAGAGAAGAATACAGCCTTCATCGAGCTGATGCTGTGACCATCTCTGCCGCTCATACGTGTGCACACACTACACATATTCAGGCATGCGGTGACCATGCATGATTTGTGAAACCCATTTTTTTCTCCCCTGCAGTAGAAAGCTTGTCAGGGTGAGAGAAGACATGAAGTTGTGAAAGCGCTTAACTAGACGGCCTAGAGCAGCTCTCTGATGTTATCTTCAGTCCCTGTGCATTCCCTCACTCCCTCTTCTTTCACTCAATCAGTTGTGCACCTCCCCTCCGGTCCCCTATTGGCTTCTGTTAAAACGTTAAATGGCTCCTAAGTGAGGATGCAGGCCAAAGTACAAGGCCAAAACATCAGCCAACTGGTGCTGTAGCGGCACTCACCCGCCCACCAAGTCCCCGCCTCCGAAAACCTGACCCACGTGACTCCCACCGGCCAATCGCAGCCTGAGCCGCCAGCTGTTTGCTATTGCCGTTTGCCTGAGTGACAACCAGGCTGGCGCTTGCAGCAGGGGTCATCCATCACACTCCAGCGCATGCTGACGCGGAGGGCTTCTCGGCTACGCTGAAGCGACTCCCTAGCATCACATCACGTACTGCCTCCCCCCTCCTCCCCTGCCTGAAATAAGAGTCACATTGTTTTTTGCCTTCGTACAGCTCCAGAGTTGCTGCGCGGGGTCTCTCTACATAGGCTGCTGCCTCAGGACACACTCCTACAAGGAAGCGATTCATCTGGAATGGGGGGGGGGTGGAGGCATTGGAACTTCAGTGATTTTGAAGGCTGAGTGTGTTAAAGTCCTAAATGTGGTAGCGTGGTGGTTAGCATCAGGCTGACCATCCTACGAAAGGCTGCAGAGAAGCAGTATGTGAATAAAGAACGAGTGAAAACCAAAAACGTCATAAAAGAGAATTCAAATTGAATTCAGATTTGATCTGTTGTAAACCAAATGACATTACAACCTAGAAAAGCAACGTACAGTTCCCTGCTGTGTGGCAACAGTATCCCTCACAAGATACATGTATTCATACTTGCATCCTTCCTTAAGAGTCAATGAAACATCAACGATCTTCATGACAAATGTGAACGACATTGGCTAATACATAAATTAAACAAAGTACACAAGCATGGCAGCAGTCAAAGGAGGGGTGGTCATTACAAACCAATCTCTTTTGAAATTCCATGACACTCTTTAGAGGCGTTAGCACACCAGCGTTTTGGCTACAGTGCCATAAAGGCCTCATTAACATCTCTATAGACTCCCTTAATGTTTGCCCACAGACTGATAAAGGTCCCATCAGATGTAAGCCGGCACCAGAGTGGGTACAGATTGGTGGGTGGGTGACAGCCTATGACACAGTGAGGCTCTGAAAGGATAAAAGGGGTAAAAACACGCAAGAAAGGACAATTACAACCTTCAAACAAAGGCAAACAGGCTTAGCCGAAACATCACATGGTTCAACAATGGAAAAAGTCCTGGTTTCCTCTACTCATTTTTGAGAGCACTGAACACGAGAGTTTCTTGGACCACGACCTGATTAAGCATTTAATGTTTAGCACTAACAAAAGAGAACTGAGGGAAACGCTGAAATGGCCACTAAGCATATCTTTTCCTGTCAGCTTTTTTCGGGCAAAATGAAGGCTTTAGAATGCAACCAATTATTGACGTTCTTCTAAAGAACAATTCTCTTCATAAGCACAATACTTATCATAATTATGAAAACCTGAAAAAACATCCAGTATCCACCATTTCCTCTTCAGCAGAGATCTAAAATGCTTGCACACAGTCTTGTGGGATTGGCCATTTCCTTAGAAAGGCAAGAAACTGAACTCTATTTTACATTATTTATTCACCAAATTTGCACATATCAGACCTGTACATACATAATTGTCTATATTGTATATTGTGTTTTTGCTGTTTTGTACATTGCCTATTTCTATATTATTGTATATTATTATTTTTTTATCATCTGAGTTCTGTCCTGTTGCTGTCTTTCTGTTGCACTGTGGAGCTTCTGTCACTATAACAAATTCCTCGTATGTGGAAACATACTTGGCCAATAAAGCTCATTCTATTCTATTCTATTCGATTCTATTCTATTCTATTCTAAACCGGCGGTTGAAGAACAAACGCAGACGAGCAGCTCGAAAACAGTTCAACAGCATCAGATGAGGAATTCAATAAATTTACCTCTGCAACATAGTCAATTTATAGACACGTTTAGAAATGTAAAAGTCAATAACAATACAAAAGAGCAAAAACGAAGCCCCAATTTAAGACGCAGGTCCAAGATTTCTTTATAAAAAAATCTACTACTCTTACAAGTTACCAACAGCCCACTGACCTTTTCAAGAATTGTGGCAGAATAAAACGACAGCAATCTGACAGGTAAAGATGTAGAAAGTTCCGAAAAAGTGATTTGATTTTGATATAAAATTATACATCAAACATCAGGGCACAAGACGTATTCTTCATCATTTAAAAGTGTGAGCGCTTTTACGCTTGTGCAGAACCATCCTGCATGAACTTAACACGGTTTAATGAAGATCATTTTAACTACAAGTTCTAATAGCCAATGTTTTGTGGCTTGAGCAAAGCAGCCATTTTGTCTGAGCATTGGAGGTTTTTTTAAAGTTCTAGTTTCACACAGACCCTTGATCTGGTATTCTGGTGAGCCAATCAACAGCCTGGGCTATCTTCTCTTCTCTTTGATTAAGTTTATTATTGCCATTGCTGGTAACAAAGTTCACAAGCGGAGGTCAAAGCCTCTGGTTAATGATGAACACTTTTTTGACAGACATGTTGTACGTGATGCTGATGATAGTGGAAAGAATGAGAAGGAAGTCAAGGTGTCCACAGTGTTTTGTGATGGCTAACTCTGATGAAGATATTTTGAAATGCGGCAGTTACTGTTCATCCCATCTTGTAATCTTGTTGGCAGGCAGAGACAGGTCAGCTTATAGTGCGTCAGAACACACTGTTGTTCTTAACCACAAGGTGAAATCCTACCAGACAAGAGCTGGAGACTGAGAAAAACTAAAGCTCATTGCTGTGCATTCAATACAAGTGATGCACGGGAGTACTGGTCTGGTACACAAATAACAATATATGCTTGTTTCTTTTTTTATGTAAAATTTAAATTGGTCTTTTTGTTGTTGTTAACGTTGTGTGAATAGGGTGAAAACTATAAAAAAAATTGTGACAGTTCGTTTCCATTTCACTATTTTTGCAGAAGATCTAATAACTGTAAAGCAAAGAAATGATTAAAAATCACAATTACATCTGGCGTATAATTATATTTACAAACGTATTTAATTTTCATTTGAGTGAAATTTGAGTAGAAATGATGTCAAAATGCAGAACACCTTCATAGTCCAAAACACATTTTTCCCAAGAAAATTCATGAATTCTTAAACATTTTGGATGACTGGGTGGGTCCCTCAGAAATATCCGAGCGTGCGGCCTTGCTGTGAAGGTGTTGAAGGAGGGCAGCGTTTCTGTCTGCTCATTGTGTACACAGCCCCTGATGGGAAAGGCCAGGTTTCAGGAGAAGAAAGAACCCTGCTCGCCGTCTTTTGTGCATTCTCCTCAGGGGCGCGTCAGCAGAGCCTGCCCCATTGACTCCTTGTTTCCCATGGGAGCCTGAAAGTGTCCCATTAACCCCAGACCAGTGAGGCAGACACACCTTTACCTTTTCACCTGACTGTTCAACTTAACAGCCCAAAACTGTGATTGAGGACGCACCTTAGAGACCCACTCCACCCCCTCCCAACCTCGCACCACTGCTACTGATTCCATCACACAGACGCTTTTATTTTGGAAACACTAGCAAGTTTATCAGCATCTGCTATCTTTTCTAATGCTGATGTCCGTAAACAGTGCAAGCGTGGCCTAGTCATATGTCAAAATAGATCGCCTCTCATCAAGGCGTAGTGTTCTCCTTTTGACCACTGGTGTGATGCAAGCACTTGTACATCATTCCGAGTTGGATTATGGGAGTCGGTAAGTTTTCGTGAGTGGCTTGGGTGTGGCTTTTAGGAGCCATTTATGACGGCATGATTCTCCGTTGTTAATCTTGCGTGATACGACTGACAGCGTCTTAGTCAGACTATCTTGACTGGAAATCTCAGATGATTCTGAACGTGTGTGAAATAAGATTTGTAGAGATATCGCAAGGATGTAGCAAAAATTTTGCAGCTCCTCGTTCCAAGGCATCAGTGAGAGTAAAAAACTGAAGTAACACCAGTGAAGTTTCAAAGCCATGAATTCCTGCCTCCCCTCCCCATAACTCACTCAATGTTCTCAGACCCCCTCCTTCACTCACTCCCCGTCTCCGCCTTCGTCCCAAGGCCAGTCCAGTAATCTCATCCTCCCATCCCCCCTATGCTCTCGGCAGCTGTGCAAAGGGATGCTCTCAGGTAGAGGCCCATGTGTTTGCACAAGAGTTGCGAGAAGGTGTGTGGCCTACTTCTTTACAAGCCTGAGGAACGGCAGGACTAAGGGCATGTGCTCCGGTCTCTGTGGATACGAGGTGTGTCCTCTGTTTGCAGAACAAACAACAGTACCTTTTCAGCTCAGGCAGGAGGACATTATGTGTGTGGGTGTGGATGGGTACGTGTATGGTTCGGTTTAGAAGACAAGGATGACTGGGAAGGTTGTTATGCACTTGAATTATCTGTTCCTTATCCATCGCTGGATAAACAGCTACAGGGAAGTTTAATGATCGGTTCTGCATGGGCCAACTTCAAATAGGAAGCAGTTTGCAGCACAAAACAACTTCTTACAACGTTTCATTGTGTTGCATTTAGCAACCAAAGAAAATGCGATTTTTAGATTATGAAAAGAACATGAGTGGTGCTCGCCTGTACAACACTTTTTGGCCACCATTGGCTACCATGGTCACGAAAAATGGCATTGGTAGTCAAAAGTGCCCGAGAACCTTTTGGTTTCCTACATTCTTCAAAATACTTTATTTTGTGTTCAACAGAACAAAGAAATTTATAAAACAATTTTCCCTATTTTGATGGTCAATTTGGTTACAAGCACTTTTCCAAATATGTTTCTCTGTGTTCATCAGAACAAAGACATTTATACAGATTGGGAACAACTTGAGGGTGAGTTATTGAAGAGAGAATTTTCACTGCTCACTGCTGTGATATTCTGGTTTCTATATGTGACTCAGATCCCCTTATTATACTTGCCCAGGCAAACACTACTAATTATCATATACATTAAACACAGTATACAATCTAAGGTACACAAACAACTTGCAAAACAATGACTATAACAGTCAAAAACAGATCTCCTCAACATGTTTGCTGAGCTGCACCGCAGGATTACATCTCTTCCCAGCATGCACTGCAGCTCTCAGGTAAGATGTCATTAAGGCAGCTCATCCTTTCAGGCTATATTTGTTGTCAGTCTAGTGGCGGTGTGGCAAACCAGCCAAGCGGACAGAAGCGAACAGCCACCTCTTGGCTTTCGGTTAGCGCCTGCCATAAGGCGCCCAGATTTGCACCGTTTACACAAAGGCCTTTCTGCATGTCCTCAAAAGTGTCAGATGTGGAAAATGCATGCACCACCCATTGTTAAGCTAAGGCAAAATACCCTTCTTGGGACATAAGGGAGCTCATGGTTTTAAATCAATCACACTGGAGGTGACGCAGCTAGTCGCATTAAATTCAGTAAGCTTCTGTATTTACAAGTAATGTAACAATAACAAAAAAGTAATGAAGAAATAATCAATTATATAATATCCGATTAAAGACATGGTTATGGCAACTATATAATGTGCATTATAGTGTGTCTCTCTCTCTGCACACATAATTAGGCAGAAACTGGTTCTGCGATGCTGTTGCCCTTTTTTTCCTTTTGAAAACCAGCCTCGGTCTGTCTGTTCCACCCTCTCTTCCCTCCCTCCCTCATTCTCGCTCCCTCCCTCAGCCAGCTCCACTAAGCAACAAGTGCTGCCTGTGAGTACCACCCCTCCCCCCGTCCCAGCCTCCAGAAGCTATCGCAAATCCTGCAAGCAACTGCCAGCTGACAAAACTGTTTAGTCAGCAAGAGAGAGCCAGGCAGGGAGGAAGAGAACAAGCAAGCTACAGGCTCGAGAAAACAGCGAGAGACAAGGCAGAAAAAGAGCCGTACATCACTTGCGCCACACTTTTCCGCCCGTCATATCGTTTCACAAAACATCTTGAGAAAATGACACGAGTTGAGGACGAAAGGAAAAGATCAGAACAAACAGATGAATGTGAAAAACACGGACAGCATATCATTAGCACGCTGTGGAGGTCTGTCCTTCAAGCTTTCTGAATCTCCAAGCAGGGAAGACAGCCAAACGGCTAAGTAACTATTGTTCGAACACTTCCTTCATCTCTTCCCCCTCCACCTCAGAGAAGAGGCAAGTTTCACTTCCTGTCATTCCTCTCATCTCCTTTTCTCAGCTTGCTGGAAACTCCTTTTTTTCTCTCCTGGCCCTGCCTCCCTCTCCTGTCCTTTCCTCCATTGTGGCATTCTTTCACATCGGTGATAACCATTGGGTTAGACTTTGAACTCTCAGCAAATACCAACCTTATTTGCTGGTTGGAGCAGCTCGGGGGAGAATCGGGGAAAGGTGATAAGACTGGCCACCGTAACAGGGCTTCAGAGGTGTTTGTGAGCCATTCGTCAAAAGGCAATAAGATGTGCTCAGCTTGATGACCGCTAAAATACAGATGATTGGGTCAGTGCTCTGATGAAAGGTTTGCCCACACAATCCTACAGTTACTGACTTTAACTCAGAATAGACTACAACTTACATGCAACTCACCCTTTCGATAGTCAACATAAGTGCATGAGAAGAAAATCCAATAGTTGCTTACAAATTTCTATATTTGATGCTTTAGCTATAGTAAGACTGACCACTTAGAAAAGCTAAACTGCCACGTTAGGCCCTCAATCCCTAAAATGACACATCTGTACTGCCCAACAACAATGAAGCATAGAGGAGGAGACAGAACAGCATTCATGAAATATCTGCATTCTTCTGACTGCATTAACAAAGTATAGGCGGTGAGGGACTTCAACCAGGACAAACACAAATATAGCTGGGGCTAAAGTGTCAGCACCCAACACTATTCTTGTAGTGACTTCCAGGCACACAAGTATGTTTATGTCATGTCAAATGAACCACTCATCAAACTAAAACACCAGTTTGTTGTGTGTCGGTGCCATCAACACAACTCTTAAAACAGATCTAAAACTTTATCCCATTGCTAGCATTCCTAAGTTGTCTTGGTGTGAATTACTTAAATGTCTTATGTCTTATGTTAATCTAGTGCGTATGCAACAATGCAGCCCGATCTGCTGGTCAAAATAAACGAAGGTAAAGAAAAGTGTGTCAACCCCAAATGTACCTTGGGGCTCATTTTACTCCATCTCTCACTCCATCAAATTTTTTCCCTGCCTCCGCTTCACGCCACATGGAGGGATGGAATATAATCTTATCTAAAAAAGGAGGGATAAATATAGCCTCCAAAGAGCCGGCCCATCAAACTCCTAGGCCAAAAGCAGGTCCCTCTACATCGGGATAAAAGGATGCACACTGCCTTTTTATTACGTATTTGAAAGGTCTCGAAAAAAGTCAAAGTAACTTGTGAAACCTTGAGAGAATTTTTATATTGTATATTAAAAAGTACATTAGTAAACTTACTAAATGTTGTAGCATTATTAAAGAATTTAAAAAGTATAAATCAAGTAGTAGTAGGGGGGTGGGGCGGTGGGTATAAACTAATCTTTTTTTTTTGTTTTCAGTTGATTTACTTTTTGATAACACTACAACACCAGCAGCTTGGCCTGGATATACTGTATATTGTGGTGTTATAAAACGTTTAGTGTTTGACTGCTGTGAAGGAGGTATCTTGGGAATTACAATAATGAATTTAGAGATAATGTCAATACCCAAGACACTTAAAGAGACACGAGGGAGGGAGACACTTTTAATTAGCCGTTGAAAAAAAATACCATGACAGGGCTCTAGACTGCGACTAAATGGTCGCATTTTGCGACTGCCAAACTGATCAATATATAATTTTTGCGTATTATGTTATTTTGCCCAAGCGGCGCATTCAGTCAGTCATTTTCGTCTCCTCTCCTTCAACCATTCACTTATCTATCAGTGCGCCCCACAAAACGTAATGCTATGATGAAGCGGAAGGAAACACATGTGTGTTACAGTATAGTGCGCAAGCTCTTAAAGGGGCAGCAGCATAATAAAGATCTCTGTTTATAATATTCATCAAGCAACAAAGGATGGGCCCAAAAACACTCATTGATATTAAAGGAATTGTGTTCTCTTATATGAGTTGTTCACAATAAATGGAAGAAAGTAGCTTTAAGAAAGATGTGGTTTAAATATGGTAAAGTGTTGAAAGAGAGTTTGCATATACAATAAAAATAATTAAATCATAAACAATGATTTGTATTAATTTCTACTTGATTTATTCATGTATTAAACACATTTGAATTTAAATTTTAGTGATTCTTTTTTCTTACCTCACCCCATGACTCTGGTGCTATCAAATTAAGGGCTGGTGCCACCAACTGAATAACTTGGTAGCACCAGTGCCACCTCTCTCAAATGTTAGTCTAGAGCCCTGCCATGAGGAACTGGACAATAGAAAGATCTTACGTGTCTAAGAATGCAGCTTGAACAATGTTTACACGAAGAAATTAAATGCACTAATCCTTCCATAAATCTCACACAACAACATGTGACGTAAAACATTTTGCCGCAAAAAAAAGTAAAAAAAATACAATGAAAGTGCAGTCCACTCGTGGGCTAACTGAGAAGCTGCATTTTCAAAACTTTTACATTTGAACTCATTCCTAAATGTTCAACATCCTTCCTCCTTTCCAGTGTGATCACTAGATCTTGACCTATTTGATAAAATCACTAGACACATCATAAAATCCATTAGTTAAGCTCGACTGAAACCAACGATTTGGTTGTCAGCAGACATCGCAAAACTACAACAGCGTACTTTGTAAACTCTATTTTATGCCCCTAAAATAACAAAACCACACACATACTGTATGCCTGCTTTTCTAACATTTTCCTTAGTTTTAGCCAAAGAGGAAACAAACAAAAACTGCATGGAAACATCCTTCTCCTCAATCCTTTAATAATGTCTGCAAGGCCTCAACAAACACAATACACAATACATGTCTGTTGCAAAACTTTTATATCAATGGACGCTGTCATTAAAACAACCTTGCTTAACATCATCTTGACAATCACACTAAAGACAGATCACGTGGGGCTTGTATTTAAGGGACACATAAGATCTTATATTTAGAGATGTGAGAAGACATGATGTCTGCGTAGTAATAGTGCTCTTGCAGCAGCTCTAGGCCTTGCTCGTCTACAGTGTTGAATTTCGTAATGGAATGTGAACTGCTCATCCAGATCCGTCCTCTCCTCCCTGCCTCAAAAAAGGGGGCCAAAGAGGCGAGAGGCAACACGACATCCTCATTTTACACAGCCCCCTTTAAACGTTTATAGTTAAGAATACCCATTCTTAACTGCGTACTTTACTAAATACACTCGATATAAAGGCGAGTAAAGTTGCCAAAAGTACCTTAAAACACTACGTCGAGGATGTAGCAAAGGTGGCGAGTGGATTTGCCACGTTTACCTTCTGCCTCATCGAGGCAGCCGCTCCTACAGTTTCTGCCTCACCGAGGAGGGGCGGGAAAGAGACGGAACAAAAATGCCTAGCAACCATTATCTAACCAGCGCGAGCTCGGCTGCTGTCTCCCGAGAGACCGAGCGGACACATCCATTCCTTCAGTTCACGCGGAAAACTTTAGAAAAACTCACACGACGGTTTAAAAAATCACATACGAATACGTAAAAACGTTTAATTTGACGAAGAACATATTAACTTAATCTGAATAAGTGGAAATAAATTACAAAAACCACACATTTCTGACACAAAACCAACATGACTGTTTTTCACACTTCATTTACCTCTAACGTTACCTGAGCAGTCTAATCGCCGAATTTAGGCCATCCCAAAATAGATAAACAAACTTTGTGATGCAACAGGTTGTTGTTGTCGATGTAGACTAAACAAACCCGAAAGAAAACAGAGCAACAATACAGAATGCTCCACATTAAAAAGCGAATTTAGATAGTTATCGATTATCGAAACGTGGCGCAAGCGGCTCGAGCCGAGACGATCAAAGTGCACGCGAGATGAGCGTGTGATGCTCCGCGCGACAGCAGCAGCAACAGCGCGTTAGCTACCGCTTGCTAACAGCAACAGACTTTGAACCCCATCACCGCACGCACCAACTTCCATACGGTCTTTAAAAAGTTAGCAAAGATGAATTTAAAGCGATGATCACTGAAATACATCGCTGTCTCAGAGCAACGTCGAGACATTAAACGCTGTTGTTTGAGGCAGGTTTGTGCGTGCGGGTGAGCATCAGGTCTCCCCTCGCGCAACGAGGAAGCTGAAGTTGGAAAAAGTCTCCTCTTACTCCGCATTAACTTTACCACCGACTCCAACACAAACTCACGTTTGAAACACATCAAATAAACACACGACACCAAAACAAACAGGCCGAGAAAGAGTGTTTTAGAAAAGCAGAGTAACTTACGTTTGACTTTGTTGGGGTTGGGTTGCTTACGCCGAGACATGATGATGGTGATGATGAGCTGAGGAGAGAGCAAGAAAAAAAAGAAAGAAGCTGCAAAAGTTGTTCCGGACAGGAATCAAAATGGCGTTTGTAAAAAGATGCGCAAAGTTCGTCAACTTTGCCTTTGAGTGTCCCCACTCTCCCAAATTCCCCCCACGCCGAGATGCTTTAGGGAGGAGAGGAAAACGCTTTTTTAGTTTTCCTCCCACTGCGCCTCTCTCGCTCGCGCTCTCTCTCTCTCTCTTCTCTAAAGCTGATAAGGCGGAGTATCACGTGTTGCTCCTACGCTAGTCTCCAAGGGGACGCGTGTTACTGAAGCTGCAGCCACAGACAAGCATCCCAAAGACAAAAGTTACACTGTTCGTCTGACTAAAAAAAAAAACATTTTATCCTCCCCTCTCATCCTTTTATTACGTTACTCCAATCCAATCAAAGCCATTGATAGACGTTATTGAAGCGTTAACCTTGTGTTGTATCCTATCGGAGACGTAGGCCTACATTTGTAGTAAAAAAATACAATTAAACTAATTGAAACATCCAACAACGCATAATGTGAAACATCAATCTTGAGTATGTTTTCTTTTACATTTCAGAACGGCCTTGACAGTTTATGTGGGTTAAATAACAACTAGGCTACTTTAAACTAAAGTGACACTACTTTCACAGATGTGTTAAGTTTTCAGGACTTGTTTCATCATCTGTAATGTTTTGTCTGTTGTTAGGGGTTAAAGCAGCAAATTCCTCCTGGTACTGATAGCAGGATATTAGACCCTCCCCATCCTCCCCCTCCTCCAGCACAGGCTGATTAGACAGGCCAAACCTGCCCCCACTACACGACAACCAAGCATCGCTTTCCATTGTGATACTGGATATTATAATTGACTGACTACTGATTACTTTATCATGCATACAGTTACATTACACAAAGTTCATAAAGTTCTCATCATGCTATAATTTGGTTATATAAAAACACTAGTTAGTAAAAACGTTAATGCATAAGGTAACATGAACTAACACAAACAACTTCTATTAATCTTATTTCATGCTAATTTCAGCATTTACATTTTTTTAAAGCAAAAGTTAACATTTGTTATTGTACAATGAACCAAGATTTTTCAACGCACGGTGTTTAGATATATTAAATGAAATGCAATGGCAGAACTTAGTGCTTAGAACTTAGTGGAGAATGTAATTACAACCTCATAGCGTATAAAGTTATGCTTTTTTACTTCAGTAGAACAGTTTTGAATGTTCCACTCGGTGTGGTGCGAGGAGTTCATGTAGGGTCTGTTCAGCCATGATATGGGTCAATGAATAACTTGTTTGAGTAATTTATGATTTCCTCCAAAAGTATGTAAAATGGTTGGCCGCTCACATTCAAGACTGAAATGATGAAAAACTTTTTTTATTTGTAAAACATATGAATAAATATTTAAAGGTCTATGTAATCTAAACCTTCACACATTGATGTTAAAGCAACATGCACAGCACAAATCCTCAGAGTGAACGCGGCCCGCAAAGTAAGACAAGATGTAGTGAGACCTCCATCTCCAAACTAGCTGAAACTTGAGAGTGATGTTATTTATTGACCGTTACCAAGGCTTCCAAATGCAACCCTGTTGCTAGGGAACAACCTTTCACAGCAACAAAAGGTTTCCTTTATCCACTGTGAACAAGCCTGAAAGAATACCTCAGAGCACCACAGTCTGAAGACACCGACTTTTGAGATGTAGGCCATTTCATTACGGCATGAAAGATGCAACATGTATAACCGCTTGTTTGCTTGTTTAAAAATAAAAAAGTTTGGTCAGGATTGGGCTCTTTAGGAAAGATGCTTGTAGTTTAGGGCTCACAGGCCAAAACAGCAAAAACAAACTGCAAATTAAACATAGTTTAATTCTTTTTACTCCCATTTTTTTAAATTAATAAGAATTACACACACATTAAGAATGATGACCGTGAACACAGTGAAACTTCATTAACACTTCCTGCCCTGCAAATTTCATGTTATGAAGACGGCGCTTAAATAAGCATAAGCTAATACATAGTATAGATTATATTTGCTGGTCACAACAGACTATATGAAGAGTTTATTTCCAAAATGAGATAACTCCCTTTTTTAAAAAAAATCAAAAATCATGTTTTTTTATCGTGCATTCCAGTTAATATCAATCAAACTGCAGTTGGTTTGTTTTGATTTAAGCCATGATGACTGAAAAAATACAGCTAACTAACACAATAAAAACATGGTAAAATAATTAAAAAAAAGATTTTTGAACATTTTTAAAAACGGAGTAATCTCATTTTGGAAACAAACTATTAATTTGGTTTCTTCACAGGTAGGGGTGATGGGAGAGGTGAAAAAACTGGTTTCCCTTGGTGATAGTTGACTGTAGGTAACCGTCGTTTGTCTTGCATAGCATTTGATGTCGCCGTATTTGGTGACCTACTTGGGCCCAAACAATTTTTATGCTTTTCTGTTCATTAAAAAAGTACAGCACTGATAAAAATACATTATAGCAAAGTTTGTGGATTCAACCGCTGAAACGTGTTGTACTACCTCATAGCAAAATAGATCACAATCTCAAGAATTTTCTTAGGTGGAAGTGTCTGGTAACTTCTTGAAGCTTTGTTAAGTTAAACGGCTGTTGGTCCTTAACCAGTACATTAAGCAAAGGATGATAACTTTCCAAATGTAAACAATTTGTTCCATGTCAAGCTTCACTTAAATGTACTTAAATGTACTTTTTGAGACTTCTGAAGTGACACAGTGGCACCTTTGTGTTACATATGACAAGAACAGTACAAATTCAATCACATTGTTAGGATGGGCTGTTTATATTTTCACTTTCCGAAAAAGTTAACATTTTACTCATTAAATCACAAAAATGTGATATATAGGTCATACTGATTTTGCAACACTTGTCTGGGGCTTTTACAATGGAAGTTCTCATCTTTATGACAAGAAAATGAGTAAGTAGATGTATTTAGAATAAAGCAGGAAGCAGATGTTACGTCTGGTGACTGCAAGTCACAAGAAGACAAAACCCAACTTCAACTAGATCTGCCTTTTTAATTTTTCATGTGTACATTACAGCAGGTCTGTATGTCTAGATTATCATGTCTCATCACTTCATATGACTTTGAAAGGTATTACAAATTTCAAAAACAGATTCTACTTCGAAGCTTGTTTTCTTTACAATTAATTCTGATGTTTCAACATTCTCTTTTCACATCTTCCTACAGTTTATTGGAGGAAAAAGTTTTTTTCATTTTTTCAAGTTATTTCATAATTTTGATTCCATAGGTTGTCAGAACAAATAACACGCTACAAATACATATAACAATAAGTTATGAACATGGTTGCTCAACAATCGTTTAAAGATGTGACTGGCTGAAGAAGAGGAAACAGGACAGAGCGCAGTAAAATGATGGGAAGGGTTAATGGCTCCATCTATTGGTGAAAACCAGAACTGGCCTCATAGACACAACCTGTTGACGTTTCTAGATAACAATCATTAAAAATGTTTAACTTGATTCCGCATACTCATATGATGACGTAAACGACACGCACTATTGTATGTGTATAAGCAATTATAATATAATATAATACATGTATTAAAAAAAAATGTTATTATTATTTTTACTACATATTTTTTTAATTAAGATTTATTGGCCTGATGAATATTTATAAACATGCTTTATTTATTTATTTAGTCATTATTTATCTATTCATTACAATGAAAAAAAATGTTGATTTTATCTAGTCTGGAATCATTTGATAATTTTTACTAAAACTTTATGATTGGCATGAAAAAATCATGGAGGCATTTGTTCATTGCAGGTTCATTTGTTCATTTTTAGAGAGTAGACTCATAAAGCTGCCGTAAAGAATTATGTAAAGTTCATAAATTATCCTTATATTGACCTAAAATGGTTTAATAACAGCCAACAAAATGATCAATGTCTGCAAAAGTTTTATTACTTTTATTAGGCTACTATAATGATTACCAATAATAAAGGAACATTTGCACTTAAGAACAGGCCCTCTGGTCTCACTTGAAGCTGAGAGTTGCATTCACACATGCAATCTGGAAGCCATCTTGATTTATTGCATTCAGCAGTAAAGTAAAATAACCCTGTAAAATGAGACATATGAAACATTAGGTAATACAACCCATTTATGTATAGTAACAGTAAATGAAAGGTTAACTTTGTAAGTGGAAATTCTGTGCAAATGTAAACCAAACCTTTAGAGGAATGTCTGTTTTTAACTGAAATGATGAATCAAGCGTCATAATTTCTGTAGAAAGAATAAAGAAACGTGAGATTACTGACATTACTCCTAGTCCTAATATAGTAATTTTTTTGTCATTTTGTAAAATTATATTTTATATTCTGAATGCACCATAATCATGCCAGTGGTTGTTCACCAGAATTCTGTCATTGTTTATTCACCCTCATGTCAATCAAAACCTGTGACTCTTTCTGTGTAACACAAAAGAAGATATTTTGAGAAATGTCTCAGTGGCTTTGTGTCCATACAGTACAATGGAAGTCAATGTTGTTTGGTTACCAACATTCTTCAAAATATCTTCTTGTGTGTTCTGCAGGAGAATGAAATGCAAGGACATAAGGATGAGTAAATTTTTGGGTGAACTATCTTTTTAGAAGGTACATTTTCCTGAATCCTCACCTCCTCTTCTGCTTCCACAAAATGTGAAACGTTGGAAATGAGGAAGACAGAGGGGTTCGTTCCACGTCAACATTTCATAGCCATTTAGCAAAAGCACAGCTGATGAATATAATTCATGGACAGACTGCCCTGACGAGAAAACACACAGTTACTTCCTCATGCTTTGTTGACCTTCATTTATAATAATATATACAAATGAAAAACTCACTTAGAATTAAAGCCAATCTGATTTTTATTGGATCTGTTAATTTGTTAGGGCAAGGGAGCAATGTGAAGCCCACATCCTGTAAAGGGTCTATGATGTATGACAAATAAATAAACTTACTCGATATACGTTGTATGATGGTAAGAGATGTTTGAATGAACATTCTTTGATATAAACAAACAACATAAATGTGATCACTGATGTCACTGATATTCAACAGCGCTTAAAGAAGCTTTCATAGCTATGTTTTTTGGTATTTCTCATCAAAACAAGACAAAAAAAAGGAGAACATTTAGATGTTGATATATTGATCTCACCACAGCTCCTGTAGGTTATTGTAAGTCTTTCTGAGTTGCACACGGTGTGAATGGGCCATTG
The DNA here is from genome assembly GCF_024868665.1 of Triplophysa rosa. NCBI lineage: Eukaryota > Metazoa > Chordata > Actinopteri > Cypriniformes > Nemacheilidae > Triplophysa > Triplophysa rosa. The sequence goes on from NC_079912.1 coordinate 8,939,236, forward strand.
GACATCCTGAGAATGAACCAAATGCACCTGAGCAATGAGAAGAATCAGAACCAAAATGTTTGCCAATGTAATATCAAACAAACGTGTCGCCATAGTCGTTATGAGTCTGTCTAGATTCATATGAATAGAAATCGGAACTAATGGAACAATGTGACACAACTTCTCAATTGGGGTCAAACACATCAACATGACACAACCTGACAAGTTTTACTTCCCTCTTGAAACAATGGTTTATTGACGTGCAATAAGACGCGTCTAACAGGGCAAGTTATCTTCATGTAACTTATATTTGAGCTAAATTTGTTTACTTCATAGAACAGAGAACAGAGGTCTCGAAGTCAACCTTCGAAAATAATATCTTTGCTAAAGAAACCTTGTTCACGTGTCTGTTATCAGTGTTTTGGACCAGTGTTTGATGGTATTGTGAGATTATATTTATGTCACACCGTGTCTACACCGGACACGACCGGCGCGACGCGACACCACAAAAGACACCAGAAACGCATTTGAACCCATTATAATTTTGTCCACACTGGATGCGGTGCGACGCGGCAAACCCATTAACACTGGGTTCACACCAAACGCGAATTAAGTGTTTTACGTGAGTAAATTACATACAAAGTAAATGCAAAGACGCGTATAGACGCTAACTCGCGGCAGGCGGTGCGAATGACGCGAATCGGGCTGCGCGATTGCCGCGAACGCGCGTATATCTAATCTTCCGCGAAGGTTGAAAATATTTGTCAGATCGCGCCACTCACGCGAAAATAACGAACTTTTCCCGCGCATGGAAGGCGATTGTTCGCGTTTGGTGTGAACCTAGCATAAGAACAAGCAGGCATGTCGCGCCTGTGGTGTCCGGTGTAGACACGTGTTAGCCAATCTCTGCTAACAATGTAACTCACCTAGTGTGAAATGCATTGTGTATGTGTACATAGCCTACCCATAAACATTTCATATATCATCCCTGTCCTTCCGAAACCTCGTATGTCCAAATTCACAATTTTCAGGAAATGGAAAAAACACTGTAGTTAAATACTGTTGTCAAAGTTGACAAGCACTTTTTAATAATTTTTATTGGTTATATTTGCAAAGTGACAAACATAATGGATGACTAATAATAATGATTTATGACAAAAAATGAAAATCACGAAATGTGGAGATACAAGATTTCAGAAGGACATCAGCGATATATACCCTCGTTTTAACTTTAGACTTAATAACTGAATTAGGAAACGTCTTTTAAATGAAATGTCGAACAAATTTTGGATAAAAAAACAAACATATAATTAAGCCCGCATGTAATACTTTATTGTCATTGTGAAATACTTTTTTATATTTTAAACCTCACTGTAAGTGTAAAGAGCACACTGTTGTCAGAATAATTTATTATAAGAAGTTATTCACCAAAAACTTGTTTCTGTCTCAGTTAGAAGTGCATAAATGTAACGTGTCCTCTTTATGTCCATTCTCCAAACCTATTTCCCCCGCAGGGTCACAAGAGAGCTTGATGAATATGATGTTGTCATCAAGAACTGAAAAAATGTCATTCAATTAGTATGTCAGGCTGACTTGATCTTGGGATCATGTTAACTTTGGATGTTCTGCTTCCATGGAGGTGTTTTTCTTCAGTGGATGAGGAAGTTCTGACCCTATATTAATCAGTATGGAGATCCTCATGAGCACATCTGCCTGGAGCATCCTCAGCAGACCCATCAACTCTTCTACAAACATAGTGAGTACAACACTTTTAATGACAGGATTTTTTATTTCGTGAATGTTTCTTTAGCTATACCAACAGATTGTGTAAGAACGTTTTTTTTTATCAAGAAATTGTTTCTTTTATCAAAGAAATTTGAATATCTGTCCTTCAGGCTAACGTGAGGACGGCTTGTGTACATCATGAAACGCGTGGTCGGCCGTTATTCCCTTGCCAACTCGAACTTAGATGAGAGTGAACTTCCTGAGTTTGAACCTTCTTCTGATGTTTGGAATCCAAGAGGAACCCCGGATGAAGGTACAGTAAAGCCATCCCTGTGTATGCATTTGTGATACAAATGACATTTTGTAATCATGTGACACACTAATCAAATGTGTCACATGATTACAAAATGTCATTTGTATCACAAATACTGAGAAATTGGCTGTTTTTATTGTCACATTCTAATCATTCTATTCACCAGAAAAATGTCAAACATAAGATGTTTTTCACCAAACACAACTTGGTCTTTCCAGCTCACATCTATAATCAATCATCAGTTCTTATTCAGTATGATCCTACAGCTCTATTTTTGAGAGCCCATTCTTCATCTTTAATGTAAGGATAAAGAATAACACACTTCTGTGATCATTTCATCACATTGAGTTTGCTTTCTTCCCTAGCAACGCAAGCTGCGAGTCTCTCTGCGTTGAGCGTTGACATGCGTGTGACAGAGAACAAGGCCGAGCACATCACAGACAAATACAACAACTCCAACCTCATCGTGCGCAGGGGTAAAGAATTCACCATCATCATTAAATTTGACCGCGCCTTCGACGAAGAGCAGGACAACGTGGAGATGGAATTCCTGATTGGTGAGCGGTTTTATTTATTTTTTGCCCAAATTATTTTTTCTTCTGGTCTGTACAACACAATAAACAACGTTGCACAGCTGTTTATTTTTTGTTATAGATGCTTTCAAAGTGACATGCGCGCGTTTGTGGACTGCCCTTAACTTCCGCTACACATTCACAAAAAATAGAGTGCCTGTGTATTATTTTTGATAACAAGCAAAAGAAACCGAGAAGAACCGTTACTTGTCCAAACTTGTCTCCCAATATTTTTAATTTAGACTGCGATACCCATCTCAATCGCTAGGTGTCAGTGTCCCATGTGGTAAACTACAGTGCCCATTCAACAAATTGTTTATTTAATAAAATGAACATACAACAACATACAACAAATCGTTTATTTAATACAGTTATCATACAGTAAAATAATAATACAAATTAATATTAACATAAATAAAATAAAATATAGTTATATTATTAGACACTGGCCAAACACAGACCGGAAGTAAACTGCAGTTACTGCGTCCGATGAAACACTATCTATAATTAGAAAATAAATGATCAGAAATAAAACGTGACCGTTTCAAGCAACATATCATGAATAGTAAGTATTTTACAAAAAATAGAGATATAGCTGGCATAAGTGTTCAAGAAAAGTTCTAGTGGGATTGGTAAAAAATTTACATGAACAAATCTTGTTTGTGAAGTTTGGTGGATGCTGGATTTCATAAAAAAAAAAAAGATTACACAAAGCCTCTCGTCTTCGAAACCTCACCGTGTGAATGAATAAAAAAATCCATCCACTCACTTTTCTTTCACTACTTTCATCTCACACAGGTAGTGCCCCTAATGAAAACAAGGGCACCTACATCATCGTGTCCATCGGAAAAGAGAAACGTGATGTCAGCTGGAAGTGTCGTGTGGTAAACATCGAGGGAAAAGACGTGACGGTGGGCATCACGCCGGACCCCAAGTGCATCGTGGGCCGCTTCCGCACTTTTGTGGCTGTTGTGAGTGGTTTAGGAAAACAGCGCACCCCGAAGAACCCTGACACTGACGTTTACGTGCTGTTCAATGCTTGGGACCCTGGTGAGTACAACTGCATTCACATGCTGCTCACATTTGACATAAAACAACATGACAGCCTTTGAAATGTTGCTTGAGGCCAACATCTTGCTGTATATGTCTCTACACAGCGGATCAGGTGTACATGGAAAAAGAAGAAGACAGGCAGGAGTATGTCCTGAATGATGTGGGGGTCATCTACAACGGAGAATTTAACAATGTGACCGTCCGCTCATGGAACTATGGGCAGGTCTGTATAATCCCCCTTGACATCATTCGGGATTTTTTTTTCATATCAGAAACCATCAAATGTTGTCTGTCCACCACTGTTTACACTTTTATGTGTTTTCTTGTAGTTTGAACAAGGAGTTCTGGATGCCTGCCTTCTGGTTCTGGATACTGCCAAAGTACCGCTAGTATTTCGTGGAAATGCGACTGAAGTAGTCCGGCAGGGCTCAGCTCTGGTATGATGTGAAATTTGTGAAGTATGCATTGCCTTTTCATAGCTCGTGATATTTGATAGAGTTCTCTGTTGGGTACCAGGTTTGTCTCAGTAACATCTTCAGTTCCCATTATGTCATTGCCCAGAGGTTGCTCTTTCAAAGCTAAGGAGGTTTGATGGAGTTCTCCGTTGTGTTTCATTTAAGTATCAAGTCTCGGATGTTTCTCTTAAAGTACTTAAGAAAAATTTAAATAAGACAATTATTGACGTACATGAAGAGTATGGAGGTGATTGTGGAGGTGAATAATCTGGATTTGGGAGAAATTTTATAGAAATGTTTGCGTTCGTCTAGAAATCTTCGATAATCTTGACTTTTGATTGCAGACTTGGCAAATCTGAGCTCAGTTTGTGGCATTGTTAAGATATCTTCTGATACTCTAATAGAGACATTTTGAAGTTTTTTTTCTCAGGCGAAATATCTAAGATGCAGGACACTTTATTTGCTCTCGATTTAAACTCTCCGGTATATTAAAGAGATCCCATCTGTGATCTTTCTTTTTTACGAGTAACTTTTAAATGCAGACTTCGCAAACCGCTGCTCTGTTTGTGACATCCTTATGATCCTGTGATCTCCTTTGAAACTGTAATGGAGGCACTTTCTGAGTAGATATATTAAAGATGGCAGAGATGTTTCCATTTAATCGCATTGGCGTCTTTATTATGGCATATGTTAGCTAAACAGAAGCATATTTCTGTCTTGTAGCGCGATGAGCAACATAAACATATTGTGTTCATTTTGGCTACCTGCTGGTATATTTTCAGATGAACGCTCAGGATGATGATGGTGTTCTGGTTGGAAACTGGAGTGGAGAGTACTCCACTGGCACATCTCCCACTGCCTGGACCGGAAGTACTGAAATCCTGCTCAAATATGCCAGCGAGGGAGCTTCACCTGTTGCTTTTGCCCAATGCTGGGTATTTGCCGGTGTACTGAACACTTGTAAGTATAGCAATCGCACTTAAAATAGGCTACTTTTGTGTCATGTGCACGCTCTATAGTTTAGGAGTGACAACCAGATTTAAACGCTGGAGTAAACTAGTCATTGAGAACACACGAGTCACTCCTGAACGTGCACTGGTTGACTGAGTTACATGATTTAGATAGCAAACAGGTACTGTATAACTTGGGCAAAATTGTTTGTAATACCTGTTCACCCAGTTTTGCGCTGTCTGGGGTTACCGGCGAGGGTCATCACCAACTTCTGCTCTGCTCACGACAACACGGGCAACCTGAAGACAGACATAGAGCTGGATGAAGACGGTAAAGTGGACAAAGGAAAAACAAGAGATTCAATCTGGTGAGATTTCATGACGCTTACAATTAGAATGAATCAACAATGTCGGCTACTGACTTTTTCATGTTTTGTGTTCCGACTTTGGATGTGAGTTCATGAAATTATGCAGAGTGACCGCCCTTAACTTCCGGTACACATGCGCAAATAATGCCTGTAGATGATTTCTGATAACAAGCTAATGAAACCGAGAAAAACCGTTTCTTGGCTTAGACTGCGATACCCACTCAGCCGCCAGGTGCCATCGTCCCATACGGTTTGTATAAATTTGACAACGCTACAGGATCCATTCAACAAATTGTTTATTTAATAAAATGAACAAAAAACTAAATTCAACAAATCGTTTATTTAATACAATTATTATACAATAAAATAATAATATAAATGAATATGAGCATGAATTAAATAAAAGATACATATTTATATTATTAGACACTATAGCCAAACACAGACCGGAAGTTAAAGGGGTCATATAACACGGATAAAACGAATATTATCGTTTGTTTTAGATGTAATGCAATGTGTATACACGATTTAAGGTCTAGCCTATAGCTACTGTATATTACTTTAACAAATTAAGTGAGATGATCAACAAGGCAAATATAATTCAGTTCTGTATTACTGTGCATGAACTGTTTTACAGTTAGTTTTTAAGGTTTATTATTTTAGAAGCAATAAAATGTGTTTTTAACAGGAACTATCACTGCTGGAATGAGGTGTACATGAAGAGAACTGACCTGCCGGAAAAATACTGGGGCTGGCAGGTGGTTGACTCCACCCCTCAGGAGACCAGTGATGGTACGATCCTCCTTATGATTTGATCTAATTCATAAAGCTCCAAACTAACTTTGCTTTTCCAACGGGTTTAATAAAACTTTATATAATGCATTAGAATATCAAACACATTTTGAATGGATGCAAAACGCCCAAATATCATAAAGTTGCTCAAAGAAGTGTGCATTGATAGTCCATTGACTAGCACATGACTAGTTTTGGCGAATGTTTTTTGAATTACTTGTAAAATGATTGGAATGGATCCAGATGTCTTCTTCAAGGAGGGGTTGGTTATCCCTTTTTCATTCGTGTCTGGTACATCTGACATTACACCTGCAGGAGTTTTTCATCATTTAAAATATAACTTATAGGTGCTTTTTGTAATATGTGACCCCGTCTGTGAAATACAGTCTTAAGTCATATAATCAAGTTATGAGATTAGGAGCCTAAAAAAAGATGTAAATAGGTAATGTGTGTCAATGATAAATTACTGTATATGATAGATTTTGAGTTACAGTAGTCAAATTTTCATGACGAATACATTTATTGGCACTACATTTCATTGTTTTGTACAAAAAATACTGAAAGATGGCTTCGCTTACACAAAGAAAATATATTTCCCTACATATTAATTGTCAATTAAATCATTTAATATATAGTTGAAAATATATAGAATAATAAAATGTTTATATATTACAATATAAAGAAATACAGAATTGATGCTTTTCATATATTAAAAAGTATATGCACTTGTTTCCGATATAAGTACATGTATTTTTTACTATATTGCATTATATTTTTCAGTATATTCCCATATTTTTATATTTTATTTTATTTTATTATTTATTATTTTCTTTAAATTATGTATGATTTTATGTACAAAACTGTACTTCATGATGATAGTTTATCCAAAAATGAAAATTGTGTCAGCATTCACCCTCTTGTCATTTCAAACCTTCCGCAGAACACAAAAGAAAATATTTTCACGAATGTATCTGGCACCCATTGACTTGCATTGGTTTTGTGTCCATACAATAGAAGTGAATGGGTGCTGGTGCTGTTCGGTTGTCAACTTTTTTCAAAATATCTTCTTTTGTGTTCTGCGGAAGAAAGTCGTACAGTTTTAAAAAGTCATGAGGGTGAGTAAATGATGACAGAATTTTTATTTTGGGGTGAACTATCCCTTTAATCTGGGCTTTCACAGACTGCACGGGTCACACATAATGCATGACAGTCAGTAAAACAGACTTTAATTTGGAACTTAAAAAAACATTTATACCTGCATCTTCTCATGCTTAATGGAATGAAAATGTTTTTTTGGCTTCTCTCATCAAGGTCTTTATCGATGTGGCCCGACATCTGTCTCTGCTTTGAAAGAAGGAGAACTCAGCTACCAGTTTGATTCAAGATTTGTCTTTGCTGAGGTAACGAACACAATGCTACTTTACACAACTATATTTACTTTAGATGTCGCATAGTTTTCAAGATAAGAAAATCAAGGCAAACTGCTAAAATTGCGTGTGGGTAATTGAAATGTGAAAACGTCTGTCTTCAGCTGAACAGTGATGTGATCTACCATCAGTCTGATGAGAATGGAAAAAGCAAGATCATCTATGTGGACACTGCGTATGTGGGAAGACTCATTGTGACCAAAAAGCGTAACAGTAATGAATATGAGGACATCACTTCTAGCTACAAGTATCCAGAGGGTAAGTGCATCTGCTTTCACTTTACTTCACGTGCTGTTACATTAGATTCAGAACATCATGTTCCAAACGTGAGCTTTGAGATCTCATGTAGAAACAGAAAACGAAACCATTCATTGGTCAACGTTTGGTTTGCACAGGAACCACGTTGGTAAAATAGTTACGAATTCCCATAAAATCAGATTGGGTATCCTGTATTCCTCTCCTTTGTGTCATTTTTCCTTTGTGACATCTCTGACTCTAGCAAGTCTCAAGGAGAGGGAGGCCATGCAGATGGCAGAGAGCCGCGGTGTTCCCACCAGGGATTACTTTCCATTTACTGAAGCTGGTGTGGACATTGAGCTCCAGGCTGATGTCATCAAAATGGGTGAAGACTTCAAGCTGAACATAAACATTAAGAACCAGACCACTGAGAAATGCAACATCCATATCGCCCTGACCGGCTGTGTTGTGTTTTACACTGGGGTCACCAGCTCGGTCTTCAAGTTCGAAAACAAAGATGCAACCGTGGAGCCTTCGCAGAGTGAGTCAGACTTTACCGGTGCAAGTGATTCAGTGTGTTGTGACGCTGCTTCCGATACGTATTGTGATGCCAACTGTGTCAGAAAGTTTTTTATCACAACTAAAACTTTGTCATTTCCTTGCCATCTCATTTGTAAGTTGCTTTGGATAAAAGCATCTGCTAAATGAATAAATGTTCAACTTTATTAACAGCTGAGACAGTTCAAATAAGCATCCAAGCTGTGGAGTACATGCGCAACCTGGTGGAACAATCCAATCTGCTGTTTGTTGTGTATGGAAACGTTGAGGAATTGAACCAGTCCCTTTCCACCATGAGAGTTGTCACCCTTCGCCCTCCTGAATTGACTATACAGGTATATTTAAACAAATACTACATATTAAAGAACTTTACAGGAGTTGTGTTCGTGCACTTGACAAAAGCAAGGTTCAAGATGCAGCTTTAATTCATCCCCTGCAGGTCACCGGGACTCCCCAGGTGGGAACGGAACTCATGGTCAACGTGGAATTCCTGAATCCCTATAATTTCATCCTGAAAAATGTGCAGCTCCGCCTTGATGGACCTGGTCTGATAAAGACCAAATTGAAAAAATACAGGTAAACTTTTTGTTATAAATAACAATACTGTAATGCTGTAGGACATTTATAGATATACAGGGAAATGTACCAATAATATGCTTCCTAGAGACTACTAAAAGATTGTATAATCTTGCATTTGACAATTTACCATCATATACAACAGGCACAAAAACAAATAAATTAATTTATTACTTTATATTTTTGTCTTGCTTTCAGTAAGTAATATCTAAAAACTAGAAGAGGTAAATGTTTGTGAACAAACTTCATGTTGTCTTGAGAAAGTTTAGTCTAGAAGTTTAAAATAGTGTTGAGTGGAAGAAATGTAGACTGTGATAGAATCACTGTGTATGAGTGTGTGTTTATGTTTGAGAGTTGGCAGCTTGAAAGTAAACATCGTCAGCTGAACATTCTATCAATGTAAGTCTATGGGATTTTCGGGCAGTTTGATCGGCTTTTTTATGAAAACCGTAAGTCCGATCCCTTAGAAAAGATGGAGCAACTCAAGTGAGACCAGTCTAAAGAAGTTTGATGCCGTAGCTTGAAAGCTGTAGGAGGAGTTAGAGTCAGAAAATGTAGTCTAAGAAGAATAATAAGAAAGATAAGTCTAAGTGAAACATCAGTATGTTGGCTTTCTCAAGCCAACATAATTAATATCTGAAAATCAACATTAATTTGAGGTGCAGAATTAGATTTTGTGTTTTTCACAAAATAATAAAGTTGAAAGTTTCCCAACAAAACATGAAGTGAATTTATGCTTAACTTAAAGGGATACTTCACCCAAAAATGGAAATTCTGTCATTATTTACTCACCTTCCAAATTTGTATAAATGTCTTTGTTCTGATGAACACAGAGAAAGATATTTGGAAGAATGCTTGTAACCAAACAGATTTTGCCCTCCCCCATTGACTACCATAGTAGGAAAAAATATGTTATCATTTTTTGGTTCTGTTGAACACAACAGAATATATTTTGAAGAATGTAGGACAGCAAACAGTTCTGGGGCACTTTTGACTACCATTGTATTTTTTCCTACTATGGTAGTTAATGGGGGGCAAAATCTGTCTGGTTATAAGCATTCTTCCAAATATCTTTCTCTGTGTTCATCAGAACAAAAAAAGTGCTGCCAGTGCTGTTTGGTTAGCAACATTCTTCAAAATATCTTCTTTTGTGTTCTGCAGAAAAAAATCATACAGGTTTGAAATGACAAGAGGGTGAATAAAAAAAAATCATTTTAGCATGAACTTACTTTAATTCGAGTTTCAACTTAATTCACTAAACTTCAAGTTTATTTTCCTTACCTCATTGGCAGACATTTTTCTTGTTTTAAGCATTAACTCAGAAAATATGTTATGTCTTAAGTCATTTTGCTTAAGATATTTATTTCTTGATTTAAGAAAATGAAGATACTTACACTGAAAAACACGAAACACCAAAATACTAAGAAAGCAATTCTTTTTTTTTTGCATGCATGCATAAGCACTCTTCATGAGCAGATTCACAAAAGTCTCTTTCTCTTTATACTTTTCTTTATAATGTTTTTCTTACAACATATGTCTGTTTGTATTTGCACTTACAGGCAGATTTTCCCTGGCGGCTCAATCAAATATAAAGAGTCCATCATCCCTCAAGTTCATGGGAAAAAGACGTTGATCGCTTGCCTGGACTGCTCTGCACTGAGACAGGTCACCAATCAGATCGAAATCGACGTACTGAAGGCTATGGACAAGTTGGTGACAAGAGAGACAGATAAAGAAAAAGAAAGGGTGGTGGAAAATGAGAATAACAACCCATAAAAGAGTTCCCAGTACCTGTTATTTTACCTGCTTTACAAATGTTATGAAAGATAATCTCATTCAAATTTACATTTCCTTAATGAAAAATTCTTCCTGACCTTCCCAGAGTAAAGAATTTGAAATATCTGAAATATTTAGTGATTTTCACATGATTTCTTTGATCAGGGGGGCTCATGTATTTTATTAATAACAAACTGTCATTGTAATCACAACTGTTGATTTTTCTCTGCTGTAATGCAATGGACTATGTTTAACAAATCCAAACTAACAATAAACAACAAGCAGAAAGCATTTGGATTTGCTTATTTACACTAGTTCAAATGACATTTATTGATTTATACAGGAATCAGTAATTTACACCGACACCAAGCATGACATCACTTTGACAAAACAGTGTTTTCGTATATGAAACAACATTATTTAAAAATATTAATATTTCAGATTAGCTGAGACATCATGTCTGTTAGAGACATCAGACACAAGGAAAATTAATCTTTTAATCAGAAAAACACTTTCTTTTGCTTCTGTTTCAAAGAAAACATCAGAATTCTTTTACTCGGATCCTGTTATGCAGTTTGATAAACAAAATTGTTTGCTATACTGTATTTATCTGACACAGGATAAAAAATCTGTGCAACCCAATTAATTGAATATAAGAAATGCTGTAGTGGAATTAAATATTTCAAATGAGATACAACATTTCAATCAGCACTGAGAAGAAATAAACAGAAACAGCATAGTTGTAAAGTTTCTTTTCAAACACATAACCACTACACTAATCAAAACTACTTATTTATGCAGTAATATTTACAGAAATATAAGATACATATAAAAAGGATATTACAGTGAGGTCAAACTTTAGAAAATTGACATTTGCCTTTTATTCAAATCTATGCAAATGAGCATTTTTGCAAATGAGCACTTGCTATAATTAGCGCTATAGCTATAATCTCTATGTGCCATGCATTTTTTCTCTTTCACTGGAATCATGTCTATTGTATTGTCCCTATTCAAATACATGTATAAACAAATAAATTATTAAGTAAAATAAATGTTGCAAAGCTACATCTTAAAGATATACCAATGCATAAATGTCAAAGATAGAAAAGGGTCATAATAAATCATCTGGCAAAGTCCTTTCCTGGCCTTTTTTGCCTAATGACTTCAACAATTAAAGGTCAGGTAAAAGGATAATAATCAGAATCAAGAAACAAACACTTGCATTAAATGCATTGTAATAACTAGCAGTGTTCAGAAATTATAGGCAGAAAGGTGACCTATAGGCCCTATATACAGAATTAAATTATTATAATCCTAAATTATTAATTTATCTGATTTTTGTATAACAGGTATGTGTTTTAACAGGTATGTGTTTAGGTAAATCGATAATTTTTGTTTCATTTATGTGAACTACTGACATTTTTCTACAATTCCAAACAAATGATATATTTTTTATATTTGCATTTATTTACAGAAAACTTTACCTATAGACCACTTCGCAAAATGTAAACACTGGTCCAGGTTTTATTCAGTTATAAATTATCTTTTGGTTGTATTTTGTTCAAACGTAGTATAAAAAAAACAGAAACACAATGTTCTTCTAGACTAGTATTGTCTTCCGAAGTGGTCTGGACAGTAACACTTGGTCATCTTTCCTGTGGCTCAGTGGTTAGAGCATGGCACTAGCAACGCCAAGGTCATGGGTTTTTTGGATAAAAGCGTCTGCCAAATGCATAACTGTAAATGTCATCCAATAAACTGTTTGACTGATGGCTTACAAAATTAAACATTTGTGAGCTTAACATAAAAACGGCATTTCGTTTTTAAATTAATAGCCTTCCTGAATACTTTCTATTTTTTAAGACCCAACCCATTTTGAAATAGCAATGGCGCCATCTCCTGGTAAAAGTCAGAGTTGCTCTGGTCCATGTGTTATATAGCCCATCTTCAACAGTCATCTAAATAGTTGGAATCCTACACTGAGAACATGGATGAGAAACTCTTACAGATCGGTGCATCCTTAGATTTATTAAGCATCTCTGGCTCTTGTGTCTTAAAGGGATAGTTCACCCAAAAATGAAAATTCTGTCATTATTTACTCATTACATCATTTACTTGTCATTTTTGTGCAGAACACAAAAGAAGATATTTTGAAGAATGTTGGTAACCAAACAACGGCTATATAGTTACCTGCATTGGTTTTGTGTCCATACTGAATGGGTACCGCCATTGTTTGGTTAAACATTCTTCAAAATATCTTCTTTTGTGTTCTGCTGAAGGAAAAATGTCACACAGGTCTGAAATGACAGATGAGAGTAAATGATGACAGAATTTTCCTTTTTGGGTGAACTATGCCTTTAAGGCTAATTCACACTGATCAAACAAACTCAGTGTGAAACCCCTGTTACTTTTTGTTTGAACAATGCCAAAGAAAATGTTGAATGTTGCTATTTGTTGGTGTTGGAGTTTGTTCAGTGTGAATTAGCCTTTAGAGAATATTAATCTATTGCTATCTTCCTTACTTATTAAGCAGTACAATTTAGATTTATTTTAATTAAAAACCTTAAATAGTCAATGACAATGGCATGTGTGTTAGTTGTTGACTCCTGGATCCGGTTTAGGGATTGGCCATGATGGTTAAATAGTCATCTGGCTAGGTTCTTTCTTAAATGAGAACGTAAAGTCCACACTAGAGGCTTCGTAACTACAAGCTAGTCCGTAAAGTAATGGGTAGTCGCATAATATGAAGTTTACCTTCAATAGTCCAATAGCAGCCTTTGAATTCGTTAGGAAAAGTTGTGTTAAATTTTTGATTTAAACTTATTTTACATAAAAATATTTTAATATTAAATAGAATGCTATCTCATTATAACATAATAGGTATTAACTATTTCAAATTAAACAAGATTTATAAACAAATGCTATTTAAAAACAATACAGCATAATAAAATCATAATAAATGACATGTTAGACGTGATTTCATTTTACTGCAAACCGCCAATGAAATAAAAAAGATGATTTTATTTTGACATGCACAACACAGGCAGATGGATACACAGACGGAGGTGCTATTTTATCAGGGTTACTCCTAACGGGAGGCTTCCGTAAATATTTAGTTCATACGTAATGTTACGCTTCAACTAATGGCTGGAATACACTACAAAACGTATAAAATCTGAACAGATTTTTTTTAAACTAGACATCATACACTTGCAGATGTTTTTGAAAGTCCAGACTGAAAATCTGGGCAAAATCTGAGCAAAGTCTTGTAGTGTATTTTAGCCTTAATTTGAATGGTGCAACTCAAAAATATTTAGAAGTGCGTATATTGTAATTTATTGCCCATTTAAGTCAAACAACCGGCCCCTGACAACTAATGAAACCCCAATAAACATTAAGAAAAACGAATAGGGTTACATCAAACTACCTGCCTGGGGAACAACATAAACTTGCTTCCTCATGCAATCATCTGAAAAATACATAACCTTTGTTTACATACAATATTATCCGGCAGATAAATGATCATCTTTAGGCTGCACGTGGAGGCAACACAACCTTTTGTTTGGGTCAAACTCATCAGATAATGTCCAAGTTTTACTTCCCTTTATTTACTAAGAATTATTCATTGACATGGCATCATAGCACTTCTTCCTATCTGACAGGTCAAGATATCCTTATGTGACACAACTATGTTAAATTTACAACATATTGGGGCAGCTTCCCTTACATGGATTATTTTAAACCAGGACTAGGCTTTAGTTAAATTAGGATTTAAGTCCTTTTTAAAAACATAATTTACAAAAAAACATGGTGTACATCTTGGAACAAAGCAATCACTCAGATATATTTTAAGATATGTCATTGCAATTTGTTTTTGATCAAGAAACTTCTAACATTTAAATTAGTCTGGGACTAGCCTTAAACCCTGTCCAGGAAACCGGCCTCTAGTTTTAAAACTAGTTTGATGACGTAACAACACTGGTATTCATTTTAAAGACATTAGAATGAGTTTTTCTTAGGCCGAAAATCTTCCAAATTGCGGTTGTGTTTTTTTTATTATTATTATATGATAGTTCAGTTTTTAGTATCAGTTTTTGTTATTTCAGATTATTAATCTGAAACAATTTTACTGACTGTCAAAAAAAAGTGAAATCTGGGTCTATTAAATCCACTTTACAAGTTTCATTTGTTAATAGCCCTTAGCTAGCTCTTATTATACAGAATACATTAATACAAAAGCATTCATGTATTTTAACGTTTTTTTATGTTTTTAGCTGTGAATGAATTTATAAATGCTTGTCATAAATTAACAATTGTCAGCAATTTGCTGTTGTTGTTGTTAAGAATAAGAAAGACGTCAGACGTCATTTGTCTTTGTGTGTCAGGCTGACTTGATCTTGGGATCATGTTAACTTTGGATGTTCTGCTTCCATGGAGGTGTTTTTCTTCAGTGGATGAGGAAGTTCTGACCCTATATTAATCAGTATGGAGATCCTCATGAGCACATCTGCCTGGAGCATCCTCAGCAGACCCATCAACTCTTCTACAAACACAGTGAGTACAACACTTTTAATGACTCATGAACTTCATGTTATATTGAGCTTTTCTACTAAGTATTCATCTTTCATTTGAGTTGTACAGTTTTTACCCTGTTTTTAAATATTGTTCTAGCATTACCTCACTCACTACTTATAAAATCAATAACTTCAATTAAAATGAAATGTTTCACAGATATTTACAGTATTTGTTATTTGTAACATTAACTCAAAACACTATTTGTATTATAATTACAGTACTAGTCAAAAGTTTGGAAACACTTGACTGAACCGTTTCTCATTATCTTAAGAATCTTTTAATCTCAAGGTTAGGGTTGGGTATCGTTTGAATTTTATCGATTCCGATTCATATCGATTCTAAAGTTGAAGTAAAACATTTAAGATGTCAACCTGTATGGTCGTTTAGCTTGCTTATTGACTGGTTTGCGAAAATGTATATATTTCTGAGCACCGTTTTGTATACATATAGCACCATGTTTTGTCTGATTTATTATAATTTGTATTACCATAGTTTAACTATATCATGGTTAAATACTTTGACTTTTGAGATTCAAAATGAGCAAATCTCATTACTGGCATTACACTGCAAAAAATGACCTTCTCCCTGGGCAGTTTTGTTTTGTTAGTAAAAAATATTTCAAACTTCTTATACAATACATTAACATAACAAGAAAAGTGACCAGAGATATTTAGTCTTGTTTTATGAAAGAAAATATAAGAACTAGGTAAGTTTATGTTTAAAACAAAATTGTAAATTAAATCTACAGTAAATTACTGGCAAACCGATAAATTGGCAAATTGTAAATTTGTGATTTCAATCCAGAATTGGAATTCCCAGCACTACTCCAAGTATGCCTAAATGTCTAAAATTACTTTTATAGACACAAATAAAACAGTGCTAACATATCAATTTCTTTCATTAGAAAACAAAAATTGTATTTAAAAACTCATATATACAATAAGAGCAATAAATAGACCGTAAACTCCTTCAATAGGCTGCTCTTTAAAATGCTTCCTTATAGGATGAGACCTCAAGAAGCTGAATGATAAAATGCCAAGAGTATCATTTTGCAACTTTAAAGATGCTAAAATATAATAGTTTTGATTGATTTTAGATGCTTTTAGTCACAACATAATTCCCACACTGTAAAACTTTGCTGTAATTTCGCAGCAGAATTGCCAGTAATTGACTGTAGATTTAATGTACAATTTTGTTTTAAGCATAAACTTACCTAGTTTATGTACTTTTCTTTCATAAAACAAGACTAAATATTTTGGGTCACTTTTCTTGTTATGTAAATGTATCATAATTTAAGAGGTTTTAAATATTTGTACAGAAAACAAGAGAAAAATGCTTAGGAAGAATGTCATTTTTTGCAGTGTTGCTGTGCTAATGCCAGTCTCTTCTTGCTTTTGATTTTGATTAAAGTAATGGAAAACAGTACTAATTGGAAAGTATATTAAGTAGTAATTAAATCTACAGTAAGTTACTGGCAAACCTGCTGCAAAAACTACAGCAAAGTTTTACTGTGCACAGTTGCAATTTTGATGAGTTTCCTATTATTATAAAAGGTGTAAAAATCGAAATAAAGACTAAATCTGTTTTATCGTCAAATTAGTTTCACCATCGGCTCACAAAAGTGGCATTGTCATTAAATATGTCAGGCATCTTGAATATACAAATAAAAGTTGCACGTGTTGTAGTCACAGCACACATTTTATAATATATATTTTGTAACATCTACCTGCCTAACTATTCAGTGTTTCATGACACAGTTTCTAAGCTTGTATACAAATTTCACTTAGTGTTTTGTCTTCTATACCCACATTGTGTCATTTTTCAATTAAACAAATGTCCTGCCTGTCTGGAGTATTTACAATAACTTCTTGGAGAAACATTAAGAAACGTCACTGTTTTTGTGATTTGAAGGACCTTGCTATACAACTGGTTGTGCGTTGCTCAGTTGAGAATGAAATTTCATCAGTGTCTTATGATTCTCGGATCCAATGAGAGGCTCGCATTCCCAAAATAGTTTAACACTATATTGCATCACAATCTTCCCATGAGGGAGAACAAAAAGAAATAGACAAAATCTTGTAGTTCACTCAAACACACACCACCTGCGACCAAACACGCATGTCCTCCTCTGGGCCTGGAATGCCTCATATTATATTTCTCACACATGTATCAAAGAAATTCTCTGTAGTAAAACAATATCCCTGTATTTTTTGTCTAATATCCGATCTGTCCTTCAGGCTAACGTGAGGACGCCTTGTGTACATCATGTCAAACCCTGACTACAGCACCTTTCACCTGGAACCCCAGCGTGGCCGTATTACCATTGCCAAATCGAACTCAGATGAGGTTAACCCGCCTGAGTTTAAACCCTTGGATGACGGGGTGTCACCAAGAGCACCATGTAAAGTTATATTTCCATTTTTATGTGAAGTCCATGTGAGAAAAATAATCTCTTTAAATTGAAATTACAGACACCATACTCCTAAAATGTCTTAGAAGCTAAAATGTCAACAGGAACAACAAAGAATTTTTGCTTGTCTTGTTCAGCAAGGCTAGACTAAAGATACTCTCTTTCAGAAGCTGTTTACCTTTCTTCATGTTCTGAAACTAAGATAATGAAATATCATGTTTTTTTTTTATTTGTGTTCTAGCAAGCCCACCTTTCTCAGTGTTGGGTGTTGACATGCGCATAGCGGATAACAAGAAAGTTCACAACACCGGCAGGTTCAAGAACTCCAACCTGATTGTGCGCCGAAACAAAGAGTTCATCATCGATATCAGATTTAACCGTCCTTTCAATAAAATGCAAGACAACGTGGAGGTTGAGTTTTTGATTGGTGAGCTTCTTTTTGAAATCTCCTTCAAACATTTTAGATTTGCAAAGAGGTTTCATAACTGTGTTTTAAATCTTTCATTGGCTTTAATTAAAATGCTTCAAACAACAGAACATTTGGGCACTTCCAGCATTATGCATCTGACATTTTGCGTTGTATATACTGTATGTCATATAAACTCTCAGAGAATGTATTTGTTACCAGTATATCGAACCATCTGTTTATATTTTACTAAACCCGTGATGATAGAGTCTAAACATCCCAAAAAATACACGAGTCTATGCAGGAGTTTTCTATTTAATAAAAGGGAAATAAATGTGCGTTATGGACGTGACAAAAAAAGAACACCGTTTTTGAGAGACGACAAACTTTGTAGGATTTCTGTTCATTAAAATGCACAAACAAGAATCAATAATAACCAACAAATGGAGAAGGGATGACTCTTGATAAAACATAAATTAGTTTCCAGAATTTATTGTTGAGGTGCCCATTTATCAGGAATATGTACTGTTACGGATGTGACGATTCTGAAAATGGAAAAAGTTACTATGTAACTATGGAAAGTTACACTTCAAAGCTAAAAAACTTCTTTAAAAACTTCACGAGGGTACTTCAACCACCACACGTTGACATCTGTGCTTTCAGTACGGTGAAAACCTGTGGTAAAAATGTATTTTTTCATGGTAAGGTTGACCTTTACATAGAATTATCCATTCATATTTTATACATCTGACAGATGCTTTTATCTAAAACGACTTACAGTTGCGTAAAAATATCAAAAGATTTTGTTTCCCATAGAAATTGAACACATGACTTTGCTCTATCCATGGGTGGGACGTAAGACAGAATGCTTGTACTTGTTTATTGCTCAAAGTTTCTTGGGTGAAAGAGAAATGGCTAGTCATTAGTTAGCATTGTGCCTAAATAATTGTATTAAACGTAGAAAATAATGACAGTATCTAAAAACGGATAGGTCTGAAAATCACAAACCAATAAAAGGCAAAAACATCTGCCTGTCATCAGTAAGAACTCAGATGATGTACCTCAATCTGAGTTTTAATGTCAGTTTTCATTATTGCTGTCAGGAGAATTAGTCCGTACTTGCAAATGACTGTTGCGCTCATCTCACAGGCGGTTCACCTAATGAAAACAGGGGCACCTACATCATTGTGTCCTTTGGAAAAGATATAGGCGAAATGATCTGGAAGTGCCGTGTGCTAAACACACAAGGCAATGACGTGACGGTGGGCATCACACCGGACCCCAGCTGCATCGTGGGCCGCTTCCGTACTTTTGTGGCTGTTGTGAGTGGTTTAGGAAAACAGCGCACCCCGAAGAACCCTGACACTGACGTTTACGTGCTGTTCAATGCTTGGGACCCTGGTGAGTACAACTGCATTCACATGCTGCTCACATTTGACATCAACATGACAACCTTTGAAATGTTGCATGAGGTCAAACATCAATATCTTGCTGTATGTGTCTCTACACAGCGGATCAGGTGTATTTGTCTAAAGAAAGTGACAGGCAGGAGTATGTCCTGAATGATGTGGGGGTCATCTACAACGGAGAATTTAACAACATGTCCTCCCGCCCATGGAACTATGGGCAGGTTCGTATAATCCACCTTGACATCATTCGGGATTCTTTACATTAAAGACAAAATGTCTACAAACGAAAGTCTCAACCTCTCACTTGTGTGTTTTCTTGTAGTTTGAAGAAGGAGTTCTGGATGCCTGCCTTCTGGTTCTGGATGCTGGCAAAGTACCGCTAGTATATCGTGGAAATGCGACTGAAGTAGTCCGGCAGGGCTCAGCTCTGGTGTGATGTGAAGTCACAAAGAACACGCTTCCTAACATATTAACTAAATACTTTCTCACATGAATGCATGTGGCATATTTACAGATGAACTCTCAGGATGATGACGGTGTTCTGGTTGGAAACTGGAGTGGAGATTACTCCATTGGCACATCACCCACTGCCTGGACCGGAAGTACTGAAATCCTGCTCAAATATGCCAGAGAAGGTGGCGTGCCGGTTTGTTTTGCCCAGTGCTGGGGGTTTGCTGGTGTGCTGAACACTTGTAAGTATGGCAACTACACATTCTCTGTTAGTTTGGGGGTTTTGTGGGTCACAACACATCACTGTAGTTGTTTAGAGACTTACAGATGAATTGTTTTGATACTTGCAGTACAATGAAACCATGACATGGTGTTTTGTCACCATTCAAATCTACTTTGTACATGTCCCAAACCTGGGGTAATGATATCGTCCTGTTTTGTAATAGATTAAGACAGCAGCAAGGTTAACACATTTTTTTCAACCTTCCACCCAGTTTTGCGCTGTCTGGGGATACCGGCGAGGGTCATCACCAACTACTGCTCCGCTCATGACAACACGGGCAACCTGAAGACAGACATCATGCTGGATGAAGACGGGAAAGTGAACAAATCTCGAACAAGAGATTCAGTCTGGTGATTGTTTGAAAAACATTGCATGAGCATCCAAATGTTTTATAGGTCCTGTGTGTGATTTTAGCGGCATCTAGTGGTGAGGTTGTGAATTGCAACCAACAGCTCACTCCACCCCTCCTCCTTTCGAAGCACTACGGTGGCTGACACAGGCTCAGTTCATTGTTGTTATTCACTGTTGGTATCATGATTTATTGTGTTTTAAAGGTAAGGATACTGTGTTTTTACAGGAACTATCACTGCTGGAATGAGGTGTACATGACAAGACCTGATCTGCCACAGAAATTCTCTGGCTGGCAGGTGGTCGACTGCACCCCTCAAGAGACCAGTGATGGTACGATCCTCCTTATGATTTGATCTAATTCATAAAGCTCCAAACTAACTTTGCTTTTCCAACGGGTTTAATAAAACTTTATATAATGCATTAGAATATCAAACACATTTTGAATGGATGCAAAACGCCCAAATATCATAAAGTTGCTCAAAGAAGTGTGCATTGATAGTCCTATTACTCTTAAAAAGTTGAATGCATTCATCAAGCTCAACATTTCAGCCCTGTTACAGATATTGTAAGACAAATCATCAAACAAACAAAAAATCTTTAATTTATGGAAAACATGCGTTAACAGCAGATGACAAACTGGGAGATGATTTTGCTCCACTTTTCACTGATAATTTGTCAGAAATGAACAAGCAAACTGTTCTCAATTTATGAATTTCAGTTTCAAGAATAATATATCCAAAATCCAAAGAGCTTTAAAGAGCACGTCAGTCTTGACCCCATTGACTCCCATAGTATTTATTTTCCCTACTATGGCAGTAAATGGTGGGTGAGATCTGACATTCTTCCGAATTTCTTCCTGTGTGTTCAGCAAAACAAAGAAATGTATACAGGTTTGTAACAATCTCAGGGTGAGTAAATGATGACAGAATTTTCATTCTTGGGTGAAGCATCCCTTTAAGGGTTGTCCGTTTTGACATCTCTGCTCCATCAACATCTGGTCTGACTTTATGCTTTTCAAGATGCATTTCTTTCACGTGTATTTTTAGTAATATTACTTAAAGACTTTTACATAATAAAGCATGGGTGACTTGGTACAATAAAGGTACCACCAATCAAGCACATCCAAAATGCACGCCATTATTAGATAAAAGAGATAACTACATGATGTTTTGTTGACATGATGTTTTTGTTGTTGCTTGTGTTGTTTAGGTCTCTATCGCTGTGGCCCGACATCGGTCAGTGCCATAAAAGATGGGGAGCTAAGCTACCCGTTTGATGCAAAGTTTGTGTTTGCAGAGGTAAGGAGCCACGTTTATTAGAACATCTTCGCATGTGTGACTGAGCATTTCTTTAGCTGTTTATCTAACTGCATATCGCATCCTCTCCTGTCTTCAGCTGAACAGTGATGTGATCTACCATCAGATTGATAAGTATGGAAAAACCAAGATCCTCCATGTGGACACCGCGTATGTGGGAAAACTCATTGTGACCAAAAGAATTAACAGTAATCAATATGAAGACATCACTTCTAACTACAAGTATCCAGAAGGTAAGTGCATCTGCTTTCACTTTCAAGAATCATGTGCTGCCATAGCGCCCTGTCCTTATTTCTCGATCATCGTCCTGACTCCAGGAAGCAAGAGTGACAAGCAGTCCATGCAGATGGCAGAGAGCCGTGGTGTTCCTTTAAGAGATTACGAACCACCTGCTGAAGCTGGGGTGGACATCCAACTCCAGGCCGATACCGTCAAAATGGGTGAAGACTTCAAGCTGACCATGTACATTAAGAACCAGAGCAGTAAACGCTGCACCATCGATGCCACCATCACTGGCTCTGTGGTATTTTACACCGGGGTCACTAGCACCACCATCAAGCAGGAAACCAGAAAAGCTACTGTGGAGGCTTGGAAAAGTATGATATCCATTATAAATTTGTTTAATTAATACATTTAGGATTCTTTGGGGTTTTTCCTGAATATACTCTCAATTTACAGCTGAGAAACTGCTGATAGACATCCGAGCTACGGAGTACATGCCCCATTTGGTGGAACAATCCAATCTGCTATTTGTTGTGAAGGGTAGCATTGAGGAAACGGGCGCGTCCCTCACCACAATGAGAGTTGTCACCCTTCGCACTCCCGAGCTCACTATACGGGTATATTTCCTGAGCGACCATCCACATGGGAACTTGTTGATGATCTGATTTTATCATTTAGTCAACTGTTAACGTTTCTCAATTTCATCTACAGGTGAGCGGAAGTCCCCGGGTGGGCAAAGCTTTCACTGTCATTGTGGAATTCCGGAATCCGTATAATTTCGCCCTGGAAAACGTTCAGTTCCGCCTTGACTCACCCGGTCTGATAAAGACCAAATTCAAGTCATACAAGTACACCGCTTTAAGAATCTCATATCTGTCCATATCCATAGATATTCAGGATCAGCCAATTAAGTACCAAATACCTACAAAACTGTACCTAAATACTAGCTTAAAGGGATAATTCGCCCCAAAATAAAAAATTCTGTCATCATTTATTCACTCTCACGTGGTTCAAACCTGTATGTGACTCATTCTTCTGTGGAACACAAGAGAAGATATTTTGAGAAATGTCCAAGTGCTTTGTGTCCATACAAAGAAAGTCAAGGGGGTCGATGTTGTTCGGTTACCAACGTTCTTCAAAATATCTTCTTTTGAAATGGCATGAGAGTAAATAAGCTAACTATCCCTTCATTTTTCTCTGCTGGAGAAGTTGTATTGCTGCTGTCCTTCTAAAACCTTGTATCTCCATATTTCGGGATTTTGTATTTTTTGTCAAATCATTATTATTAGTCGCCCTTTATGTTTGTCACTGGGTTTTGCAAATATCTAAGCAATAAAAAGCATTAAAAAGTGCTTGTCAACTTTGACAACACAGTATAATGATTTAAAGAGTAGTGTTTATTTCATTTCCAGAAAAACTGCAAATTTGGACATGTGAGGTTTCCGAAGGACAGCGACGATATAATTATATGTGATACCAATTTATATACAAACAGAAGTCTATTAGATTTTTTAATTTAGATTAGTTAAATGAACTAAGCGTGTATGTTTCTGCTTGCAGAGAAATTTTACCTGGTGGCGTAATGCAATATACAGAGTCCATCACCCCTTTGAATCCTGGCAAGAGGGTGTTGATAGCAGGTCTGGACTGCGCTCGTTTGAGACAGGTCACCAATCAGCTGGAAATCAACATACTTACAGACTGACCGGATGACTGACCGCCAAGAAAGAGAAAGAAGAGAAAAACAGAGAAAGAAGATTTCTCCTACCATACGTACATCATTAATTTTGCTTGGCTTGCTTCACTAATGTCTGTTTGAAATCCGATTTAAATGTCTTTTGGGATAGAAGCCTGACCTCCCCCAGCGTTAAGGATGAATAGCAAGTTGAGTGTTAAGTTAGAATTGGGAAATATACAGAAACTATTCGCTGAAATTCGTGAAGAAAAACATGAATTTGTCTTTGGTTGGGTGAGGGTCAGGACGACGTTATAATCAAAATTCATTGTTGATTTTCTCTTTCTGCTATAATGCCATAAAGCACGGTTTGCTAATACAATTGAACAATAAACATTCATCAGAAAGCAAATGAATGGATGTAATTCTTTCCTGCAAATCTTTCACATTCATACACATTCACAGAGCATCGCATAAAAAGCAATAAACACTATATAATCAATCCTCAGATCAGATGGCTCATCTGATAATCCATAAGAAAAATATCAATGACATTTGTTTCTATTTAAACAAATGACAGAAGTCTGTTCATTTACTCACTTGCTGGTATCTATTTGGTGAATAAATGTTTGAAACGTTGCGTATTGCTGTATTTTCCCCATATTTCTTGTCCGCAATTACCTACCCGATTTATTCAAGGCAAGGAAAGCTCCTCTGTTGACGCAGCCCGCCTTACCTCATCCAGTCCACTCCTTCCATTTTAATGAGACATGCCATGGTTTAGACAGCCCACTTTACTGCATCAATGCTGCTGGAATACCCCTCTCTCGTTCACTATTTCTGTCTCCCCTCCTTTCCCCAAGCCCTCCCCACACCCACCTGAATGAGTCACCACGGAAAACCTCTCAGCTACTGAGTAATTGCTGGGTCGGATGGGGACAAACACATTAAACAGGGATTCCCTGACGGACCAGCATTATTTTTCTTGCCGTGCCGCTGAAATCACAGTCCACTTGACTATGTTTTATACGAGCTGACACATCACTCGATTTTCATCAAGACTGGCCATCTAACATTATTATTCAGGGACGAAATGTTTGCCTGTGATGAAAATGATAACGCGCCCGCAGATCTGTTATGGTGTTGTTGCACATCTCCGCCAAAAGATGGCGACAAAACATGCGACAAAACACGCCGTTGTTCAGGCTCTGCGATCGTGTGCATACTAGTCTAGAAATAAAATAGCCTTTACGATATTGTTACGTTACCCCTTAAGATCGTAGTTATACAACAACAAATTTTTACAAGTCTGAAGCAAAATCATGAATTTAAAAAGTATTTGTGATATGCATGTGCGCATGCAGAAACGTCGAAAAATCGAAAGGCATTCCCATTTCCCATTATAATGCGTTTAAAATAGGCTATATTGTCCGAAGCCCATTGAATGACTTTAAACGTTTAATACGATATGTTCGTACTATTAACGACTAAAGAAATGTCGATCATATCGTGAGAAGTCCTGAAGGCATCGGTCTCCTGAGCTCTGTATCGTCCGGACTGTAAATGAACTGTCGAGGGACCTCATTACTCAGCAGCGACGTGAACATGGTTTCTCCTCACTGATCGGATTCTCCTTCAGCTAGAATGCCCTAGGTAACTTTTTAGTATTCTCCTCCTGAAGTCAGTCTCTCTGAAAAAAAATGGTGTGCATTAATACCCAGTACCCATTGGTTGGCTACAAATTCCGCTGACGTCAGCAGGGAACTTTTTTTCAGTGATTCAGACTTCATCACTCCCTTTCTCTCACTTTTAACGTAACCCTATCTCAACCAGTATGAATTGATTCCAGTAATTTTCCACATCTACAGAATTATAATAAATATTTGTATTACTCAATGTTGTAAAGTGTGACAATTGTTTTTTCAAGAAATCTCTTTCTTTTAAAGCATCATCGTTGGCTTTTGTTACTATAACGTTTATCTCCGTTTGTCTCTTTGACATCAAAGATCAAATTTCTTTGCTTAACGTGAGGATACATGTTATTTCAGAGCGAAAAAATCCCTGACCACATAGTCCTCAACAGTTTCTACCAATTCTATGCATAATTTACCTCGAGTCAACCCATTAGAGGCCCTGGCAATCTAAATGCAGTGGAGATAAAATCACAGAATGGGTAATATTTTCTTCTATACATTAGTTCACAAACTTATAATTTTACTGAACTACATTCTGACTGTCTTCCTATTCAAACAGCCAAATTCAACCAAATTCATGCATGCTCATTCCGTACATGCCAGACCAAAACTATCTTAATTTAAATTACTAACACGTGTGAACCAGACTTTGGCAACCTCAATCTCAATAAGAAAATTCATGCAACCCTAGTCATCCAGCCTGATGTCATGAAATCTGCATCTGTATATGGGTCACGGCAAAACGTGCAGACTTCATGAGGGTGGATAGGTGAGACCACCAGAGAGCACCTATATGCGGACATCTCCGCAATCCCAAATGCCAGTGCACTGGGAGAGGGGGTCAGCCCGGTCTAGCAAATGAGAAAATAGAGAAGTGGGGAGTCCGACGGTGAATTTTACGTCAAGCATGAGATGTGGGCGTGAAGCAGGGAGAGAAAAAACACGAGGCATTACCGCCTTCTCTTAACGGGGTGCACCATTTCACTCCTCTGCGCCTTACCGCACGGGAAAATCGCACAGACTTTCTGAATAGCTGCTTTTACTAAACGGCGATGTTCAACGCTCACATTTGGCAATCTTTTCCCCTCCAAACTCTCTAAAATTGGTATATACTCCAATGGTTTTACTGGACGTAGGATGGGATTAACTTT
This sequence comes from Triplophysa rosa, assembly GCF_024868665.1. Classification (NCBI taxonomy): domain Eukaryota; kingdom Metazoa; phylum Chordata; class Actinopteri; order Cypriniformes; family Nemacheilidae; genus Triplophysa; species Triplophysa rosa. The sequence continues at coordinate 8,965,959 of NC_079912.1, forward strand.
GACCGGAAGATATATTTCATTGTTTCTTGCTGTTCAAATAGGTGAGTCCATTTATTTCACCTGTATATTTTGAGATGCGCGGACATTTTCAATACGGCTTTTCTTGTCATTATAGATGCATTAAATCGAAAACGACTAGTTTATAGATAAGAAAAGGGTGTACGTTACGATACGCGTTCTGTATTTGTAGGGCGCATGTTGGTGCAATCGAATGCATATTTAATTGTTACGTTACTGTCCGGATAGCGATTAAAAGGCGTGTAAATGGGGGGACTTTAAATTAGACAACACAATAACGAATTGTATAAAGACAATACAAATGAATGTGCTTTAAAGTCATAACTGCGGCAATGTGCTCATGTCGTAGTCTGCTGCTGCTCCTTCCCATTTTAGAGATTACAAAAATAAAGTAAATCTTAATGGAGCAAGTTGCAGGAAGTGTGGGAGCGTCCGATCCTCTCCGCAATAAATTATTCAAACCCCATTTAAAACAAATAATATTGACCAGGTAATAATAAATTAAATGTGTTTGCCATTCGTCGCTAATAGATAAGCGTTATTCTTGGGTTTTTTCCCCTGAAAAGTGAGTTTAATAGATGCATAAAGAGTTTTGTACGGTCCAGTTTGTTGAGGTCATTTACAATCACGCAATCCACCAATGGATGCTCTAAAATATAATTTACAATCTATTGTTTCATGACAATCATTTTAAAGGCGTTGTTTTAGAATTTTCAAGTTATCGCTTTGTAATATCGGTGCTTTTAAATTGGCGTTATTTTTTGTGTGTGTTGTAAAGGGCTGCAGATCACTCCAACAAACGGTAAGAAAATTCGGACGCAACCAATTTTATTGCGCTTGTTCGTCGAAAAAAATGTCCGCTTGATTCGTAACCCAGTTGAACTATTAATTTGCCACAACCCTCTCCTGACTTCATTGAACATATTATGTGCCAGTTTGACACCAGTAACGCTGACAGGGTCTAGTAAGGTGGTCGTGACCACTAGTACAGTAGATAGGTGAGTCTATCTTCGATGCGCGGTTGTTTCTAAATATAGACCATACGCCGTGCATAAGACGAAAAAAGATTTCATAATTCATATTCGTTCAAAGTGGTGTCTTTTGTGCTATACGAGAACATTGAATGGGTTATTTACTTACATTTTTATACGGAACCAGCAACATCCACAGAACAAGGTTTTCTGTGAGCTGCACGATATTGTGAAGAGCCTCGTTGCATTTCCCATCCTCATATCCGCCATGTTGAAGTCTGATTAACATTATTTTGTTCGAAAATGTTGAGGACGAAATAGGCAACAAAGACACTAATACAAGGTAACGCATCTATGAAATTAATTTGACCTAATCTGTAGTAGGAATTACAGTTACAGAAAATGCTTGAAATGGGTTGCTTGTACGCTTCTTATAGAAAAATGGCGATCGTGATCGTGATAGCATAATTATAGCAGGATATTTCGTTATGTAAGCTTTCATCAGTGCGGCACGATACAGTAACAACCTTCTTTGTCCGGATTTTAAATGTGATTATTGTGTAATAGGCTTAGGCTATAATGTAATATATATTAATTCACAAAAGGCCAAAGAGATAATATTTTTTGATAAATCGCCGTGATTTACAGTACAGTTTTTAAAATATTTATTCTGTCGGATGAATGAATACACAAAATAATTTTGCTTCAGTTATATCATCAGCAGAAGGCTTTGGAGAATTCATTCTCTTTTTATTCTGTGAGGGCATATTGCGTGTATAAATAACGTAAAGAAATACAGAATGCAGGCCTATATAACAATGGTAACACATTTCACACAATGCAAATAATGTATTCATATTAGGCCTGATTATATAATTCTCATATTCATATACCGAGGCCGGTGGTCAGAGGTTCGGCCTGACCAGTTGAAATATTCAGATACTTTCACAATTGACAAGAGCCAGTTCCTTAACAAACCGAAGCAACCAGCTTTTATGCTTCGTTAAGCAAAGGGATCCGCACGACTGGTCAAACGATGACCTTCCACTTCAACATTCTGTCAATAATTTGGGAAGGATAAGCATCCGTGTCCAAATTTTCTCATTTTCGCTAATAGATCTGTCATGAGGAGAAGAGACTCTTTTCTAGATGTGTAAAGAAAAAGGGAGGGGGAATACAAATCACTCAGAATGAAAATCTCACCACACACAAGCCCACACGCCCCCACCCTCTTGTAAACCATTACATCATCGTTTGTCCACGCGCCACCCTCACACTCAATACACATTATACTGTGGACGTGTTTCACGTCTTATTTTTTTGTCGACTAGTTATTTATTTGTTATTGAATCTATTTTAAACGTATATAAATTCAACACGGCCTAATGCGCTGAGATATGTGACAGAAAATTTGGTAGGCTAACAGGTAAAAAAAGGTGAAAAAAATCCTAATAAAATAATGAAAACAAATATTAAATCTATTCGTTTTAAAAATAGCACCACTGCTTAAATACAGTAAAGTAGTGGAGATGGGATCGTTTTGAAAGCACATGAAATCAAACGTTTAATGGTCATTTCTCTTTACGCAGCCTATTTGCTGCAGGCGGTTCGAGCGGCTGGGAAATGTGATACAGTGTTCAAAGGTTTCTCGAACTGCCTGCTTCGACTGGGAGAGAACATGGCCAACTATCCACAGGAGCTGGACGAGAAGGAAAACCTTCAGACCATCTGCACGTAAGGGAAAAGTGCAAACACACAACAGAAGATGATATAAACGTGTGTGTGTGTGCGAAAGTGAGAGAGAGCAAAAGGAGCCAGATGGCATAAGGGGCCCCCTTGCTTAATTCGACTTCACGAGCATAAATAGACCCGTGCATCCAGTATGGCGTTAATGCGCTGCTATACTATTCACATTTCACCAGTTAATTATAATCAGATGAACCATCACTACACGCCAGTGCCAAAGGTCAACACGCGTAATTGGATCAGATCGGGAGGTAGCGCACGATTATTGTAAGCGATACGCCCTCTAAAATAACAGGTTCGTTTACAGCCGTGATTGGACGAATCAAATCTGTAAAACGGAACGGAACCACATGTCATTATAACCAGACATGCAAAGCATTTCGTACAGTTCCGTTCCTGTTTCTTTTCTGCAATTAATCCTTGCCTGACTAGCAGATCAAGCATGTTCAAATTACATCCAGATAATCTTTAATGTTCTATTTTATTTCATTTTTAAATAAATGTTACACTTTCTAAAAAAATAGGAATTATCCTTTTAAATCACTCAGCGATTTTAGATGATTTAATATCAAATTAAATACATTGTATTATTCTCACACAGAATTGCAATTGGTCGATTTACTTAATTTTGTTCGATTATTGGATTTTTTAAACATATAGCCGTCTTTACAAAGAAAAGACCTATAGCAAGAACGGTGTCGCTTCATGCATTGTCGCTATAGGGCACAGCATAAATGTGCTTGATCGTATAACACATTCAGAAACATTGAAATGTCGATATGAGCTTATTAAAAGTAATGAAAATTTAATTTTTAACTTTAGCAAAAATTACATACATTTATTTAGCCTATTTATCTTTTACCAATGCAAATCTTAATTATTTTGTTTTATATTCTATGGGGTTGCAGGCTACTTGTTGTCTAGGGCTTAGTATGTGGGGGGGTTCCTGAAATATATTAATAAATAATGGGTTTCAGAGAGGGATAGAGAAAAGGGGTGGGGCGCAGGAGGGGACTTGTAAGAGAGAGAGAGAGAGAGAGAGAGATGGGGTGGGCACTAGAAAACACGTGATGTGGAGACTTTCCCTTCGGAGCAGCATTACAACTCGGGTTTCCCTCGTGCCCTCTCCTACATGCGTATATGAGGACATACAGTAGCCAGAAGGATTTGTACATCCGAAATTAAGAGACGTCTGTATAAATATGATATGTTTGGGTTTGAAATGTATTTCTGAACACGTTAATGCATTATATTCTTATGAACATACAATTATTTTGGACCAAATGCTAAATCCATTGCCGTATTTGGATTTTTATTAAGGACGTTGTTTGAAATTAAATAAATGATCTTTTTTAAATAAACAATATTTTATGATAATTTATATTTTTTAATTATGTTTATAATAATTTTATGTTTACTTAAAAAGCAATGATATATTCATGTAGTGATTTAAATGAAAATAAAATGAAAGTAGTTTCATTTAGTAGGGTTAAATAAATATCGATTTACATTACATTGTATTGCAAAATAAATGATTTAAGACAAAAATGCAACTGAAACCACGAATTTAAGAAACTGGTTTTAAATTATTTTTATATTTAAATTGGATTATGTTACAAATAACCAGTCACCATTAATGAAAAAAACTGAACAGTTGAATTATTACTAAACACATGAAATTACAACACATTAACATTGTGGCTACTTTAGTGAACTACGAAAACATGGCGTTTAATTCTTTTCTGGAACGGCTGGCAGCATTATTAAGTGCGACGCAAACTAGACATGAATAATGAGTTTTTAATGTTTGATTTGCAGTTACTGGGATGATTTCCATTCATGTGCGACCACTGCGCTGGCAGACTGTCAGGAGGGAGCCACAGATCTGTGGGAGAAGCTGAAAAAAGAGTCCAGAAATCTGGACTTCCGCGGCAGCTTGTTTGAACTGTGTGCTGGTGGAAACGGGGCGAGCCGGTCAGCGGTTCCGTTCGGCTTAACGCTGATCCTGACTGCACTGTCTACGCTCGTGACGTGGCTTCAGTTTTAACCCACGGGGAAGGAAGAAAACAGCACAACACACAACAAAAAAATAAGAGAAGAGGCGAGGAATGACAAGGAAGCCCATCAACACAAAAAATAAAATAAAAAAGAATAACGAAGGTCAAAATTCATCCTCACACAAATGGATTTATATATTTCATCTGGAGAAAAGACGATTTTTGCAGGAGACAATGGCGAGCAGAGGTCTTCTGGGAATGCTCAAGCACATTTGCCTGACTCTGGGTCGATTTCATTAAATATTTATCAGATATCGAGTTGAAATGACGGCCTGAATTTATGAAAGGTCCTGGTTAGAATAGCAGCATTTTATAACATTGCCGTCTGTTATGTATGAATTAATACTGTAGGCTTTTCACATGGTCGTCATGCATATAGAAAGATAGGAAATATTCTTTCATCGAACTGGTTTAGAGTTCTCCTTGTTCGCGGACCTACGTTTGCTTTCTCACAATGGTCAAGATTTACTTTTCATCTATCCATTTTGTTTAGTCAAGCCAAGTATTTGAATGTGTGAGGGGGTTAGAAATTTCGCTGACCTTCGAATTCAAAAATAGGCCTACATGGAGAACATCTCTTATCACAATGCTAATAATATAAATAACAATAATAACGATAACAATAAAGAAACCTCAGGAAAGACTACAGGCATCTACTTAGTGGAATACAGAGACGAAATAAAACAGATTTTAGAGGGAATTTTATTAATAAAAAATGAACTTAAGCATGTCATATGTAGCCAGGAAAAGGGTCTGAGATGAGTGTTGACTGTTGCCATTCTTTTCCAGAATCCAGTATTCATAGAAGAAATCTATTTCATTTCATTTCAAAAAGATTTATCTCTTTCTATGTAGGAAATATCAAAGTATAAGGGTAAAACTTTACATTACAGTGTCACTATTACACGTAACATATAGGCTAACAACGTGTAACTGTGAGCAGCTTCAGAAATAATGACACGTCAAGTACACGTAGTTCATTATTATGACGTAGTGCTTACGTAATTACACACTGCAATGTAAAGAGTGGCCAGAATTTATCCCGACAGTATCGTAGCACGACAATGTCAGGACCTGTGACATTACTAGTTGGATGAAGTGCATTTTGCTAGCTTTATTTGATGTTGCCAAGGCATAGACCACGTTTCACTGCCTTCAGAAGATGTGTATTTTGTTTGTTCGTTCGTTTGTTCGTTTCTGGGGATGTTGCATATATGAAATACCTGAATGTTCAAAACCATACAAGTAAATAAGAGATGTATGTGATATGAAAAAGAGAGATACTTTAACCGGTACAGTTTTAAAACAGATTGATTATACAGGTATATAAAAATAGACTGCTAAAAAGAAGTATTTAAAAAGTATTAAATAAAAACAGTTACTGTTTAAAAGAGATTTGTGTTGTTTTCATTGAGCTTTGTGGTGATGCCACTGTCCTTATCTAAACTATGCATAACTCGTTCATCTAATTTTGTTTTCATTCGCAAAGGAAGCAATAATTAACAAATGTCTATCAACTAAAATAAAATAAAATCTGTCCCGGTGTAGACGAATGAGAGCCACGGCATTCATGTTCAGCACACATTTTTTTCTCTTCCAGCTCCCCAAACGTACATGAACGAGTGCGCAGGCGCGAATGCACGCTGGCGAGGCTCTGTCGAGTGAAGACGTATTGTTTTATTATTAATAAGGTGGCAGAGAGAGTCGTTTCATATTGATTCTCCCCCACTCAGCGCATTTATAAGCGCACACTGTACGGCGCTTGTCTGAACGAGAACCCTATTGACGGCGACAACACTGAAAAATTACATATAAGGAAAATATTAATGTATCACATAAGAAGCATTCGTATACATTCAATACTGCATATTTCTATAGACTTATAAAATGATATGCAACAAAAATTCATCATTGGCAATTTAAAGTACAGCGTTTTTTGATGGATACCTGTGTATATTAAGATAAAGGTAGTATGTACGAATTCCAAAAAAGTTATATAAAAAATAAATAAAATATGATTTTAAACAATAGGTCCTACAAAACATTTTTATGCAGGAAATGTATTACATCTCATATTTTGACATAAAATAAAATGTGATTAATTATTTAGTAGCCATCAGGTCTTCATTGTAAATCGAATCTTATATAAAAGCTAGATACATTGTACGCAGGCTTTATTACGCAGTCGCAAAATGAGCACTAGTTTTCTCACTGGAGGTGTGAGGCAGAGTGAATGGAAGAGAGGTCCTGGAAGCTCATGCCTCGTTTTTTGGTTTCGAAAATGAGATTGGATTCTATTCCTGCTGTCGCTGGAAGCGGATGACGACTACATTTGTAATCTCATTAAAATGCATGCTATTCTGTTGCTGGCACTGCATATGTTATCCTACCCAGACCCAGTCTCTCCTTTTTCGTCATACAATTTTGCAACATTGGAGACGTTCCTAACCATGAAAAGAGGCAATACCGATTGTGACATTTAATCTTCAACCATGAAAGCAGAGCAAACACACGCGCGCACGCACACACGCACACGCGCGCACGCACGCACACGCACGCACACACGCGCCCGCACGCACACGCACACACGCACGCACGCACGCACACACACACACACACGCACGCACACACACGCACACGCACACACACACACACACATCTGGTTTATTATCTCCGTGGGGACAGTCGCATAGGCATGCACGCTTGCTGTGAAACGCAGTCTCATTTAAGCACATCATGGACAGCAAGGACAAACCACACACACACACACACACGCACGCACGCACGCACGCACACACGCACGCACACACGCACACGCACACACACACACACACACACACACACACACACACACACACACACACACTGAGATGGCTGGGTCCCATGACGCTGTTTCACAACAGACTATGCATGGCCGTTTTTAAGGGCTGGCAGACTTGATCAATGTTCCCTTGCCAGTGCCAGGCAGACGTGGCATTGCTTGCTTAGAAGTGATCTATCTGTCTGTCTGTCGGTCGGTCGGTCGGTCGGTCGGTCGGTCGGTCGGTCGGTCGGTCGATCGATCGATCGATCTATCTATCTATCTATCTATCTATCTATCTATCTATCTATCTATCTATCTATCTATCTATCTGCAATTTTCATCTTTATTCTTAGCTTTAAAACACATTTAATCAGCGATCATGTTTCATTTGTCATGACATGACTCCACAAGAGAGATAGAGAGAGAATGCATGACCTCAGATGCTGAAGGCCTGGAGAGGTTACTAATGACTTTAAATTTAATCTACAGCAAATAAATGAACAAATTAATCTAATTACGGTTGATGGAACGCCTTTTAATAGCACGCATACCTCATTGCAGTGTCTTATAGAGAGCAGTCTAGCAAAGAGTCTTAATTATAAGCGTAAAGCAAGTTAGTGGCATGCAGCATTATGTCCGAGCCGACCATATCGCCACAACTGGGAAACAAACATATCATTCTAATGTAATTACATAAACTGGGTATTTCAGCAGTACCTATTAATGTCAGCCAATAATGAATGTAATGAATCTGAGATTAGATCCCTTAGACCACAAAAGCGTGAACCTAAGGTATAATCATTTATATGTTTTCTTATATGAGTCAGTTTTTGAGCGGGTGTTATGCTGGAGTGATTCAGCTCGGATGAAGCGCATTCATTTATTTCCATCTTAACGCATGTGTCAATTTGATGTGGTTTGGCGAAGATGGATTGGTTGACACTCAGACTCAAATGATGGGCTTGTATAATGCACCACATGGATTTCAACCTTAATGGGAAAAAATTGGATCAGGTAGGGGTGAAAATGGAATTAGAGACCAGATCAGCTGTAGGGACTATACTTGAGCACATTGTTCTCTCTTCAGGATGGTGGTAAAGATTTTCTCATGAAGGACTGATTAAACAAAATTATACTGCTTTACAGCTTCATATTTTGTAGAGTGTTTTTAACAAGAATGTTCTATTGTGATGCATATGTAAACTCCTGCTTCTTTTGATGAAATCAAGTGTAGTTCCCCTTTACGAAAACTGAGCTGATCATTCACTGTTGCATTCAAACTCTGACATGATTTGTGCCGATGTTATTGGCAGAATTCATAAACCGTCAGCAGCCACCGCAGAACAAAATTGGCCCAGATTGGACTTCACCTCATTCATTTTATCCTCTCATCTTCCTTCTCATAGACATTAACCCAAAAAAGGTATAAAACCTCAGGCAAAAAAGATTAATTTAGCAAATGGCATTTCCTCAAGACTTTCAATTCCTTGTTAAATCAAAGCACCGATCTTTAACACTTGACAATGTTCTACAAAAGATTGTCCTGCAGCGGCTACAAAGAATATGTCAGTAGAGGTTATGGTGACCTATGGAGTATTGGCAGAGAGCTTGAATAAACTAGAGAAAAAATGCACTGAAATATATTGATTAATGAAATCAAAGTCATAATGAGCATCAGCAGACTGTTGGTTGAATCTGAATGAACAGGATCTTTCTCATCTGTGAGGCTGATTTTCATATTGAGGTAATGAACATGAAGTCCACTAGTGGCCCTCCACAGGTGCTGAGTTTTTTTACAGTGTTATCGTATGTGTAAACTGTAAAAAAATGACATTTTCTGGCAGCTGGGGGGCCAGAAGTAAATCGTAAAATAACGTTTGTTTCCTGTAAAACTACGTTTCTCCGGGTTTTTTTGTTGTAAATTTGCATCTTATTCTGTTTTTTTTACCGTATTTTCACAAATAAACTAAAAAAATCCTGTAAAAAATGAAAATTTCCGGCAGCTAGGGCACCAGAAATTACAGTTTTCCCTGTAAAATTATACACTGTAAAACTTGCTGTAGTTTTTCAGCAGGTTTCCCAGTAATTTACTGTAGATTCAATTTACAATTTTGTTTTAAACATAAACTTACCTATTTCTTAGATTTTATTTCATGAAACAAGACTAAATATCTTAGGTCACTTTTCTTGTTATGTAAATGTATCGTAATTTAAGGAGTTTCAAATATTTTTACTAGAACACAAGACAAAAATGCTTAGGAAGAATATCATTTTTTTGCAGTGTTCTTGTCTTTTCTTGCTCATTTTGAATCTCAAAAGTCAAAGTGTTTTAATTTTGGTTAGAGTAAAGTTTAACTCAAATTGCAAACAGTACTAATAGGAAAGTAATACAGTAAGTTACTGGCAAACCTTTGTCTTCCAGGCTTTTTCTGTAATTTCAGTTTTCAAAAATACATGAAATCAGGAAAAAATTGTAAAATAAAAGTGTTTTTTACATTAGGCCTATACGTGGAAATCTGTAAAAAAATAACAGAAATATTCTGTAAAATTACAAGTTTTTTTACACAATATTGAAAATCGTATAACAGATAGAGTATCAATAATACATTATACATGGGTGGATTAGTCTGCCTGCAGAACAGTTTACATTTCACAATTTTTTTCTACCACAATATACCTTGAATTATGACAGATTCTCCATTCACAAGCCAGCACACCATCACAGGTTTTGTCTGAACTGATAGCACAAAGCTTGTGGGTTCGACTACCAGAGAACAAACACACTTATAATAGCCTGGGCAATAGCCTGTCTACTGTTGTGGGATCAACCGATCATTATTTGGTATCCCTTCAAGTCTTGCATGAGCAGCCAATATATCACATAAGAAAAGCTTAACAGCACTCATAACACTCTGAGCTGATAACAATGCCCACACAATTCACATCCATGAGAAAAAAACAGGGGAAAAGCAGCCATTACTTAAAGAACAATATAGTGTTGA